>NW_012267255.1:9662666-9719771 GCF_000151885.1 Dipodomys ordii
ACCATCTATTACGAATTTATGAGACTGGGATAAACAGGTATCAACTCTCCATCACTTAGGCCAATTCAGGAAAAAATTCAGAGGTTTGTCCATTGGATTTTGTTTGTTTTTGTTTTTTGGTCGGTTGTGGGACTTGAACTCTGGGCTTGAGCACTGTCCCTCAGCTCTTCAGCTCAAGGCAGGTACACTACTGTTGAGCCACAGCGCCACTTCCGGTTTTCTAGTGGTTTATTGGAGATAAGAGTCGGTGCCCAGCTTCTATTGGATTCTTTTTTTTTTTTTTTTGAACTCAGGGCCTGGGTGCTATCGCCAGCTTCTTTGGCTCAAGGCTAGCACTGTACCACTTGAGCCATAGCACCACGTCCAGCCTTTTCTGTTTATATGGTACTGAGGAATCGAACCCAGGGCTTCATGCATGCTAGGCAAGCGCTCTATACCTATAAGCCACCTTCCCAGCCCTAGCCACTGGGTTCTTAACCGGAGAGTGAGCATAAGCCAGTGAGTTGCACCCTCCCCCCTCCCGTGCTGCTGCAGGTAGAGGTAAGTGCTCAGTAAGGCACAGGCAAGCTTCATAAATGAATTCTTTTTAAGAGATTTAGTGCTTAATATTTTGTTTCAATCTCCACAAGTGTGGGAGCGCATTTGAGTAGAACTGCGTTGAACTGATGGGAATAATCGTGACCCAAACTGAATGCTGATTTTTAATAAAAACAGGAAACTTAAAAGATCTCCTTCTTCTGTCCAGACTGTGAACAGTTGTCATGTTCTCTCTCACCAAAGGCAATTTTGCCAAAATGTCCTTAGAAACTGTGTGTAGAACCTTCTGTGATTGTAGAGGAGAGCGCTCATAGAGATCCAAGGGACATGAAGATACTCATTCAACCTGTCCTCTTTGAAAAATAGCCGACCATAGCCTCTGACTCAACACCAGCCTTTCAAAACTGTTGCAAAATCAGAAAGTTCTATGACATAGCCTACTGGAAAGAGGATTCGAGGAGAAAAAAAAATGTTGCTAAAAATAGAGTTGCATAGATGCCCTCCGTAGGCTCTTCTTTTGTATGTAAGGACCAAATGTTTGATAAGTTTAGCTCTTACAGACACACAGAACGACCAAACCCATGAAGACTAGTTTCTGTATTGAGTCTGCTGGCTTCTTCTCAGGGGCTCCTTCTTGGTAGTTGGCTCCGTGTTCCTGTCCAAGTGGACTGACAGTATTATCATCTTCCAAATATGTTACAGAAATGGTAGATGAGAAACATTATCTATCGTCGTACAAAATAGGACCCTTCCATAAAATCAAAACTAAACAGCTGAAGCATTAGAATATGACCTACATCTTTGCCATCAGATAGGATTGAAAGTTTCTATAGCTTAAACCATTGAATTTGTGTCACAGTTCTCACAATCCTAAATCTTACAGTCCTGTCTGTTAAGACTGCTAATAAAGCCCAAGTGGATTCCTTTATGTTCTTAAGAGGAATTTTTAAGGTCAGAGTCTCAGCTATATTATGGCAGATGTAGAATGCCTTTCAATGCTAAATGACTGAATCAGGGTTTGTTGTTTTTGTTTTTTTTTCCCCTATGTAGAAAGCTATTTTTCTCATCAGCTGTCTAAACTGTTTGAGAAATCATGTCTTGTGGGAGTTGTCGTTCACCAGGGAATGCTTGTTCACAGATGTAAGCCAGGCCACACAGAGCAGTAACTATTATTCATCACTATAGAAACCAAACATCACAAATAGGATAGTCTTGAGCATCTTGCTTCTTTTGTGGTAAGTCATAGTCAGATTTGATTTCGTTTGCTCAAATATTTATGGGGCACCTTTTGATCCAAAGGCCTGTGGGCACTTTGTTTAATGATATTTCTTCTACACAAAGCTAAAAAGATCATTAAAGGAAAAAGAAAGTGCTAGTTTACACGGATTCTCCAGCTGGTAAATGTAGACCCCTGAGTGCAAGGTTGAAGACTAGAATTGTTGGTCTGAACTAGACAGAAGCTAGCTATGTAGTTTGGATAAATCTTATAACTTCTTTTCTTTTATCGTCTTTTCTTTTATAAAAATACAGTTGGAACCAGGTACTGGTGGCTCAAACCTATAATCCTTGCTACTCCAAAGGCTGAGATCTGAGAATCATGGTTTGAAGTCAGTCTGAGCAGGAAAATCTGTGAGACTTACCTCCCCTTTGGGGAGAAGGAGCCTAGGAAATGGAACTTGGAGAAGAAATGTTAAACAATTCTCTTTTTTCACTCCATGGTTAGTTTCCTTTCTTGCCTGGTGCCAGTGGCTCATGCCTTTAATGCTAGTTACTCAGGAGGCTGAGTTCTGAGGATCACGGTTCGGAGCCAGCCTGGGCAGAAAGGTCACTATGAGGCTCTTATTGCCAATTAACCACTCAAAAACTGTAAATAGAGCTGTGGATCAAAGTGATAGAGTGCTAGCCTTGAGCAAAAAGAACTCAAGGACAATGCCTAGGCCCTGAGTTCAAGCCCCATGACTGATAGGAAAAAAAGAAATTAGCCTTTTTCTTTTTTCTTTTTTTTTGGGGGGGGGGTCTGGTTGTGGGGCCTGAACTCTGGGCCTGAAAGCTGTCCCTCTCAGCTCTTCAGCTCAAGGCTAGTGTTCTACCACTTGAGCTACAGCGCCACTTCCAGCTTTTTTCTTGTTGCTTATGTGGTGCTAAGGAATCGAACCTAGGGCCTCATGCATGCAAGGCAAGTGCTCTACCACTGAACCACCTTCCCAGCCCCATTTTTTTTTGTCAGTTGTGGGACTTGAACTCTGGGCCTGGGCGCTGTCCCTGTGCTCTTCAGCTCAAGGTTAGTTCTCTACTGCTTGAGCCACAGCAGCACTTCTGGTTTTCTAGTGGTTTTTATTGGAGAGTCTCATGGACTTTCCTGCCCAGGCTGACTTTGAACTGCGATCCTCAGATCTCAGCCTCCTGAGTAGCTAGGATTATGGGCGTGAGCCACTGGTGCCCGGCTAAATTAGCCTTTTCTATTTCCAGTTCCATCTATATTCTTTCTTTTCTTTTCTTTCTTTCTTTTTCTTTTTTTTTTCTTTTTTTGTTGTTGTTGTTGGTCATGGGGCCTGAACTCTGGGCCTGGGCACTGTCCCTCAGCTCTTCAGCTCAAGGCTAGGGCTCTACCACTTGAGCCATAGCACCACTTATGGCTTTTTCTGCTTATGTGGTGCTGAGGAATCGAACCAGGGCCTCATGCATGAAAGGCAAGTGCTCTACCACTGAACTACCTTCCCAGCCCCTCCACCTATTTTCATAAACCTACCTGCAAAGACTGTTTTGAGGTATAGTGTGCATGTGCTTTAAAGTGACTCATAGCAAAAGCTATGTAAATGTTCAGTGCTCTTACTATTCTAGAAGTTTTTTTGTGTGGCCTTGTATAGAAGACCAATTCTTACCCACTTACTCCACTCCCTTTTCTCTGTGTTAAGGAGAGGGATTTTTGAATTGCAGGCTGATGTGTAATTAAACTGGTCAGTGTTATCTGTCCCCAATTTGGAGTCCAGCTGTGCTTAGCCTCCTTCCTTTAGGGTTGTGACCAGCATGTGACAGAGGCCAGGTGGTATGGTCTGGATTTTCCTGGTGGTTACTGTATGCATGGATAGATGGCTAGATTATTCTTCAGAAATCCTTCGAACTAAACTAGGCGTATTTAATTAGAAACAGAACATTTCTGTGCAGGAGAGAGCCTAATAATATTTGAAAGGCAGACTTGTCTGAGTCTTCTAACATGAGTAAGCTTGATGAATTCTTCCCATTTATAATGTGAGCAGGGCTGGCAGGTGGGTGGTTCAAGTATTTGTGTAAGTGATCACAGTGATAGAAATGTAAAAGTGAAAAAAGTTCAAAGCCCTATTATTATGTTTGGGATCTTTTGTGTTCATATTAGGGCTTAAACTCTGGGCCTATGGACTCACTTAGCATTTTTGCTCAAGGGGGCACTCTACCACTTGAACTACCCCTCTACTTCCAGTCCCCCCCCCACAACCCTGGGTAATTGGGACTTAAGAGTCTCCTAGACTTTTCTGCCCAGACTGGCTTCAAACTTCAATCCTCAGATCTCAGCCTCCTGGAAAGCTAGGAGTACAGGTGCCACCAGCATGTAGCTACTATGGATTTTTTTCTTTTTCCTTCCTTCCTTCCTTCCTTCCTTCCTTCCTTCCTTCCTTCCTTCCTTCCTTCCTTCCTTCCTTTTTTTGTTTGCCAGTCCTGGGGCTTGAACTCAGGGCTTGGGCACTGTCCCTGAACTTCTTTTGCTCAAGGTTAACACTCTAGGAGCTGGGAAGGTGGCTCAGTGGTAAAGCGCATGCCTTGCATGCCAGAGGCCCTGGGTTTGATTCCTCAGCACTACATAAGCAAAAAGAAAAAAGCTGGAAGTGGCACTGTGGCTCAAGTGGTAGAGCGCTAGCCTTGAGCTGAAGAGCTGAGGGACAGTGCCTAGGCCCAGAGTTCAGGCCCCGTGACCCGACCCAAAAAAAACAAAACAAAAAAAAAAAAACACTCTACCACTTGAGCCACAGCATCACTTCTAGATTTTTTCTGTGTCTGTGGTACTGAGGAATTGAACCCAGGGCTTCATGCATGCTAAGCAAGCACTCTACCACTAATCCACATTCCCAGCCTATGGGGTTTTTTAATTGAATGATGATGACTTGTTAGCTTTCTTGTCATTATTATGTACTAATAATCAGTGCCTGTGTATGTGCCATGGATAAACCCCTCAAAGACTTCACAAGCTCCATGGATAAACAATACCCCTCAAAGACTTTACAAGCCAATGGCTGCAGCCCCTTGAAAACCAGCTTCTAGGTTTTCTCTGAGACAGCATTGTTGCTACTTCTTAGTCCTCAGAAGCCGTAGGCAGCATGTGCCAGGTTCCTTTCTTCCTCTGTAAACCATCATACAAGACTCCTAGATAGGATGTGCTAATAATACCAAGAAGAAAGTCTTGCCTAGGTGGCTAGGTAAGTAGCCCCATTTTTTTAAGGCCATGGTGCTGTTTGTTTTCTGTTTTCCCTAGTTAAGTATCTGGGCTGCACTGAATCTGCTGAGAGTTTTCCTGAGTTTATTTTGCGGAGCAGAGAAAAAAAAATAATGAAAAAGAAAAAAGGCTATTTATACCCTTGGGCTTGAAACCATGAGAGGCCCAAAACTTGGTCCATTCTGCCGAGGGAAGACAGGGCAGCTCTGGGGTGATGTAGCCCACAGGGCATTTGGCTGTGAACAGGCACAGCTGTTTGGCTTCAGGATCTGTATTTCCTTGGGCAGCCCTCTGTCTCTCTGCTCAGTGTCCCTTGGCTCCATTTGCCTGCTAGACATGATCTGTTGCCCACCCACCTCCCCAGCCATTGACACCCATGTACATCACTTCAGCTGAAAGACCATAAGCAATTTCTTTTTCTTCTGTTCTAATTTCCTTCCCTCCCCTTCTTTTGTGTGTGTGTGTGTGTGTGTGTGTGTAGAGCTTGCTGTTTAGAAGTCTATGGTTCCAATTACTAATTTCCTGGGGGTTATAAACCTTATAAGTTACAGAGCTAGAATTAATCAGTAGATGTTGCAAGAAGACTGACTTAAGCTCAGTATGCAGGAACATTTGTTAAAAATTAGAGTGGGTGCCTAGCCTATTGGGAGACCTTGGACATGTCAATCAGATGGCTGTCAGGATAGGAAGCTGTCAAAATGATCTTATATGCTGACCTATTGTGCACTTTGTAGGTATTATAATGAAAGTAAAACAAAATCCCTATTAAATCATATGTGGCATTATTAAAGTATCTGTCTTTGTTCTAGTGATGCCTGTCAAATAAATCACATTAAATTCATCTTAAAATTAATAATTTACTGATTTTAGTATAGTTGCATGTATTCAGCAGTTATTGATATGGGATTTC
Source organism: Dipodomys ordii (assembly GCF_000151885.1). Lineage (NCBI taxonomy): Eukaryota > Metazoa > Chordata > Mammalia > Rodentia > Heteromyidae > Dipodomys > Dipodomys ordii. Next base: position 9,668,579 of record NW_012267255.1, read on the forward strand.
CTGTAGCTGTCACTCTGCTAGATTCATGGGGGATATGCTGACTGGAGAGTGAGCCAGGGTAGAAATTCCAACTGCACATGAATGAAGTATAACTGAGAGTATGAAAAGCATTCTAATAAATTTTGCTAGCCAGGTGGCAGTGGCTCACGCCTGTGATCTCAGGAGGCTGAGATCTGAAGATCATGATTTGAAGCCAGCCTGGGCAGGAAATTCCCTGAGAATCTTCACCTAACTACCAAAGCCAGAAGATGAGGTGGGGCTCGAGTAGTAGAGCACCAGCCTTGAGCAAAAAAATCAGGGGCAGTGCCTTGAATTCAAGCCCTAGGACTGGCATACACCCCCCCCCATACACACACATACACAAAAGGTCAAGTGTAGCATATATCACATGATCTCCACTTTGAGGATCTTTGCAAACACTTTGTGTCAGACAGATTCTTACCCTACCTGCTCTGATGGCTCTGTTAATTTCTCACCTGAATGTGCCTTCTCATTTCCAGTTCCAGACTGTCTCTTATCTTCCTAAACCAATTGCTCTATCCTTTTTTGCTCTTTCATCTCCTGTGATGTTTTGCATCCTGTCATGTATTTAACCAATATCTGGCAGTCACTTGTTGCCTGTTCTGTGTGTCCCACACTTAGTCATTTTACGTGCTGGGTGTTATTTCCAGTATACTTACCTTATGTCTTCTTCCGGACCCTATTACATGTTTACAGCTGTCAACATAGCACTTGATCCTGTGCATTTGTGATATCTAAATGCATGATAAATAAATGGTTGAGATCTTGACTAAGATTCTAGATGTACCGTGGAAATATCAGTAATGCAATGAATCGCTTGCTCTGCCTTTGCCTTTGTGAAATAAGTATACAGTTCCTTTCTTGCCCAAGAAAAAGAACTCCCTGGATAGTAAAGAAAATACTAGTGTTTTGGATTCCTCGTAGAGAAAAAGTGGCATTGATACATATTCTAAATGTAATTCAGTCTCTTGAAAGAAGTAATATTTTAAGATGTCTGTTATCTTCTATCTATATGTTTTAAGTCTTTTTTATTTTTTCAGATAAAGATCTGGCCTCAAACACATGATTTTCAAACTCCTGTCTCTGCCTCCTGAGTACTATGATCACAGAGATGTGCCACTGCATACGCTGTGTATATGTGTATGTGTGTGTGTATACACATGCATGTACACCTGTGTGCTCTGGTACTAGGCTTTGAACTCAGGGGCTTACAGTATTGCTTGGATTTTTTGTTCATAGCTGTCACTTTACCACATGAACCATGCCTTCAGCTTGGTTTTTTGCTTATGGGAAATTGAGTCTTGAAACCTTTTCTGCCTTGGCTGGCTTCAAGCTAATCCTCAGATCAGCCTTCTGAAAAGCTAGGATTTTAGGTGTGGACCACTGGCACCTGGTTTAGACATAATGTTTGTACAAAAATCTAAATTACTTGAAAATTAAAACATACCCATCAAGTATGAATTTTGTCTTACATTAAAGGAGTTGAGAATGAGTATAACTTTGAAAAGGGATGTAGACTTAGATATCAAGATATAATATTTGATTACAATGAGACTTTTGTATAATTCATTTATGATAATGGGGGGAAAAAAGAGCCAGATGCAGTTCTTTACAAAATAGAGCATGCCATGGAACCTTTTTATGTGAATATATATTTGTCAAAATTGTATTTTCTGAATTTAAAATTTTTAGCTGCATGTTATAGTGTAAAATTTAACAGCAATGTGGTTATTACCACATTGGGAGTGGCTATGTAATATTCCATTTGATGGGCACAGTTGTTTAACTGTGGTTGTGGGGGGTTAGTGTTTTCCTGTTATACAGAGTGTTGTGCCTATAAGCATGTGCTGTTGCTGTGTGGGTCTGGGCCTATGTCCTCAGGTGAGATTTCCCTAGTGACTTTTCCCCTTATAAGGATACAGCAGAAACATGTGATGGAATTGTTTTCTCAAAATGCAATACTTGTTTTCTCCATGTTTACCCCCTGGCAGAACAGACAATGAGTAAAGATGTCATTGCTGTATCAACAGTATATTGAATGTATAACACTGTCTACAGTGTGTGATTTGTGCCTATTCCACCAATTGGTGTTAGCATTTGAATGATTGTGATATTGTCCTTTTTTTTTTTTTGTACCAGAACTGGGCTTGAACTTGGGGCCTGGGTTTTGTCCCTTAGCCTTTTTACTCAAGGCTGGCCTTCTACCACTTGGACCACAGCCTTTTTGGTGGCTAATTGGAAATAAGAGTCTCACAGGCTTTGCTGCCCTGGCTTACATCAAACTGTGATCCTCAGATCTTGAGCCTCCTGCATCGCTAGGATTACAGGTGTGTGCCACTGGTGCCTTGCTGATTGTAAAATAATCATGAAAGTATTGCTGACAAGCATCTGATCAACTGGAGTCTTATGCCCAATGCAGACTTCTCTTTCCTGATTTGCTAAATGGCAAGTGGATGCTCATTGCATCAAGCTGTGTGAAGAGTTGTGTGGAGTCAGTGTTTGCTTTGTGGAATGATACATCTGAAATGCTGCACATCCCTTTTACAGGAAAGAGACCACTAAGAAATGCATTTATCAGCCTTGGGACAGTCAGGAGGCATTCAGTATATGTAGATGACTATCAGTCACATAGAATTTTTATTTTTATTTATTTATTTTTTGGGTCTGGTTGTGGGGCCTGAACTCTGGGCCTGGGGGCTGTCCCTCAGCTTTTCAGCTCAAAGCTAGCCGCTCTACCACTATGAGCCACAGCACCACTTCCGGCTTTTTTCTTTTTGCTTATGTGGTGCTGAGGAATCGAACCCAGGGCCTCATGCATGCAAGGCAAGCACTCTACCACTGAGCCACCTTCCCAGCCCCACATAGAATTTTTAAAAAACATGATATTTATAATCTTACTAATTAAAAAGCAGAGAGAGAAGGAAGAGATGGATAACACCCAAATAAACAAATGTTCTGTAGTGTAGGTAACATGGAAGAAGAGCAGTCTCAGGAAGGGAGACTGGGAGAGCCACTGTAGGGGTGAGAAATGACAAGAGCAATGACATGAGCCAGAGCAGCTACTTCTGGGGAAAGAGGCCCAGTAGCTCGGTGTCTCCATGGACTCCCAGGCCGAGGGATCAGCACAGACCCAGGTAGCTTGGGGTACTCTGGATGTGCAGAAGGAGTGAGATCCTCAGATTGCTTTTCTCAAATGGGAATGAGGAGAGTCATCTCCTTTGAAGAATTTTCCTATCAAGGACCAGTAAGGCCCAACTTGGAAGAGGATCTGCAGGGAGTGACCCAGTGGAGGGAGGAAGATGGTAATGTGGAGGAGAGAGACCTGGCTGGAGGATGGGGGGTTGTTTGCGGTAGAGATACAGGAATCTGGTGTATAAATGTGAGCATTGCTTTAGATCAGGGCGATAGCTCACCCACAAAATAGAAGGAAAGAGCGTGGGCATGAATGCAGAAAGGCTGAGAAAAATGAAAATAGGGACTTGGAAGTTTCCCTCTGCATTTTGTCAGGGAGACACCAAGTGCAGGGTTCTGGCTGAATTTAGATGACTATAAAATAGTCATCCAGGGAATGGAAGGGTGGTGAGCCAGGAGAGATACCAAGATTGCCAGGTTGGGTGAGCACCAGGGGAACACAGAGGTCACAGATTCAGCATAGGACATGTCAGCCTGCCCTCTCCATCCTTGTTCATAGACTAGGGGCAGGTGCCAAGCAGGCAGGGATTTGTCTTGCCACAAGATAGGGGTATTGGTCTGCTTTCTGCTACTGTCACAAAATGCCTGAGATGATTAAAAAGGGGAGAGGCAAGGGTTTCAGTCCATGTCTGGTAGGGCTCATTGCTGTGAGTCTGTGTTCACACCTCCCATCATGGAGGAGCACATGGAAAAGGAAGTCCATTTATATCTGAGAACAAAAGAGAGAGGAAGAGGGGCTGGAAAGGTGGCTGAATGGTAGAGCGCTTGCCTTGCATGCATGAGGCCCTGGGTTCGATTCCTCCTCACCACATAAGCAAAAGAAAAAAGCTGGAAGTCTTGAGCTGAAGAGCTGAGGGACAGCGCCCAGGCCCAGAGTTCAGGCCCTATGACTGGACCCCCCCCCAAAAAAAAAAAGAGAGAGGAAGAGAAGGAGTCGGGGTTCAAGGGAAACGACTGGAAGATCTCCCACCAAAAATGGCTGGACTGCTCAGGAAGGCCAGCCTGGGGTTCTGTTTAAGAATGTCCAGAGCACATAGGAAGAGATGGGAAGAGAGGAGGAGAAAGGAAGAGGAAGAGGTAAAGGGAGAATGGGACAGGTAACAGGAAGAGCTTTGACTGCCAACTAAGTAAGTTGAAATGTTGTGTAGTAGATAGAGGTCATTTGTTGTAGGTTTGAGGCAGAATCTCACTCTGTAGCCAGGCTGGCCTCAAACTCTTGATCCTCCTGCCATAGCCTCTTGAGTGCTGGGATTACAGGCCTGTGCCAGCTTGCTCCGTAGCAGTGACGTTCTTAAAGGACTATTTCAGAAACTGCTTTTGATGGGACTGGAAAGGGTGTAGAATCAAGATAGGCTTTTTATGTTTTAGAATGCATAACAGACCCAAACATGAGTGACAGCTGAGAGGAAGAGACCCATGGACCTTTCTGATGGGACAGGCTATTATAAGATGGTACAGGACACTCTCCGAGAAGCTGGCCCAAGCCATGAATTCTGGGTCCTGGGGGCAGCTGTTAAAATGACTATTGGGGTTTCAGCTGTGTGGGATACAAGAAAGGGAAAACCAGAGGTGCTAATGGTAGACCCCTGTATTTTCCATCACATCACATCGTAGTATAGCTGTGTCGATGATGAGTGGGCAAAAAATGCCAAATCCTTAGTGTTCATCTCTTGGGACCGTCTTAATTTCCTTTGAGATATAATCTCCCTGGTTCTTTTCAGTACTCCAAATCTGAGTGTCCGTGGAGACACTGGGACTTTTGAAAAGCAGAGTGGCTTTTGTTTTTTAAACTCAAGACTGCTGCTGCTCTACTACTTGAGCCACAGCTCCACTTCTGGCTTTTAGGTGGTTATGGGAGATAAGAGTCTCACGGACTTTCCTTCCATGGGCTGGCTTTGAACCCTGATCTTCAGATCTCAGCCTCCTGAGTAGTTTGGATTACAGGCATGAGCCAGGGATGTCACAGGAAAACAAAGCTGAGGAAAGTGGGACACAGCAACGTGCAGCAGTGCCCATTCTTGAATCTACAGATGGGCCTTTTTGCAAGGCCCCAAATGTGTGAACACAGATCCCACATTTGTTCAGTGTATCTTTGTATAAAGGGAAATGATCTCACAGTGAGCCTTTGTAAGTTCATCTTTAAGGTGTGCTGTAGACAAGGGCCCTTTCTATTTCCTGAAATTAGTCACCGAGGGAAAACACCCACTTAATAATAAAAATAATACCTAACATCTGCTCAGGACACCAGAGCTCCTAAGAGCTATAGATTCTCACATCACAACACCAGACACTGTGTTTGGGGGTGTTATTATTTTGGGGGTGTTATCACTTAAAAGATGTCAGGTCAGGGGAGTGCATTTATTTAGGGACTGATTGGTGATGAAGACTGCTTTTGTTTTTTTTTTTCTGCCTGATACTGGGGAGGCCTAAAGAAAGGGGCTAACAGCTGTGGAGTCTGCAAGACATGAGTTCAAATCCCAAGGTTTTCAGCTAGTGACCTTCAGCAAGCTGCTAATGTCTCCTCATAAACTAAAAGGGTAATCACTCTCAGATTGCAGTGGAAAGAACACTTCTCAACCATGGCCTGAGGCAGAGAATAACGTCTAGGACTTTTCTTTGCCTTCATGTCCATTCCCAGATGCTCATAGTCTCCACACACGTGGCTCCTTCGGTCCTCTGTGCCTCCATCCTCTAGCTCAGCGTCCACCACCGCTAGTGTCTGGGTCTCCATCCACACCACCATGTAGCTTACATAACCCGGTGAGAATTCACTTTCTACAGGTCTTTGATTTGCTCTGTCTCAGTTGTCTGGTAAAGCAAATGCCTTCTGCTTTTCCACTGTCTTGGAAATCTAGCAAAGCCTCAGCCTTTCACATTATTCCTGGTGACTACTCAGCCCTAAGCCTTTGCTCCAGTCACACCTGGATCTTAGTCCTAGGCAAAGAGTGTGTTCAATCTGCCTCTGTGCCTTGCTCTTGCAGTTCTTTCTGCCTAGCATGCTGCATGTGTACGTGTGTGGATTATATGTCAGGCTAGAAGCCCGAAGGCCCAGAAGAATGTCTTCCTTCTCAAGAATGATGAGGAAATTCACATCTTGACATATATTCTTTTGCCTACACCCCATGACCTCCCTCCTTTTTTTGGTGGGATTGGAAATTGAACCTAGGGTGTTGTGCCTGCTTGGCCTGTGCTTCACCAGTGAACCTTGTCTCCAGTCCTGCCTTCCATTTTGTTTCTGCCTGGGCAGTTGCTTGACAGCCTTGACTTTTATGTCATTGATACAGCCCAGTGAGGACAGTTCTTGAGTATCACTACCAGGGGAAAGATGAGGTCAGGATGTCGGGCTCTTTGGAAACAGCAAAAAAGCAGTGGTAACTTTCCTATTTGTGGCATTCAAATGACAACTAATACATTTTAATCCATTTTTGCTCTTCTTTTAATGGGTGAAGGTCATACTTTGTCTATGACAAATCGCATTAATCACTGGAATTCTCTCGCCATCTTTTTAGAGTGTAGTGTCTCTTCCATGGCCGCCTCCTCATGCTGGTCCGGTTTCCTCTGCAGATAGGAGAGGAGGAAGAACCCCAAAGATGGAGGTCACAAACAGGATTTCCGTTTCCTCTAAGTCTCTAGTAGAAGGAGGACTGAATAACTCCTGTGGTCTAGCTCACTCACTAGGGCGAGTGCTATGAAATTAGAGTAACAATTAAGAGACTGACTTTTCCTTTTAACATTCATTTATAAGGACAAGGACATTTTTTTTTTAAGTTTTAAAGCAGTTAGTAATAAAGGATTAAAATGGGATGGGTGCGTGGAAACATTTTGTCTTAAAAGTCATGGTATATGCTGAGCTGCTAAGCTGTCACAAAGCCTATTAAATGAGGTTAACCAGGTCTTGCAAACAGGTAAGTGCATTATAACTTGCATTGTAAAAGGAAAATCGTATTTTATGTGTAGCAGAGCCATGATTGTTAATGATAAATAGAAACTTATCTAATTTGTTTTTCCTTTATTCCTACCTTTCTGTAATTTCCTTTGTTGAGTATATTTAAACTTTTTTTTTATTGTAAAGATACTATACAGAGGGTTACAGTTACATGAGTGAGGTAATGAGTACACTTCCTCTTGAACATTGTTAGTCCCTCCATTTAAACTTTATTTTTTAAGAGATTAAAATGATGGGGGGAGAGTGAAGGGGGGAACCCGCCATGTTCAACATAGGCGAATAAGTGATTGAGTACAGTTTCTTGAATGGTCATATCCTCTTGGGAAAGACCTGAAGACCTCAGGGATCTGGAAGGCTTGCCCAACAGCAATTTGCTTGATTACATGAACACATAGGAAGTGCATGGAGCTGTGTTTGGGTAGAAGCTGTTTATTTGCATCATTGTACATTTACTAATAACTTGTACAAACATATTTATAGTAGTAGTATTCAGTAAATGCATGTTTTATTAGGCTTTCTAACCACAACTCTTGCTTGTCTAGTTCCATCACCTGAGACTTTGATGCTTAGAACTGAACCCCTAGTGACAGACATGATCTGACAGGTGCAAAAACTGTAGGACCCCTCTGACCCTCTCCTGGCCATTGTCCTGGAATTTGACTTTCTTTGGGTATCAAGACCCATTGCTACCTTGTACTGAACAGCAAATCTCTGAAAACACTGATGTCTCTATCAAAGAGACAGAAGCTGTGAAGCTGGTTCTCTGGCTTTGATTAGTCCTTATGAATCCTCTCCTCTCCTCTCCCCTCTTCTCCCCACCACTCTCTTCTACTTTCCTCTCCCTTCTCCTATCTCCCTCCTTCCCCCTCCCCTCTCCTCTTCCCCTCCCCCTCCCCTCTCCTCTTCCCCTCTCCCCTCTCCCCTCCTCTTCTCTCCTTTCCTCTCCTCTGCTCTGCTCTCCTCTCCTCTCTTTTCCTCTCCTTTCCTCTCTTTTCCTTTCTTTTCTTTCTTTATTGTCCTGGGGCTTGAACCCAGGTCCTAGGCACTGTCCCTTAGCTTTTTTGCTCAAAGGTAGTACTCTACCACTTGAGCCACAGCTCCACTTCTGGCTTATTTTTTTGTGGTTAAGTATATCTCACAGACTTTAAAAATGAAATTGTGTGACTGAATTTCCTGCTCATCTAACCTTTGCTTATTTTTTCAGTCTGTTAAGGTGCTTTTATTGCTCATTTCCTTTTTTATCGTATTCACTCTCTTTTTCAGCTTTGTGTAATTAAAACTCCTCCTGAAACAATAACCTAGCTGTAAGATGGCAGACAGGACCTAGAGCCAATGGTGTGACATTTGAAGCTTTCAATCACAACGTGCCTAGTTCTATTTTCTCTGTAATATTACAGAGAAATTTTCTCAGTATTACTCAATTCTTTGGCTAATGACAGACTAGAGAACAGGATTTCTTAGAGAAAGGTGGATAGGAACTGTAAAGGCAGTGGAATTGGACTTAAGTACTGTACTCTAGTTGATAAAAGTTGTTTTCCCTGGGGCTGTGTATAGATTAATGATTATGAAACTACTCTCCATGTGTTTTGGAGGTGATAATTAAATAAATAGATAACAAGTGATGGATGAATTAGAGACATCAGTATGAATTCATGTTCAGCTTGATAATAGATATAAGTGGATACAAACATAAATATGCACATATTCTGGGCTACACACACACACACACACACACACACACACACACACACTCACTCTTCTTTACTCTGTTAGCTCAAAGGATCTAAAAAGGAAAAAATGCCCAGGTAGCCACAAGTATATCTAGCACTCCATCATAATTCTTTTTTTTTTTTTCTTTTTTGGTGCTGGTCCTGAGGCATAAACTTGGGTCTAGGCACTGTCCCTGATTTTTTTTGCTAAAGGCTAGTGCTCTGCTACTTTCGCCACAGCTCCACTTCTGGCCTTGTTTGGGATACTAGCATCTGGCTCCATGAGACTTTTTTTTTTTTTTGGCCAGTCCTGGGGCTTGACCTCAAGGCCTTGAGCAGTGTCCCTGAGCTTCTTTTGCTCAGGACTTGTACTTTACCACTTGAGCCACAGCACCACCTCCGGCTTTTTCTGCTTATGTGGTATTGAGGAATCAAACCCCAGGTTTCATGCATGCTAGGCAAGCACTCTACCACTAAGCCACATTCCCAGCCCTCCATGAAACTCCAATTAGCTACCAAAAAAGCTAGAAGAGGAGCTGTGGCTCAAGTAATAGAGTACTAGCCTTGAGTAAAAAAGCTCAGGGGCAGTGCCCAGGCCGTGAGTTCAAGCCCCAGGGCCAGCACAAAAGGAAAACAACAACAACAACAACAAAAAGATTAAAATGTGCTAAATCCTGACCTTAAACTCTTCTTGGGACACTGTATTCCGAACATGGGGGGCTGCCGTTATGCCCCCCACAAAGCATGCATGGAAACCCTGCTGTCAGTGGGGGAGGCCAGGGAATTTTGGAGCGTCCCTTACATAGAAGGGCTCCAGCAAGCTTTGGTGATGAAACCATGTAAGGTTTCAGGGGAAGTCAGCTGCCTGCACCTGGGAAGATGGCCCATACCAAAACACAACCACACTGCCACAGTTGTCTCAGACTTCTGGCCTCCAGAGCCATGAGGAATATTTAAGCCACCCAGCGTGAGTCTCCTTGTCAGCACTCAGCTTTTCTCTTGTCTCAGAGCAAGCCCAGTGTGCTGCATTCTTGGCATCAGTAAAACAAGGGGGTAAGAGGACATGTTTGGAAGATTGCTGCAATGTCCAATCTTGGTTTCCGATGCTTTTGAGTATGCACTAGTGTTCTACCACCTGAGCTATACCTCTAACCCCCTCACCTTTGCTGGTGATCCTATACTTGCTTGTCTGAGCATAGACAGATTGCTGATTAGTAATATGTATGTGAATATGGTGAATATCTGTGAGAAATAAAATGACCCTATATTCTTACTCATATAATATTCTTGGAGTTCACATGAGACTTTCCTATCCCTACAAAAGAAGATAAACCTACTATAGTATAGAAATATGCCAGTTGTGAGATGGTATTTAAATTTAATTTGTTTCTTATTTAACATCCCTATATATGTACAATCCTGGAAGCCTTGGTATGCTTTCTGCAAGCTATCATTGTAAATGAAAGATTTCCAAGTAGGTGATTTTATTCCACATATCTAATTAGTTTCGAAAGTAACATAAGCTAACTCTAAGCAAGCCATAGATGTAATAAAAAATTTTTTATTAGTACGTGTATCTTCAAAGTAATAGTGTTGATTGGAAATTTTTTAGTTCTAATTTTCTATGTGAACAGATTTGACTTACATAATTAAAATTTTTAATTATAAAAATACATTGATATCTGCAAGTTTCTATTTATATGTGACATTGTTTCATTTCAGGCAGTAATTGAGCTACTGAAAAGCTGTTGAAACCTTGAACTTTTTTTTTTTTTCTTCAGTCATAGAGCTTAAACTCAAGACCTGGTCTCTGTCTCTAAGTTTTTTGCTCAAGGTTAGTGCTCTATCATTTGGAGCCACAGCACTACTTCTGGCTTTCTGGGGGGTTAACTTGAGATTAGAGTCTCTCATAGATATTCCTGTCTGGGCTAGCTTTGAACTGCTATCCTCAAATCTCAGCCTCCTGAGCCACTGACGCCCCACTGAAACCTTGAACTTTTGAAGACCAAGTCATTTTTAGATGTCTTGAAAAAGCTCCACAAAAAAGGAAAAGTCACATCTCATTCTTTTATGATTCTAGCAATCTCTTTTTATCATATTCTTAAAGCAGCGTACATAGGTGTGTAATCTGTAAGGCTCAGAGGCAGAATGTCTTTAAGTCTGATACTCCAGAATATCATAGCCAGTCTTTGGAAGGGTGGGGGGAAAACCTCTCTGTAGGAAACCTCAGGAAAAGAAAGATAGGACAGCCATATGTATGTATTAAGTCTTTTACACAGTGTGGACATTCCCTCTCCTGACAAGTGTGTGTTGGAAGCATTATTAGACATCCTAGTCATCATGTGATAAAATTTTAGTGCCTTTTACAAATATGTTCATTTCATATCCAAACGGTAACAGTAAGTTTTAGGCTCCCAGACTAAACTTCTAAAATTCACGTCTCACACGGCCCCATAAATGTGTGGCCGTCATTCCCATGGCTTGGGAGAGAGGTCAGAGTGTGGGGACAGCGTCAGTACAGCAGCAGAACTCCCCTGAGGATGAGCAGGAAAGCTAGGGAGGAGGGATGGGGGAAGCGGGGACCGGAAGAGGATGAGGAGGGAGGGGTCATTCCAATCTGAAGACCTTAGGAACCATGCGGTCTCTGCCATCATCCCGCAGAAGGGAAAGCCAAGAGCCAAAATGTTGTTTCCGGTCCAGAGTCACATACCCAGTGACCCAACTGCATCTAGAATGCAGGCCAGGACTCTGGGCATACTTTATTCACTGGTGGGTGCTCGCAGGAACTGAACAATACTCTGGGGCAGGGTTGGGACTCACAGATGAGACTGTCAACAGTGCAGGGAGCTTGGGGTACGGGATTCTTCTGCATAAAGGTCAGGCTTACCTTCCCTGGAGGACAGATGGTAGGAGCTAAGCTGGAAGATCAGAGACTAGTCATCTGAATTCTCCTAGATCTTTATATTATCTGTATGTCTATATTTATTATCTAATATGACTGTTATATGGTCATGTAATTTTAAAAGGTGTTCCGTAGTGGTTACCATCTTGCGTATCAATCAGACAAGTTACTTTGGACATACCAGGCCTTTCCTTCTGCCTATGAATCTGGAGATAACCAACTCAGATGCCTGTGCCCGGGCCACACCCCAAGCCTGCTAAGGCAGTGCCTTGACTGGGGTGGGACCTGCCGTTCACTGCTTTGGAGCGTTTGCTCCATAACTAGTCTAGAGGGCATCTGCCTCCAAGCCACTTTTCTAGGCTAAGACGCTCACATGCCCTAGAGGGTCATGGAGGGTCAGAGGCCTCCGCTGACCCCTTACTGTCAGTTGCCCCAGTGCCCGCCTGTTGCTGTGTCTCTGGTCCTTACGGGGAATCACCCCAGCCAAGTTACTTCTCATTTGGCAGCCAGTGCAGCTGTGGCACGTCCAGCTCTTTCAAGACATCTGAAGCAATGTTGGCAGTTCACCAGAGACAGTTTGTTTCATGACCTTATAACCAGATCGACTTTGTTCCTATCTCATTCATGTCTAGCAGACATTTCTGCGGAGCTTTGGGACCAAAAGGTCCTTGAGAAAAGAATTAATGTAAACAGCTCTGCTTTCAGAACAATTATTCTCCCCCACATTAAAAAGCCTTATGTATTTGTTCTTCATGTGTACGAGTCATGCCACATGTGCCTGGGTGTGCCACTTATGTAGTTCACTGCTTGTATTGTGGTCTGTGAAAACTCAGTCTGGGAGCCAATGATGTCAGAACTAATGTTTTGAGGGGTTCTCTGCAAAGACCTGAGCTTCACTTTCTTTGCAAATTGAAACCAATAGCCCCTGACCTCGGGGCCTGCTAAGAAGCCAGTGAAACAATGTGGGACTCCTTTTGGTGGTGTTCACTGAGCGCATCGTGCTGATCCCTAGAAAAGCAACATGAAGTTTAGGGTCCCTGCCCTGGGAAGCTTTACAGCTTAGGAGACTAAAACCAGGATAATGGAGCAGTAAGGAGGTGGAGAGGCAGACATTCACAGGAGACTCAGGGAGTGTTCATAAAGAAGGATTAGAAGGATGGAGTTACTGGCATTGAGGTTTGAGGAACTGATAGCAGACAATGACAGGGAAATCTGAGAAAGTTAGAGACTACCCCATGGGAACAGAGGAAGAAAGACATTGAAATGTTAATACTGGTGGATTTTTAAAAATTTATTTATTTTGCTTTCCCTTGGGAGAAATGAGCTTTTACTGGAGCCAAATCAAAGAGAAAAGAAGGCAGGATATACATATTAAACCAGTCATCTCCTTAGTTGCTCATTTTTGTGTTAAGTATTTTGGATACAGAAGAGGAGTGAAGTTGAATGATTTATGGACATCATTCAAACCCACGGTTAAGTTGGTGCTGGTGGTTCACACCTGTAATCCTAGCTACTCAGTAGATGGAGATCTGAGGATTGCAGTTCAAAGCTAGCCTAGGTAGGAAAGTCTGTGCGGCTTCCATCTTTAGATAGCCAACAAGAAGCCAGAAGTGGAGCTGTGGCTCAAGTGATAAGAGCCTTGAGTGAAAAAAATCTCAGAGACAGTGCCTAGGACTAGCAAACAACAACAACAAATGATGGTTAAAAATAAGCCTTTGGGGCTGGGAAGGTGGCTTAGTGGTAGAGCGCTTGCTTAGCATGCATGAAGCCTCAGTACCACATACACAGAAAAAGCCAGAAATGGCACTGTGGCTCAAGTGCTAGAGTGCTAGCCTTGAGCAAAAAGAAGCTCAGGGTCTGAGTTCAAACCCCAGAACTGACACACACACAAAAAGCCTTTGGCCTGGTCAGGTTTCACATATGTTGAGTGCTTGGACAATGAAGCCTTGGGGTACTGAATGGGAAGTATCTATTCAAGAAAGGAGGCTGGCTCATCAAGAAAGCCTTTATTTACATCAGGCGTTCTGGATTGCACAGGTCATTCAGAGGCTGCTCTCTGTTGATCCCTGTGGTATTGGGTTTGTATCTGTCCCAATCTTCCAACCTGCAGAACTACAGCATTGTTTCAAGATGCTCCTTAATGAGGCTGCCTTGGTGGAGAGGGTCCGACCTTTTCCTGTCCCTTGGCAGTCCTTGGAGTTCAAGAATCCTAGCCCCAGCTATCCAGTAGTGGCTTCAAGGGGGAGGGAGAGCAGGATGGGTCCAGGGAACAAGAGGATTCACGATACGCCAGAGGCTCGCATCCTGCAGAGTCCTCTTCCAGCTGATGTCCTCCACTCCCACACATTTCTCATCCAGCAAAGTGTCTGTCCGAAGACTATGTGGCTTTATCAAAAAGAGTGTGCTAACCAGGGCTGTTCTCTTGGGCAGGCCAAGTCTGGAAGGCTTTTTCATGGCCCTTTTCAGTTGTGCGCAGTTTGTCAAAGCTACATCTTGGAAGCCGGAAGAGACAGGCAGGCTAAGTAGAAGACACTCAAGAAAACAACGTGGGGAGCTGGGGTTCAGCCCCTGCCCTGCCTCTGCTTACCAGCCGGGCTTTGGTCACTCAGTGGGCTGGAGTATCCATCATAGGGAAGCAGACTGGGTGCCATTCGCATCCAGAATCCCCTGTGCTTGGATGCATTGGCGGGAATAGAAGCCACTGTCCTTACTAACTGTAACTGCTTCACTCTGGGCCCCACTGCCCCCTCTTGTCCATCCAACTGTCCATGTCCTGCTGCCACATCCACCAGGCCTGCGCCCACTCGTAATGCCTGCCCCTGGGGGTCGGGAGGGAACTCTGGGCGCCACTCAAGGCTCAAGGACCAGGGAGGTGGTTCTAAACATGTTGGAGGCACCTACGAAAATGGGGCTACTCACTAGAATTATTTCTAAGAATTTACTATTCACTGCCTTGCAGGCCATCCAGTCATCCTGGGGAAAAGCTGACTTTCGCTGGACTTCCTGATGCTATGTCGTGGTTTATCATTTTCCTTTGATTTATATTTGGAGAAACATATCATCTCTGCAGCACTGAGGGCCTTGAATGGCTTTTTCTTCCTCCCCTCCCCCCCAAAATGTATCAGATGCATCCTTCCATTGAAATGTCACAGAGGTGTTGGGCCAAGCCTGCCCACGCTCACTCACTCTGGTCTTCCACTTTATTGTGAGCATCTCCATGCTGGGGGCTGGGCTTTGGGGCAGAGGCAGATCAGAAGGTGACAGGTGTGTGGCACACATTCCTTCTCCCCGAGTTTACACATGAGTTAAGACCAATGTTTTCTCCACAATGAAATAACAGTGTTGGTAAGCATTCAGCGCTGTCACGGAGAGGTAGCACAGTCCCTGGAAGATGCTTCTACAGGTCTCAGCAAGGAAAGGCTGTAGGAAGTTTGCATTAACAAGATGTGTGCATCTGACTGGTTTATGATTTCCAAACCCCATGATTTTTGCCTGCTTCATTCTTAGTGCTGCTCCAAATTGGTTCCTCCCAGACTCGGGCATTCTGTCTAGTGTCTCCCTGTCTTGCCAGACCTTGGCTTTGTCTTGAAAATCTGCCCTTGGTTAAGCTGCTGGAGCCACAGAAGAATGACCTAACTGTGGCCCCCTGAGCTCCAAAATAAGAAGACTTTCCCAAGGGGCTCTGTGTGCTTGCATAGAGGAACTGTGAGCTTTGTTACCCAGTATTTGACCAAAAGTTAGTCTGTGATGGATTATCTTTTCAAAAAGCCAGGTGTACAAGTATTACATTTCCATGTGTACTTTCTACACAGGTGACACTGTTCTCACTGGAGAGCAATGGCAGGGTTAGCAGAAGGAAGATACTACTTTTCTCTCCCTACTCCACAAGCAAGCATAGCTACATGCACTTGGGTCTTTTCAGAATTCTTGTTGAAATTCAGCTGGTTGGTTTGAGAGAGAGGGTTTCCTTTAGGAAATTAAACATTATTTCTTCGGCTACTTTACCATGCTTACTTTTGAGGATGTTTGCTCTTCTTCATAACTATAATTCTAACCATGATTCATAAAAAATAATCTCCTAAGAACATTTCAATCTGCTATGTCCCTTGATGAGTCTTTAAGACTAATGGAGTGTCTTGTGTTGATCTCCAAAACTTGATAGCCAGCTCTGACTGAATTGATTTCTTCCAGAACCTAAGTATGTTTTTATGATTCTCTTAATAACTTTTAGAATTTAATATCAACCTGTCCTTTTATTTATTGGTAGTGTTGACTTGGAGGCTTCCTTTTACTCATAGTTTTTGCCCTTATTATTATCATCATGGGATTTCTGTTTGGCCTGAGACCACCCCTTCCTTCCCTTTCTCAGATTCAGGCCTGTTGCTATGACTACAAAGACCAATCAAAGAAGGTGAAGCCCATGGAAGACTTAGCATAGCAGAGGGTGTGTGTGTGTGTGTGTGTGTGTGTGTGTGTGTGGCGCAGGGTGTGTGTGTGTGTGCGCACCTGCGCATGCCAGCAATGGGGCTTGAACATAGAGTTTTCCAGGTCTTACCTGACTTTTTTTGCTCAAGGCTGACACTCTGTCACAAGTCAAGAATCTTACCTCTTTGAGGATCCACTGAGAAGCCATCTCCTACTCAAATCCATGCTAGAAAGTTAAAGGCGTCCGGTTGATACGAAGGAAAGTACTGTGTTTTGCACTGAGAATGCTTTTTTGTTTGTGTGCAGAATGTAACTTTGGTCTGCAGCCTTGTGAGCTTCCTGAAGTTTCAGCCCTGAGTTAGGTAGACTTCCCCAGCCCTTTCCCCCGGCAAGCAAGGCATCAGCAGCTGGCAGCCAGCAGCTGAGACCCACCTGCCATGTGCCACCAGTAGGATTGGAACTCACAATTCAATTCATCACGGGTACAGGCAAGGAGAATAAAGGAAGGAACAGGAAGGAACAAAAGGGGAGAAAAAAGGGTCAGGGGAACCAGTTTGTTTAGGGCCCCCCCTCTGGTGATGTAACAAGAGGAGAATGAACAAGTGTCACCTCAATCATTACCTGCTCTGGTGTCTTCAGCATCAGGGAAGAGCTGGCTCCTGCTTACCAGGTACCTGGAGAGGAGGGAAGAAGGCATCTCTCCAGCTGGGATGGAATGCCAGCTTGCTGGTCCTCACAGCCTCAGCTCAGGCTGTATGGAGTGGACGCTAACATTAGGCAAAAGCCCCCTTATTCCCTACTATTTTACCAATTGTTTTCTTTTCTTCTTATTTTTGTGTATGTGTGCTGGTCCTCAGGCTTAACTCAGGGACTGGGCCCTGTCTGGTCCTGAGCTTTTGTGCTCAAGGCTAGCCCTCAACTTGAGCCACAGTTCCATTTCCAGCTTTTTTTTTTGTAGCTCACTGGACATCATGGGTCTCATGGACTTTCCTGCTGGGGCTGGTTTTGAACTGCAATCCTCAGATCTCAGCCTTCTGAGTAGCTTAGATCACAGGCCTGAGCCATTGGCTCCCTGCTGAAGCTTCATTGAAATGAACCTTTAAGCGAATCCTCATTTGACTAAACAAAAGGAAAGCAACAATTTCTCTTCATTAAGTGCAAGATTGGATTGCCTGCCAGACATCTGGTGGTAAATACAACCCATCTCAAAGGTGAATCTTACCCTGAATCCAAGCAGTATAGATGGCATGCCACAGTCAGTACGTGAGGAACGGGGGCGTCGATGCCCCAGAGAGGAGACACAAGTGGATCCGCCATCATGGCTGCAGGGAGAATGTTATTATTACGAGTGACCACTTAGCTAGGGACGGTTTTTGCTTAGCCCCCAGAACCCCACAAACTCACCCAACCCTGCTTGTGCTCTTCTGTTTTTTTCCAACTTCATAACTCTGTCTGAAGATCTGAGGTCTACAGAATTTCAAGTACACCATCATAATGGGCCTCATGTCTGCTCACGCACACGAGGTCTCCCCCTCCCCCTTTTCTTTTTGGCCAGTCATGGGGTTTGAACCCAGGGTCTAGGTGTTGTCCCTGAGCTCTTTTTGCTCAAAGGCTAGTAGTGCTCTACCACTTTGAGCCACAGCTTCACTTCCGGTTTTCTAGTGGTTAATCGAAGAGTCCTTCAGACTTTCCTGCCTGGGCTCTGCTGGGCTTTGAACCGTGATTCTCAGCCTCCTGACTAGCTCCAATTACAGGCATGAGCCACCAGTGCCTAGCTCAAAGTCCTTTTTCAGTTGAGGTTCACAGCCAAATTTGGGGAAGCTGAGGGTACCCAGGACCATGACTTTTCTTTCCAAAAACTCACCTGTATGCTGGGCCAAGTTGTGTTGGGCCATGGTCAGACCAGACTGGGCTGGGGTACTGGGTGAAGAGCTGGAATGACCTGTTGGGTCACCTCTGCTCAGCCTGACAGCCACAGGCTCCCAAGCTGCCTTTCCTGCTTATTGCATTCCAGCCCCTCAGCCGCCCTCCGTGCAGGTCTGGGAGCTCAGGAAGAAAGGGAATTGGTCTGAGCATGTATCCTAGTTCACCAAAATTCAGGTGCTAGCTCATGAGAAACATCAGAGTATTGACTCAGGCTCCAGATGAACCTGTGAGCATTTATCCATACAGGGAGGCGTTTGTGACTTGTCACAAAGGGTCCCCAAGGGCACTCCAGTCTCTTCGAGCTCCCCCGCCCTGCATGTGACTCTGTGCCGGAGAGCCAGCAGCCCTAGCCCCTTGGACGTGCGTGGACAAGAAATAGAAATAATGCAGGGCAAACAAGGGCTACATGAAATTTTGTTCTGGAACCTGGAAGCTCAAACACTTCCAGGCCAAAAAAGATACCTCTTCTTTCCTTTTCCCCTCTGGCCTTATGTAACCGCACCCTTGCCTTACACCACCTGGTTGAAATTTTTGATTAACTTTCTCCAAACTTTGTTCCTTTTCCCTCCCTTCTTTTCCAGGTCTGAATCACACTACCCTTAGGAATTTACTTTTCCTTGTGAATAGTTGTTTGGAACGAAGGTTTCTTTTTTTAATTTTATGCTTTATTTTAATTCATGTGTTTGCTTTAGTTTTAAAAGACATGTTCTAAACCAAGTGTATCTTTTTACTTTTCTTTTTGTGCTGGGTTTGGGGCTCAGAGCCTGGGTACTGTCTCTGAGCTTCTTTTTACTCAAGGCTATCACTCTATCATTTGAGCTATACTCACTTCTATCTAACTTTTTGGTGGTTAATTGGAGGTGATCATTCTATGAACTTCTCTGCCCAGGCTGGCTTTGAACTACGATCCTCAGATCTCGGCCTCCTGAGTAGCTAGAATTTCAGGCATGAGCCACCCATGCCCAGGTAGAAATGAGTTTTTAAAACTGTATTTCTTGGGCTGGGAAGATGGCTCAGTGGTAGAGCATGCCTGAGGCCCTGGGTTCGATTCCTCAGCACCACATAAACAAAAAGAAAAAAGCTGGAAGTGGCGCTGTGGCTCAAGTGGTAGAGCGCTAGCCTTGAGCTGAAAAGCTGAGGGAAAGCACCCAGGCCCAGAGTTCAGGCCCCACGACCGGACCCCCCCAAAAAAAAAAAAAACTGCATTTCTTGGGTTACATTTCCAGACTTCTACTTAAGTATGTTTCTGAAGCAGGAAATCTACATTTTTTTTTCTGACTAAAATGGACCTTCTGTAAATTCCTAAAACGTGGAAATTATGGGATAAGGCCAAATCTGAAACGTTGAACCTTCAGAGTATTTTCTTTTGATAGTGAGCAAAACCATATGAATTACTGTACTTTTGCAGTTTTATTACAAACCAGCTACCTCGGGTCACCTTCATTTTGTGCCAGGAAATGCCCTGTGCGCTTCTATGTATTCATTCATTTCATCCTTATCACCTATCTGGCAGGCGGCCACCAACATGGTGACCTTTGAAGTGAGGAAAACGAAGCACCAGAGACCCGAGTGCATTGTCCAAGCCCAGCCAGAAACCAGCAAAATCTGATGGGCGCAGGTAGCTCACTCCTATTATTCCTAGCCAATCTGGAGGCTGAGATCTGAAGCCAGCCTGGGCAGAAAAATCTTTGGGACTCCTATCTCCAATTAACCAGGGAGTGGGGGGCGGGGAACAAATGTGGAGCTGTGGTTTACAGTGGTAGAAAGCAACAAGTGAGAGTACCTTGTCCCTGAGTTCAAGTCCCAGTCCCAGTATAAAAGAAGGCAAGGAGGAAGACAGGGATGGATGGACAGACAGGTGACAGACAGCCTAACTAGCAAATCCTAGTTTTTGCTAATGTGGTTCTAGGATATTTAGTTTAAGTAGCCACACTTAGAGTCAGACATAGACCTAGCTTCCAGGCTTCTACAGACACCCTGGTATGTTGTGTACTTAAGTATTACTCTGGAAAACATGTTATCTTTTAGAATTTTGTAGCACCCAGTTTTCTAGCTCTTTAAAGATATCTACATTATTTTATTTGATATATTCATTGGCTATGAGCAGAGGAATTGTCCTGAGTGTACTGACGTGACTGCCTAGTTTTCTCAGAATTTTAACCCCAAGTCAAATGTTGATGAATTTGAATTTGTCATCTGATTTCCTCCCCCCCCCCATTTATAAATCAATGAAATTCTTCCATGAGCCTCTGGACACAGTCATTTCCTGTTCTGTGATTCCCAAAGCATTTTGTTCAGACTCTATGTTTTTAAGTAAAGAGCATTTTCTAATTTGTCTGTTTGTATGTCACTTCTTTCCTTACCTCCCCCGCCCCCGCCTTGTGAATTCTTCAGGAGTGGAAACCAGGTCTTAATTTACTTTTGTCCTCTGCCAGCCTGCTGACAAGGCAATGAATCACCGTGCCCAGGAGGCACAGGGACTTGCCCCGAGCAGCACCTGGTGGGCAAGAGGCACCTCCTGAAACGTTTTCAAATGCGTGGAATGTTTGCTGAGATACCAGGGCTCCCTCTCAACTATTTATAAAACAATAATAGCAATAATGCTGATAACGGTGATAATGGCATTGCCACCCATCCCGCTGTATCATTTTGAGCTCAAAGGAAATGGTATTTGTAAGACTTTGGAACTGGGAAACCACCTACATGGATGCATTCATTCATTGCTGTTAGCACTCTGGTCTCTTGTTACTTTTGTGTTATTTACATGGTATTTCCCAGCCATTGCCTCATCCATTTAATGTTTTATTTCTGGTCTCATGACCATTTCATGGATGAGAGAACTGTGGCCTGCAATTCAGGGCTTCACCTATCATCACAAGTGGCTAAAAGAAGTCTCAGCCCACCCAGCTCCCTTTGTTTCTTCCCAGCAGAGTCCCTGGGGGTGCATAGTGAGCCCTAAAGATGAGCCTCCACTCAGACCCATTGTAAGTGTATGGATGCTACCCAGACTTCTTGTTTTCTCAGGGTGGCTGGAACCCGGCGGGGGTGGGGGGGATGGAGGGGGCTGTAAATGTCCACAGCCCTGAGCGTGGAATCCTGTTGGGGAGTCTGGGTTCCACAGGAGGAGCTCACCCCTGCAAGGCTTTTGTCTCAGTGGGGAGTTCCTTACTGTGGCTCTCAGAGGAAATAAAGGCTGATAAATCCAGCTGCTGCTTCCGGTTCCTATAATTCTGAAATTTATTATTTTTTTTAAGAATAGAATGTTTTATTTTTAAGCCAGTGGAAAATACCCTTAACCTGTTCCTTATTACTATTCCTTCGAAACTGGATGTGCTCCCTGGAGCTTTTAAAGAGACTCTGTGTATGTGTGTGTATGCAAAAGAAAGTCCCATGATGCTCTCTGGGTGGCTTTTTCAACAACAACAGAATGAAAACCAATTAAGGCCGATTTGCCTGGGCAGGAAGTTCTGTGAGGCCGATGACAGCACTGATTTAGGAGAAGCCTGTAATTTCTCTCTGTGGTCTCACTGTCCCGCAGGCCATGTGTGTGCAGTTCGGGTCTGCTTTTCCTTCTGCTTGTGCTAGTGCTGTTCGACAGCAGGGTTTTTTAAGCACCTGTCTCCTCACACACCACAGCTTACCCCCGGTAGTTAGGAGCAGAGATTACTAGGATGCAACCTGGTAGGTTTGATGGTGTAGCCAATCACTGTAACCATAAGGATTAGGTAAGAATATTTTCTCTAATACCACAGGTTTTGTTGTTGTTGTTGTTGTTCTACTTCCTGATTTATGAGGCAGAATGTGTATAGACTCAATGGTGGTCTTTTCAGAATTGCTAAAGGGAATGTACTTTGTAAAGTAGAATTATAAGAGTATAGTACTTTCATCATGTCCTCTCCCTGAGTAATCTTAGTTCTGATGTAAGCCCCTTATCCTTTCATTGGTAAAATCATAAATCATAGCAAAGTACTCACTGCTCAACTGAATATATTTTGAATTTATGAACAACATGGCCGAAGTGAGTTGACTGTTTAACAATAATAATTAAAGTTATAGTTGATATTAAATGAACTTAGCATAAAAAAAGGGAAATCTTCACCAGCCACTGGTGGCTCATGCCTGTAATCCTAGCTACTCAGGAGGCTGAGATCTGAGGATCATGGTTCTAAGCCAGTATGTGACATTCTTATCTCCAATTAGTCACTAAGAAATCAGTAAGTGGCACTCTGGCTCAAGTGGTAGAGTGCTATCCTTGAGCAAAAACCGTCAGAGACAGTGCTTGAGTCCAAGCCCAGGACTACCACCAAAAACAAAGAAATCGTCATAACCTAACTTTAAAAAAGAACTCAAACTCAGTATTTGCTCTGGCTTTGTGAGACTCTGATGATGAATGGAGACCATTTTATCAGACTCAGTGTTGACAGGATGCTCCAGCTGTCATCTTCGTTCTGCATCTTCTTGTTAGAACAGGTTCTTGGAATCATGTAGATGTGCTTTTTGAAAGTTAAGCTGATGATAAAGAAATTAAGTGCCCATTGAATCACCATTGGGCGTAAGTTGTTGTTTCTTTTGTCATACTTTGTTCCTGATGTCCAGTAGTGGTCTGTAAGTACTAGTGAGCTGTCTCTCCTTCACTTACAGGTTCCTTCTTCTTGATTGTGAAGTCTAAGAAACTAATTTGTGCTAGTTTTTTAACTTAATCTGAAGGGGTTAGCTAAGGCTTGGTAGAGTTGGTCAGATCTGAATCTGAATTGTGTTCACTAATATGTTAACTCTGTGATGATCTTAGTCATTCAGATTTTTTAAATCCCAATTTCCTTTCAGTAAAATGGAAAACATAATCCTACTGCTTAGGGTGAATGTGCCAGATTTTTCTTTTTCTTTTTGATAGTACTGAGGTTGGACCTCAGGACGCCTGCACGTGCTGAGCAGGCGACTCTACCACTTGTGTCCCTCTGCCAACCATTTTTCGTGATGGCTATTTTTTTTTGGGGGGGGGGGGTCCGGTCATGGGGCCTGAACTCTGGGCCTGGGCACTGTTCCTCAGCTCTTCAGCTCAAGGCTAGCGCTCTACTACTTTAGCCACAGAGCCACTTCCGGCTTTTTTCTTTTTGCTTATGTGGTGCTGAGGAATCGAGCCCAGGGCCTCATGCATGCAAGGCAAGCACTCTACCACTGAGCCACCTTCCCAGCCCCGTGATGGCTATTTTTGAGAGAGAGGATCTAGCTAGGATTACAGGCTTGAGGCACTTTGTGTGGCTTGGATATGCCAGTTTAACAAGCTCAAGGATGTGAGTCCTTCATTCCCCAAGAACATAGCTTTCTTCTGTCTTCCTGTGAGATTGGAGGGTCTTGGTGTTGACCGGTAAGACAGCCTGGGGCTGAGGGGTAAAGTCACCAGCAGGGCACAGCCCCTCTCCCAGGCCACGTCCTTCCCACTCCCTGCATGGCCAAGGCAATGAGAAGAAAACGAAGCTGTGTGGGTCACCGACACTCTCCTTAGGAGGAGTAATCAGTAGTTCTCTTCCCTCCTTCTTCCTTGCAGATGGTCCGGCTTGAGTCTTGCTAGGAACTCGGAGCGAGCCTGACATTTTGCAGAACTGAATATACATAGAGCAAGGGGGTCATGTTGCTATGTAGTATGCAGGGGTGCCTTATGAGTGTGGGTTCATCCTGCAAGGTTACTCTTTTTCCAAACAAAGGGCATTTGAAAATGTTACGACTGACTGAATAAAGTGGTGGCGGGCAAGGTTAATGTTTACCGGTGCCCAAAGAAAAGCAAGCACTGTAGATGGAGTGGAAGGCTGTTGAAGCACTTTCATAGAACTGGAATTCTACAATCTTGATAACTTTATAAAGATCATAAGTACCTTCAGAAGCAGGTATGGATTAAACTGCGACATATTTGAGTTGTCATTCTGAGCTAAAATTTGTTTACAGTGCATGATTTGACTTTATACTTAAAATAAGAAACACATCTCTGCATTTTGTTACCCTGCTTTTTTCAACTTCCACCTCTGGACTCCTCTCTCATCCTGAAAAGTACATCCTTCTAACTGTCTGTCTTACCTTCTTTCATTCTCGCAGTTATCCAGGTATTATTTTCCCCCTAATTTACATACGTTTGTAGAATGAGGGGGGATTTTATCTGGCTTTTCTAAACACACAGCACTTTAACAAATCCCAAGCAAGTTTTGTGTGAGTATGTGTGTATGCCTGCCAGTACTGGATCTTGAACGCAGGGCCTACATGGTTTTCATTACCATTTTTGCTCAAAGCTGTGTACTTTCAGCTTTTTGCTGGTACATTGGAGATAAGAGTCCCACTGACTTTCTTGCCTGGGCTAGCTTTAGATGTTGATCCTTAGATCTCAGCCTCCTGGGGAGCTAGGATTAGAGGCGTGAGCCACCAGCACCTGGCAAGTTTGAGAAGTGAATATTCAGTTTCTCCCTGGAGCCTTTCCCATGTGAAGCCGACTTCTCTGAATGAGCTCTGCAGGGTCTCTGGTATCACGTGTTGTCCCCTCCAGCCCTTGCCTCACTGCAGCCTCTGTGCGTGGCTGAGATGAGGGCCACTCATCGCTCTCTTCCTGAGGGTTTTCCTGTTTTGGCTCCCAGGTCATCCTTCTCTTCCTAGTTTCCTCCTTCGCTGGCTCTTCCTTCCCCCCTGTTTTGCTGATCCCTTTCCTTCTTCCTGTTCCCCAAGTGTTACTAATTTCAGGGATTCTGCCTTTGGCCCTTTTTCTCTCCTTGGTTGATCTCAGCTTCCTTATCTTAAGAAATTCACAAATCTAAATCTATCCCAGATCCTTCTCCTGATACTCAGGTCTGCACAGTATCCCTACTTAATGCTGTCCTAACAGGCCCAGCGAGGCAGACAAGATTTGAGTTTATCTAGACAACCTCTTCATTAAATTGCTTTCTTATTTACTGCTCTTCTAGTCTTTTCTCTCCCCAGTCCCACTTCCACACTCTGAGTAGAATCCTTTCTCAAATGTACCACCAGCTTGCTAAAACCTTTCAAGGGTTCTTTATTGCCCACTCCCCTCCCCCTCCTGCTTTTAATTTTGATCTGGCCATGTCAACGTTTCCCTGGAAAATGCCCCCATCCTTGAATTTTTTTCCAGCAGCTCCTCCTTACTCTTTTGTGGTCTTCAATCATCAAGGACCACCTTGCTCTCAAGTATTCTGAGATATGACTCTTCTCTCTTCTTCCTCCTAACTTCTATGGTGTGTCTTGTGATAGATACCATCCTTTACCTGCCTCTGTATTACTCCAGATCCAGATACACATTTCTCTGAGGTCACTGTCATTCATGAATGTTTCATTACAACAGCCTGAATTAATTCATCTCCTTACTTGTCCCAAGCACTTTTGTCTCTCACAGGTTTTATCTCCAATAACTTCATTATAGTTTTTTTATTTTCATACCATTTATTATTTCAGTATGATTTCATATTATACTATTTTTATGTGTAATAAATTATAATGTATTTACACATTATTTACTTAACAGGGAAGGTGGCTCAAGTGGTAGAGCGCTAGCCTTGAGCTGAAGAGCTGAGGGACAGCGCCCAGGCCCAGAGTTCAGGCCCCATGACTGGCAAAAAAAAAAAACAAAAAACAAAACTTTATTCATTTAAAAGTGATGTTTATATCTTCTACTCTGAGTCCTTCAGTAGTCTTTAAGCATTATTGTTTCAATAGTCAAAGATTTTATTAAACTACTGTAAGAAAGAGACCCCAGATCGAATGTCTTAAGTGCATTTGATTATTATTTCTTTTATACATAGCATGTGAGCAGTCAAGGAAGGGCCCTACACTGGTTCTGCTACACTTTGCACAGTCTCTGAGCTTGTGCTGGCTCTCCCTCTTTCCAGTCAGCAGGACAAAAGAAAGGTCAGGTCAAGTAGCCTTGCCAGGAAGTTGAACTTAAACTTCTTGCATCTTTTTGTTTCAGTGTTCCTGTGTAGTCCTATCTCATTGTAGACAGGACCAGAAAATGTTATCTCTAGATGGAGCCCAACGCCCCCTGCTACTCTGAGTACTGATGGGGGTTGGTGTCTGTTACCACACAGAGAGTGAAGATGGTTTCTGGGGGAACCCTTCATGGCTTTTATTATATTATTTTTGCAGTGCTGGGGATTGAACCCTGAGCTCATGCTTGCTAGGCATCTGTTCTGCCTCTGAGCTATGTCCATTTTTGTGATCACTATACAAGAGTGAAGAAGTATTTCAACTGAGAAGAAATAAGTCTGTCGGTCTGCCTGCCTGCCTGTCTGTCTGTCTGTCTGTCTATCTGTCTGTCTGTCTGTCTCCTTCTTTCTTTTCTCACTCTTTCTCCCCTTGACTCCCTTTCTCCCTTCCTCTCTTTTCAACCTATCTGGACCTTCCTGCCACATCATCCACTCATTGAAGGTAGGATGTTTCCCTAAAAAAGAGTGTAGACCTAAGTTTTCATGTTTCAGCCTTACCTAAGGCATCAGGCATGTTAGCACACATGGGTTACAAATAATGCCTGCCTGCCTTTGACAAGTCCTTGTTTATATCTGACCATGAGATCGCATCTTGGTTCACATTGAGTGATGGAGTCCAGGGCCTCGAACATGGTAGGCAAGTGTTGTACCACTATGTTATATCCCAGCTTGGGTTTCAGCCCTCCCCCAGTTTTTTGTTTGTTTTGTTGGTAGTGGGGCTTGATCTCTGGGCCTGGGCGCTGTCTCTGAGCTCTTCTGCTCAAGGCTGGCACTCTACCACTTGAGCCACAGTGCCACTCCAGCGGCACTGATCCAGAGATCAGAGTCTCACAGACTTTCCTGCCTGGGCTGGCTTTGAACCATGATACTTCTGAGTAGCTAGGATTACAGGGGTGAGCCACCATGCCCGGCTTCCTCCCTGACTTTTTGAGACAAGTTCTTCATAAGCTACACAGGCTAGTCCTTTTTTTTTTTTTTTTGCCAGTCCTGGGGCTTAAACTCTGGGTTTTGGTGCTGTCCTTGAGCTCCTTTTCACTCAGGTAGAGTCATTGGCGCCTGCTCTCAGGCTAGTCTTACATGTGCAGTCCTTTCTGCCTTAATCTCCTTAGTGGCTGAGATTATGGGTGTGCATTACCAGGCCTAGCTGTGCTTATTTTATGGCATATTTCTGATTTTAGTTATATTTTCTTGACATTCATATACTTCTTTGTCATTTTCCATATGAGAAGTGCTTATTCTAAATAATACCAGGCACTCTGGTGGTTCTATCATTTCTAGATTATTTAGGACAAGCATGGAAAGATCTTTAAGCTCTGAGAAGGCAGAGATTATATCTATCCTACAGTACAATCTACAAATGTCTGACATGGAATATATTACCCAAGCCAAGCCTTGTTGGAAATGTGGATGGCTAATGAGCTTGATGGCTTAGTGGAAAGGGGTTATGTAGGGTGTAGGATGGCCAAGATAAATTGTCACCATTACAAATCCAGTCATAATAGCATTTGTGACTGATAAGTGAATCATCACCCTTAATTTATATGTTTCTTAGTCTAATTATTTTGGTCTATCATGACATTAAACATTAATACAATTCACAAGTCTTAATATATTAACATACAAGTTGTACAATTTGCTCCTTGGCTATAATTATCTATTCTCTTATGCTCCTATAAGGAACACAAAGAAGGTAACATTTAATCACTGTACAAATGACCACATTTGCTAGGTGCCCGTGGCTCATGCCTATAATCCTAGCCACTCAGCAGGCTGAGATCTGAGGATCACAGCTCAAAGCCAGCCTAGACAAGAAAGTTTGTGAAACTCTTTTTGTTGTCAGCCGTGGGGCTTGAACTCTGGGCCTGGGCACTGTCCCTCAGCTCTTCAGCTCAAGGCGAGTGCTCTACCACTTGAGCTACAGCGCCACTTGAAACTCTTATCTCTGGTTAAACACCAAAAATCTGGAAGTAGAGCTATGGCTCAACGTGTAGAGTGCCTACTTTGAAGGAAAAAGCCAAGAGTGCCGAGACCCTAATCAAGCCCTTGTGCTGGCACACATACAAAACAATGACCACACTTTAGATGAGTACATTTTCATCATTTATGAGATTAGACCCTAGTTTATAGTCTCTCTCTGATACTTTAGGCTGGAGTTCCTAATGAACATGTCAGAAATTGATGCCAGATAACCAAAAGAGCATTTCACTGGAGTAGGTTACACTGGCCTCATGCCTCAGTTTACCCAGAATGTGTGAATATATGTAGTCCTTCTGTCTGTGAACCATGGAATGAGTAGTTTGGATCTCTATAATGAAAAAAGCAGAAACCTAAATAAATAACTTAGCATGGCATGATATGCACAATAGTGTTTCAGAAAACATTACCTTGGGTCCTTCTTTAAATGTTAAACAGCTATGCTTTATCAGAAAGTAAATATTTAAACTTACCCAAAGTCAAAGACCTTCATGTAAATTTCAAGACACAACTTATCTAAAATTAAATCACAGCATGCTGAATTAGACATTATGCTTGTCTCTATATTTTTTACCTTCCCACTGTTAGGTTGAAGTTTTTATGAACTGTAGGTTGCCCATTTGTGATTCAGTGTACAACTCCACTCATCTGTTACAAATGGGAGAAATGTTGGAAATGACAGTGTTCCAGCTGTGGCTGTCTTATTAATCTCTACTAGCTGGGGCTCCAGGGCTCATTCCTATAATCTTAGCCACTTGAGAGTCAGATCTGAGGATCCATGGTTTGAAGCCAGTCTGGATAGACAAACCAACTAACCAGTAAAAAGACAGAAGTAGAAATATGGCCTATGTGGTAGAGTGACAGCCTTGAGCAAAAAAGCAAGGATGTAAGACCCTGAGTTCAAGAACCAGAACTGGCACAAAAAAAGGAAAGCAGAGCTGGGAAGATGGCTTAGTGGTAGAGCGCTTGTCTAGCATGCACAAAGCCCTGGGTTTGATTCCTCAGCACCACATAAACAGAAAAAGCCAGAAGTGGCACTGTGGCTCAAGTGGTAGAGTGCTAGCCTTGAGCAAAAGGAACTCAGGATAGTGCCCAGATCCTGAGTTTAAGCCCTAAGGACTATGATTGATAGATAGATAGATAGATAGATAGATAGATAGATAGATAGGAAATATCCATATACACATACTTAATTCTAAGGATACCTTAGTAAAGGGCTGCTAGTAAATGTCCTCTCAGATCTGCTTTTCTGAAGACTATTTGTCATTTTCACAAGAGTTGTACAAATAGATGCTAAATGCTTAGAAGCAAGAATAAAACATTTATTTGTTTTATTAAATCCTTTGAAAGAGGGCAAAAGTTTACCAGTTTATCATGAATTCTAAAATAAGGCTTTGTTTGTGTTATTTTCAAAAGGCCAAGGCTTTGGAGGAATTTTCAGTTAACTCTGAGATGGTTTCTAATGTCAACAGCGAGTTCTACTATAATAGAAATTATATGTCAAAGGTCTTTAATGATTTTTTTAAAGTCTTCTTTGTTCTTAGTTTCTGCATCATTTGGCTGATTTATAACTTGCCTCTTTTAAGAGTCCTTTCTCTTACTTACTGGATTTTTTAATTTTCTTTTTTCTTCATAGATTTTATTTTTCCCCCTTCCCAGAGCTTTCATGATCTTATGTGTTTCCCTCTGAATACCAACCACCACATTCCAAATGCTGGCTTTCATTATTTCCTCTGCTGCATATTCCCACCCCAAGATGTTTCTGGGTGTCTTTTTTGGTGGGGGAGTCCAGTCATGGGTTCTGAATTCTGGGCCTGGGTGCTGTCCCTCAGCTCTTCAGCTCAAGGTTAGCACTCTACCACTTGAGCCACAGTACCACTTCCGTCTTTTTTTTTCGGCTTATGTGATGCTGAGGAATCGAACCCAGGGCTCAAGCATGCAAGGCAAGTACTCTACCACCGAGCCACCTCCCCAGCCCAGTTTCTGGGTGTCTTGATCCAATTCCAGAGTGTGTAGCTGTGTGTGCTTTGTCACAAGTGTGCTTATCTTCATTTCATTGGCAAGAAAAATGAAGGTCCAGGCTTACATAAGTGAAACCTTGTGTTTGTTCCCACTTTGCAGATGAGCTTACAAGAACTGGGGACTAAAATAAGCCAGGCAAACACTGCCTGAAGCTACTTTGTTATCCACTGTGCTATCAATTTAGGAATTGAAATTGTCAGCAGGTGCTGATGGCTCACACCTGTAATCCTAAGGCTAAGAGGCTAAGATCTAAGGCTCACAGTTTGAAGCCAGCCAGGAGGGCAATAAAGTCTGTGAGCCTCTTATAGCAAGAAGCCAGAAGTGGAGCTGTGACTCAAGTGATAGAGCACCAGCCTTGAGCCAAAAAGCCAACTGGGAAATGCAAGGACCTGGGTTCAAGACCCAGTACTGGCACCAAAAAAAAAATCATGAGGAAGAAAGCTAGCTTGTCCTAGCCAATCTTACTAAAAATCAGGCAAATGGCTTGAATTTTGAGCTAGCACATAGCATAATGTACATAATCATAGTATTAATATAAATAATTAGTAACAAATATTACCATCCATGCCTTTTTATGTCTATTACTTGGGCTTGTGAGTAAGAAGCGGTATCTGTATTGGTACTGTGCATACAGTAGATTACCAAAGGGAATGATCAGAATAATTGGTAGTTTCTCTTAACATGAAGTTCCTTCCTTCCCTCCTTCCCCTCTTCCTTCCCTCCTTCCTTCCTTCCTTCCCTCTCTCCCTCCCTTCCTCCTCCTCTCCCCCTCTCCCTTTCTTCCATCTAAAACTTGAACGCTGTCTAATACTTTCACTCATTGGCAGGTACCCTACCACCTAGGCCATGCCTCCAACCCCCATAATTTCATGCCTTTGCACTTATCATTTCTTCAGTAAGCATGGTACTCTCTGCCCTCAACCCTCCATCCCATCTTATCACTGAAGGAGTCCCTGTCCTAGATGCACTGGGGGCCTTGTTCTGGATGCTCTTACGCTGTGCATTAACCAAGGCAGAGCAGTTTTCTTTCCTTGTCATTGTTTATCATCTGTCAGGGAGTTGGCTGCTCCACGGCATTACTTTACAATATCTCTGTATCCCCACCCTTCTCCTCTACACCCATGGTGCCTGGAACTGGGCTGGTGATTTCCCTGAATTCTGAGTGAAGGTCACAAAAGATGGCCTTACGGGCATTTGTGATTACATAATTTTGTTGCTGTATCTCCTCAAAGCCAAGGGCAACAGAGAGAAATTCGTCTCCTTATCCATCATCCCTTCACTAACAACCTAGACATGGTCAGAGAAAAGATTACAGAGATGAAAGATGCTGTGTGTGCTCTCAACTCATTAGCTTAGGCAGGTCATGCAAGCTTCTTGTGTGCCTCAGGTTTCCTCATACCATCCGGCAATAGTAATGCCCAAATCACTGAGTTATTGTGAGAATTAGTGCAGAGCCTGTATAAGAGAGCAGTTTGAAAACTGTGAAGCATTGCAAACGTGAGAAATCAGAGAGACAAGGCAATCTGGTAGAAAGAATGTGAGTTTTGGCCTCAGGTGGGATTTTAACAAAACTCCAGGTTCCATTCCTGATCACTTAACTTCTACAAGGTAAATTCAGAGAACCTGCTAAGATGGGTGAATCCATCTTAGCCCAGAGTCTGCTGGAATGTTAGGGTTCAGGCACTGCTACTCTTATGTTCTGTTTACACACGTGCTAGCAGAGCTTTTGCACATTGTGTATACTCTGTTCCCAGCTTCAGTCCTCTGTACTCTGAGGAGAGCTGTCTCTGCCCCTCGGGGCAGGAAAGGAGAAGTGAGGAGAGCTAGTAGAGGGAGGGATGAGATTTGCCCTCAGAAAGCCCGGATGTGCCTTGAAGTGGCTTTGGCCCGGTCCACTGCCCCAGTGTTAGCTCCAGAGCACCTGTTTGTGCTGCAACTCCCTGTCCCTTTTCATCTTGAAACTTCTGATGGAAACCAAAGCATACATTCCAAAAAGAAGATAGTGTGCAGTCGTATCTTATGAACTGAACATGCTCCTCTACCTAAATCATTCCTCTCATCGCTGTGAGACCCTGTTTGTTGAATATATGATGTTTTATTGTTGCATTCTGCTGTTGAAAGGCACTTGGGTAGCATCCACTTAGAGGCTGTTATGAATCATGTTGCTCTGAGAATTCTTGTGCATGCCTTTGAGGAATATATATTTCTGCTCCTGATGTAAACTGAGCAGGGTAATTGCTAGCTCCTAGAACAGGAATGTATACACTCCAGTGTACATATGCAAATTCCTAACTCCCAACAGCACTTTCCACATCCTCAACAGAACTTTGTATTCATACACTCTTGATTTTAGGAATTCCAACGGATGTGTAAAACCATATAGAATTTCTTAAAACGAGCCACTTTCTGAGCTCCCAAAACCTAATCTTCGTAAAACTCTAATCTTCATGGTTCATTTGAAGAATGCATTCTGTACAAAAACAGAGGAGAACCAGGTACTGACAGCTCACACATGTAATCCTAAAGCTACTCAGGAGGCAGCTGAGATCCGAGGATCGCAGTTCAAAACTGGCTTAGGCAGGAAAGTATATGATATTCTTATCTCAGGATAACTACCAAAATTCCGGAAGTAAACCTGTGGCTTAAATGGGAAACCATTAGCCTTGAGCAAAAAACTTAAAGGACAGTATGCCCAAGCCCTAAGTTCAAGCCCCAATACACACACACACACACACACACACACAGCAGAGGATTATATAATATTTGAATTGAAGCTTCTAAGACAGTGTTTGTAAGTGGCGCTGTGGCTCAAGTGGTAGAGCGCTAGCCTTGAGCTGAAGAGCTGAGGGACAGCACTCAGGCCCAGAGTTCAAGCCCCACAAACGACCAAAAAAAACCCCAAAAACTAAGACAGTATTTGGAAGGAAGATGGCAAATGATAACTGTTATTACTATCATTACTGTTGTTGCCAGATGCCTGTGTGTTCATTCAGGGGTGGGAATGGGACATGTTGGCTAAATAGTGAATTTCACAAGAGCCAACTGAAGAAACCAGGATTAGAAATGAGACTTCTATGCAGGCCCTGGTGGCTCACACCTGTAATCCTAGCTACTCAGTAGGCTGAGATCTGAGGATCATGGTTCAAAGCCAGCAGAGGCAGGAAAGTCCCAAAGACTCTTTTTTTGTTGTTTGTTTGTTTTAATTGTGAAAATACTGTACAGAGGGGTGACAATTACATGGGCAAGATAATGAGTACATTTCTTATCAAGCATTGTAGCCTCCTCCTTTATTTCCCCTTTCCATCCCTTCCCATCCTTCCCCCCCCCCACTCTTATCTCCAATTAACCACCATAAATCAGAAGTGGTACTGTGGCTCAAAGTGGTAGAGCACTTGAGCAAAAGAGCTCAGGGACAGCTGCCAGTCCCTCAGTTCAAGCCCCATGACCACCACCAACAACAACAAAAAACTGTGTGAGGTGTATTTCTGTGTATATGACGTCAAAGTTAAGAGTCATTTGTAAATTATGACTCAATGTGGTGTTTTGTACATTTTATACAGAGACGGAAGAGCTCAAATGTCATGAGATTGAGTTGTTTATCTTGGGAGTTTTGCTTAGTTTGATGCCAGTAGTCTTTCTTCCTGTTTCTATTCTCAAGCCAGTCACGAAAGCAAAACCACACACAAGATACAGGGTGTTCAGTGGGTACAGCCATGTAAAGTTGCCGAGATTTCCTTTTTGTGTCCCTACTTCCTTGGTAAAGAATAGTTAGTAGATAGCATATATTTTATACTCAATCTCTGAAGCCTGGGAATGCGACTTCTAATAATTTTCACAAAGCATAAGTACAACTAATTTATCAGTTAGATACTTGAAATTCTCAGCCTTGTGTTTTCCCACTTACTTAAGAGATATTCCATGTAGAAAATAAGCTATAAAGGTGAGCATTGCTATCAGTGATTAAAGAAACCATTGTTAATATTTTGTGAAGAAACAATCATTTCACCTGTCTTGGGTTGTACTAGTTATGTGGAAGTGTTTCAGAAAAAAAATATGCATGGTCCTTCCTTTCAGAAATTTAAGCTGGGCGCCGGTGTCTCATGCCTGTAATCCTAGCTACTCAGGACGCTGAGATCTGAGGATCACAGTTCAAAGTCAGCCTGGAAGCTGGGCGCTGGTGGCTCATGCCTGTAATCCTAGCTACTCAGGAGGCTGAGATATGAGGATCACAGTTCAAAGCCAGCCAGGGCAGGAGAGACCGTGAGACTCCTATCTCCAATAAACCACCAGAAAACCGGAAGTGGCGCTGTAGCTCAAGTGGTAGGGCGCTCGCCTTGAGCTGAAGAGCTGAGGGACAGTGCCCAGGCCCAGAGTTCAGGCCCCACGACCGACAAAAAAAAAAAAAAAAACAAAGTCAGCCTGGACAGGAAAGTGCATGAGACTCTTATCTCTAGTTTACCACCAGAAAACCAGAAGTGGGGCTATGGCTCAAGTGGTAGAGCGCTGGCCTTGAGCTGAAGAGCTGAGGGACAGCCTCCAGGCCCAGAGTTCAAGCCCCTCGACCAACCAAAAAAAAAAAAAAAAAGCAAAACAAAAAACAAATTTAATCTAAAACAGAAGGTAGAGTCCAAGTTCCGCTGGACTCTATTGTATCACCCAAGACAGGCAGTCAAAACATTTTCTCCTGAAAACTATGAGAGCCCTTTCCACACAGCAGTAAAGGCCGCTCACATCAGCAGATTAAACTCCAGCTCCTATCCTTCATTTCAGTAATAAATGTGTTCCCAAAGATCTGAGTGTTCATTGTTTTGTCTTTTATCCGTTTATTTTTTAAGAGAAACAGTGATTTATTCATTGGAATCTGAGAACCTCTTGGGAAAGCAAAATATGATGCTGGTTTTCAAGATGTCAAACTTTCCAAATTCAAGAAGATACACCTATAATTTCAGAACCCCATTCCCATTACCTGCCACTAGAACAGAGTGTGTTTCTTGGTTATTTCGAGAAGGACTGTCCTTGGCATCTTATCATTTATATAAACGTGTCGGGCTGCCAGCTGATAGTGAACGGGGACTCTGCCACCAGCCCCCACCTCCCCCATTGCTAGGAGGGTCAACTGCTTGACTAAGATTAAAGCTTACACCAGTCCTGATTTAGTGGAATTTTATCACAGATTATTTCACAGCTACCTGGGTCTCCTCTCCTCTGCTTACTCCATATGCTTTTCATAGGCTTGGTATCAAATATCAGTTCCAGCTTTAGTTAGTGAATAAATCCCAACTGTGTACACGAAGCCCCTTCATTTCAACTGTCCATGGCTACTTCAAGCAGAGTAGTAAGTGCTAACATAAACAGGTAATGGGTATATATGGCCAGGGGGTTGACTAAGCTTTGTAGTCATTACTTAATTTAACCTTTCCAACATCCTTGGAAATTTTCGTCGATTTTATACAGTCAATGGTAGGACTCAGGGTGGAATTGATACTACCCAAAGCTGAACTGTACTTACAGACCCTTCGTTTTTTGGCTTATACAAATCACCTTAGCTCCTCCCTGAAACCTTCCATCTTAGCTTTAAATCAGTCTAGTCAATGAGTGCTTCCTGCTCTGCCCTTCAAGGTCCAGGAAGCACTAGAGACATTGCCCAGGCTGCCATTACATCATTGCCTCTTACTTACAAGGCTATCTAACTTTTTCCCCCCCTCTTCTCTTGCACTGGGAGAGAAACTGGAAACAAGTTAGCCATTTTCCTTACATGTGTTACTTTGGGTCATTTTCTACTATACCTTCTCCTGAATTTAAAAAATGGGAGCTGGATGAGAAAACTGGAAGCAGGTGTAGAGGTCTTTTCCTCATTTACTCTTGATACTTACCTGTCTGAAATACTGTCTTGTTTTCTGCTCTTCTAGGAATGTTTACCCTTGCAGAAGTTGCTTCGCTTAATGACATTCAGCCAACTTACCGAATCCTGAAACCATGGTGGGACGTGTTTATGGATTACCTGGCTGTTGTTATGTTGATGGTAGCCATCTTTGCAGGAACCATGCAACTTACCAAAGATCAGGTGGTCTGCTTGCCAGTATTGCCATCTCCTGTAAATTCAAAGGTACACACATCACCAGGGAATGCTGAGGTCACCACCGAAATCTCCAAAACAGATGTAGCCCCTCACCGAGAGCAAGAAGGGCAGATGACAAGTGATGAGTCCCTTGGCACACCTGCGGTGACCCCCGACGTACCTCTCAGAGCCTCGCATCCTCACACAGAAGCCACAGCTCCAAGTCCTGAGGCAAAGAAAGAGAAGAGAGACCCAACGGGCCGAAAAACCAACTTAGATTTTCAGCAATATGTATTTATTAATCAGATGTGTTACCATCTGGCCCTCCCGTGGTATTCTAAGTACTTCCCATACCTGGCCCTCATACACACCATAATCCTTATGGTCAGTAGCAACTTTTGGTTCAAATATCCCAAAACGTGTTCCAAAGTAGAGCATTTTGTATCGATCTTGGGGAAGTGCTTTGAATCTCCTTGGACCACAAAAGCGTTATCTGAGACGGCCTGTGAGGACTCAGAGGAGAACAAGCAGAGGATAACAGGTGCCCAGACGCTACCGAAGCACGTGTCCACCAGCAGCGACGAGGGGAGCCCCAGTGCCAGCACCCCCATGATCAACAAAACCGGTTTCAAATTCTCCGCTGAGAAGCCTGTTGTCGAAGTCCCCAGCATGACCATCCTGGATAAAAAAGATGGGGAGCAGGCCAAGGCCCTGTTTGAGAAAGTAAGGAAGTTCCGGGCTCACGTAGAGGACAGCGACTTGATCTATAAACTCTATGTGGTCCAGACGGTGATCAAAACTGCCAAGTTCATTTTCATTCTCTGCTACACAGCCAACTTTGTGAACGCCATCAGCTTCGAGCACGTGTGCAAGCCAAAGGTCGAGCACCTGACTGGTTATGAGGTATTTGAGTGCACCCACAACATGGCTTACATGTTAAAAAAACTTCTCATCAGCTATATTTCCATCATCTGTGTGTATGGTTTCATCTGCCTCTACACTCTCTTCTGGCTCTTCAGGATCCCTCTGAAGGAGTATTCCTTCGAGAAAGTTCGAGAAGAGAGCAGCTTCAGTGACATTCCTGATGTCAAAAACGATTTCGCCTTTCTTCTCCACATGGTGGACCAGTACGACCAGCTGTACTCGAAGCGCTTCGGGGTGTTCCTCTCGGAAGTCAGTGAGAACAAACTGAGGGAAATCAGTTTGAACCACGAGTGGACCTTTGAAAAACTCCGACAGCACGTGTCCCGCAATGCGCAGGACAAGCAGGAGCTGCATCTGTTCATGCTGTCGGGCGTGCCCGACGCCGTCTTTGATCTCACAGACCTGGATGTGCTCAAGCTCGAACTGATTCCCGAAGCTAAAATTCCCGCCAAGATTTCCCAGATGACCAACCTCCAAGAGCTCCACCTCTGCCACTGCCCCGCGAAGGTGGAGCAGACGGCTTTCAGCTTTCTGCGCGATCACTTGCGATGCCTCCATGTGAAGTTCACCGACGTGGCTGAAATTCCCGCCTGGGTGTATTTGCTCAAAAACCTTCGCGAGTTGTACTTGATAGGCAATTTGAACTCCGAAAACAATAAGATGATTGGACTCGAATCTCTTCGGGAGTTACGGCACCTTAAGATCCTCCACGTGAAGAGTAATTTGACCAAAGTCCCCTCCAACATCACGGATGTGGCGCCACATCTGACCAAGCTAGTCATTCATAATGACGGCACGAAGCTCTTGGTACTGAACAGCCTTAAGAAAATGATGAATGTCGCCGAGCTGGAGCTCCAGAACTGCGAGCTAGAGAGAATCCCCCACGCCATCTTCAGCCTCTCTAATTTACAGGAACTGGACTTAAAGTCGAATAACATACGCACAATCGAGGAGATCATCAGTTTCCAGCACTTGAAACGACTGACTTGTTTAAAGTTGTGGCATAATAAAATTGCCACCATCCCTCCCTCCATCACCCACGTCAAAAACCTGGAGTCACTTTATTTCTCTAACAACAAGCTTGAGTCCTTACCGGTGGCAGTGTTTAGTTTACAGAAACTCAGATGCTTAGATGTCAGCTACAACAACATTTCCATGATTCCCATAGAAATAGGATTGCTTCAGAACCTGCAGCATTTGCATATCACTGGCAATAAAGTAGACGTGCTGCCAAAGCAATTGTTCAAATGCGTGAAGTTGAGGACTTTGAATCTGGGACAAAACTGCATCACCTCTCTCCCGGAGAAAATCGGTCAGCTCTCCCAGCTCACCCAGCTGGAGCTCAAGGGGAACTGTTTGGACCGACTGCCAGCCCAGCTGGGTCAGTGTCGGCTGCTCAAGAAAAGCGGGCTTGTTGTGGAAGACCACCTTTTTGACACGCTGCCACCGGAAGTCAAAGAAGCATTGAATCAAGACATCAGTGTGCCCTTTGCAAATGGGATTTGAACAGGGCCGGTGACATGCGCACGCACAGCAACAGCTTCCTGGATTGCAGTTGTTCACCTACCACTTACTGCGAGATGAGAAGTTTTAAGCGTAGATCCATCATTTCAGACCAAACACAGAGAGGAGGCGTAGAAGGGCCGGTAGTAGAAGACATCACTGAATGTTCAATGTCCATAGTGTTTTCAGTCATTCATTTCCAAATCTTGTGTTTTTTTTTTCTTTTTTCTTTTTTCTTTTTTTGTCTTCTGGGGCCAGGGAAGGAAAAATTATAATCACTAATCTTGGTTCTTTTTTAAATTGTTTGTAACTTGGATGCTGCCGCTACTGAATGTTTACAAATTGCTTGCCTGCTAAAAAGTAAATGATTAAATTGACTTTTTCTTACTCCACTACCTTTTATGAGGTGTCCTAATCTCTTTTTGCTTCACGGGTACTGTAGTAGTGAATGCTCTAACTCAGATCACTAAAGACCACAGTGGGTCCAAACTAATTTTAGATTTGCTGAAATAATGATTTCTCCCTTCCTGTTTTCATTTTCAGTACTTATTTGACAAGTGCTCTGTAGATTTTACAATCTTGCAGGTCTGGAAAACAGTAAAAGTGTGTAGATTGTGGGGGCTTTTGGTTTGTTTCTTATGAATAAATAATAAGAAAAAAAATAAAAGAACATATCCTTAATAGTAACTTTTTCCCAGTGGCCTGGAGTTTTGATTGATTATATGATGCACTTTTGAATTGATACTATAAAATTTTCAATAAAAATAAATTTCTCCATAGAAACTACAGATTTTTAAATAAAAATTAATCTAGTAAAACCCAAAGTAATTCTAGTAATTTACTAATTCACAACTTGCCAGTATCACCATTTGGAAGACAGCACAAAATCAAGGCAAGTGTTGCTTAATTTTCTTTTCATGGTGGTTTAGTGGTAGTAGTGATAGTGTTGAGACTTAAGCTCAGCACCGGTAGCTCATACCTGTGGTTCTAGCTACTCAGAAGGTGGAGAAGATCTGGAGGGTTGAGGTTCAAAGCCAGCCAGGGCAGAAAGTTCTAAGACCTCATCTCCAATTAGCCAGCAAAATGCCAGGCTGAAAGCATGGATCAAGTGGTCAAGTGCCAGGCTAGCAAGCAAGCCAAGTGAGCTTGAGGCACCTAAGTCCAAACCCTCCATCTCATCCCTGCCAAATAAAATAGAATATGTATTTCATTGAAATGGAAAAGTCTTGGCTTTCCCATTCATTTCAGTGACAAGCTGTATTTCCTGTGGAGGGGGTATGTATGTCTGGGGAAGTACTGGCTGAATGCACTTTTTTAGATAATGGTTTTCTTTCTGGAACTTACAGTCTCAAAGTCAGGTGCAGAAGAAGACAATTCCTTGTCCCTCCTTTAAATAGGAACAGGCAAGTTTCTCACAGCCTTTCTACAAGAATATTTTCTTTCAAGGGAAAAGAAGTGTTTGGCATTCCAACTAACAAAATAACACCCCTCTGTAAGACTCAGTGAAACTCTGGGCATCTTTTTGGCCTTCCTAAACCCCAGCTTGAAGGATTACATGAGACTAGAAAAAGATGGACACTTACCCTTCACTCTACATCATTCTGCAGGTGCTACCCTCTAGCCAGTGAAGGTGGCTCTTTGCCTGCTGAACAACTCATGAACACTGTGAGAAGTATTGTCACCCATAGGAAAGGCTGAAGCCATAGTCACTGAATGAGGAACTGATCTCCAGCTTCTTGGCCATTCCTTTTCATTCCAGTTTATCATAGGCCAAGTTTGGGAAATCAGAAGACAATGGTGAATTTTGCCTTTTTATAAAAGCAAATTTTTCCCTACCTATGTTATCTTCCCATTTCTTTCAGCTTTCACTAATGCTGGTATCGATCCTGCACCTGCTGCCTGCCTTGCCTGCTGTTTGTGAACACAGCCAGATAGGAGAGAGAAAAGTAATGTGTAAATAAATGTATCATAGGAAGAAGTACAGAACCTATGTGAATAAAACAGTGGTTGAAGTGGAGGAACTAGTGCACACATATGCCACGAGTACTAGGACTTGAAAATTCAGGACTTGGGAACTATCCCTTAACTTTTTTACTCAAGGCTAGCACTCTACTACTTGAGCCTACTACCTCCATTTCTAGCTTCTTGCTGGTAATTGGAGATAGGAGTCTCACAGATTTCCCTGGGTCTGGCTTCAAATCTTGATCCCCAATCTCAGCCTCCTGAGTAGCTAGGATTATGGGTGTGAGCCACCAGCAAACATTTTCCCGCCACTTGTATGCAGTTGGTTCCTCAGAAGGGACTGGCTTTCTCAAAGGCTCCTAAAGACCAGGCTGTGGTAGCTCACGCCTGTAATCTCAGCTACTTAGGAAGCTGAGATCTCAGGATCACGGTTCAAAGCCAGCCTGGGCAGGAAAGTTGGTGAGACTCTTATCTTCAATGAACCACTGGAAAACCAGAAGTGGCACTGTGGCTCAAATGGTAGAGCGCTTGCCTTGAGCTGAAGAGCTCAGGGACAGCACCCAGGTCCAGAGTTCAAGCCCCATGACCAACAACAAAAAAAAAGGCTCCTAAAGTGGAGTTTGAAATCATTAGTAACCCCCGTTCTTTTAGTCACTTCCTCATAGATTCCATTCTGTATAACTTCTGACTAGCAGGCTCCAACCCTTTAACTTTTTTTTTTTTTTAATGTGTAAAGGAAAGTTTTATGTGCTATAAATCTCGGGTACTTTCTGTGTCTCCCCTGGTTTCTACATTAACCAGTAAGCAAACTCCAGAGTGCCCTTGAGACCAACGTCCCACAGTGGCTTCCATTCACCTGGCTAAGTGAGGGCCAGGTTACTGTCCTCGTGCAGAGATTGCTGGCAGCGCCTGCGTCAGTAATTCATTCCAATAAAATGGTCCTTTTATTAACTGAATCCCCAAACAAAGGCAGTGCAACAAAAAGCCCCTTTCATGAAAAGAAGGGAAACAAAGAACAAACCTCTGGAAACAAGTTTTCAAATGTCCTCTTGACGTGCAGCTGTGACACAAAATGGTCCCTTCTGGTTCTAGCCAGCTGTGGCTCTAGGGTCTAGGTCACAAGCATTCAGGGCTGGTGTCTCCTGGAGGCAGAGACAGGCTAAAGCAAGATCAGCCAGACGCTGGTGGCTCACATCTGTAATCTTGCTACTCAGGAGAACTGAGGATTGTGGTTCAAAGCCAGTCTGGGCAGGAAAGACTTATCTCCAGTTAGCCACCAAAAAAGAGGAAGTGGAGGCGTGACTCAGAGTACTAGCATTGAGTGGAAAGAACTAAGGCACCGTACCCAGGCCCTGAGTTCAAGCCCTGTACTGGCACTGGCACCCCCCCCACACACACACACAGGAGAACTCAAACCACTCCTCAATGCAAGTTTAATTTGGAATGAAACACATCACTTACATTTTTTTTCCTGACCTTGAGGATTGAACCTACAACCTTAGCTCTATCTCTAATCTATGCCATCCATGCCTTTTGCATTTGGTTTTCTGGGGCTACGCCATCCATGCCTTTAGGATCTGGTTTTCTGGGGGTTGTTTTGAGATGGTCTCACCATGTAGCCCAGGCTGACCTCAAGCTTGCAATTCTTGCCTCAGCCAAGCAAGTGCTGGGATTACAGACAGCCATTACCATGTCTGGCTCCTCTTTTTTTCCTCTGGAAAATACAGTGCACATACACTGTCCCAGTATTTGGAAATCATGAGGCTCTTTATGTAGTGTCAGTCCTGGAAAGTGTCACTTCTGAGTCACATTCACCACCTTTACACTGCTAAGGGGCCCTGATGGCAGCTGCCACCCTTATGTGCTGTTTTGCTGTTAAGATTCCAGCTCTGGGCTGGGAAGGTGGCTCAGTGGTAGAATGCTTGCCTCGCATTCATGAAGCTCTGGGTTCGATTCCTCAGTACCACACACACAGAAAAAGCCAGAAGTGGCGCTGTGGCTCAAGTGGTAGAGTGCTAGCCTTGAGAAAAAGAAACTCGGGGACAGTGCCCAGGCCCTGAGTTCAAGCCCCAGGACTGGCACCAAAAAAAAAAAAAATCCAGCCCTTGGAGTGTCTGGCTTTGACTCCTTCCTCTTGGCTGCAGGATGGTGAACAATATTGACAATGAGAATACCACTATATGATAGTAGTGCCTGTCAGGTAGGTTTGGGGGTATTATTATATTTTGGGTTCTTTTGTGGCATGTGTGCATGTGAGAAAGAGACCACAGATGATTTATTTATGGTACTGTGGCTGGCAGATCAATAATGACACAGTATTTATATCTCCCAGCTCTTAAGAAATACTGCTAATTTTCCTTAATATTCTCTTTGTTAGTAGACTTTGCAGTGGGCACTTCTATACTTCAGTATAGAATAAGATGTGTATGGAAGAATGAAAAGGTATAAATAAAATCCTTTCCTAAAGTTAAAAAAATACAGTATGTATGAAATAAATCATTTCCCAGCCTTATTTGGGGCTGACTGGTCATCTGATTGAGTGGGAAAGGAGCTGGATTTGCTTTTGGAAGGCATCTCTGCTCGTCACAATACTGCCAATGCTGGAATTGCATTTGAATGTGGTCCTCGCAGGAAAGGCTCTGCCATCCACTGTCCCCATTGCTGCTGCCTCAACTACAGGTTAGAAATGTGTCCAGAGCAACAATGGACGGGTACACACAGAAGCTGCCTTGGCTCCCGGCAGCGTTGGGACCCAGGTGGGATAAAGAAGAAAGAAGCCTCTGCCTTGTTTAAATCATTATTAGTCAGAGTCTGCTGTGATGCAAGCAGGACATTCTAAAAACCTCGCTATTCTAAACCACGCTAGCAGTAGCATCGGGAGCTGGTTGGCAATGCACAATCTCAGACTGGCTCAGTCAATCTAGATCTTAACCACATGAACTCCAGGCGATCTGTGAGCATGGTAAACGTTTGAGAAGTATTGTCCAATGTAACACATGTATCCAAAGCGCGGGAATGAGTCATCAAGGAGCAGTGGTGACTGACAGTCCAGTGTGCTCCCTTCCCACAGCTTAGCACGCTCCTTTCCTAGGCAACACTAGGCCCATATAGTAAAGGCAGTAAATAATCAGCCTCCAGGCTGGGAAGGTGGCTCAGTGGTAGAGCCTGTGAAGCTCAGCCTTTTCAGCATGCCGCCCAGGAAAGTGCTGGCCAACCCAGCAGAAAGGCTGAGGGGAGTGAGCTCAGATCTGTGCAACAGAATCACGTGGATGTTAACCCTGCCTTGCATGCAGGAGGTCCTGGGTTCGATTTCTCAGCACCGCATAAGCAGAAAAAGCCAGAAGTGGTGCTGTGGCTCAAGTGGTAATGCACTCACCTTGAGCTGAAGAGCTGAGGGAAAGCACCCAGGCCCAGAGTTCAGGTCCTATGATCGACCCAAAACAAAAAAAATCAGCCTCTAATCCCCCTTTACCTTGGGATGGCACTCCTCTGGGGCAGCTACCACCATATAGGGCACAAGAGCCCCTTAGAGTGACCTTAGCTCTGGGCAGCTGCAGGACCCTTATCTACTTACTACCTGGGCAGCAGCCATCAATCCTAGTCCACCATGATGTAGCCCCTGGTCCTCATGTCCACACTGGGGGTCTCCGCCTCCTGCCCCCCTGTAGCCCCTCCTAGCCTCAGCAGGCTATATAGGCCACCTCAGACAATAGCCGTTGCTGCTTTAACCTCCTCTCTTGTGAGAAGGGGTCTTGCTGGTCCCTTTACTGACAATAAACCTTTTCTTTGTTCTTTGTACCTGGATGTCAGTGTGGTTTTCTGGCAAGGTCTAATAGGCTCTAACACTGGTGTTTTCCACTGCTTCTGTCTTTCTTATCAGCCTCCTTGCTCTCTGTGCATACCCATTCACTCCCGCTAGCAGCTGTATCACCAGAACAACAGTGGGGTGGAAAGATGG
The DNA here is from genome assembly GCF_000151885.1 of Dipodomys ordii. NCBI lineage: Eukaryota > Metazoa > Chordata > Mammalia > Rodentia > Heteromyidae > Dipodomys > Dipodomys ordii. The sequence goes on from NW_012267255.1 coordinate 9,713,077, forward strand.
TAGACAGCCACTGGGGACCACTTGCCAAGGGGAGGGCAACAGACATGGCCTTCCCAGAGTGTGAGGTGTTGAAGAAGGGAGGTCTTGTAACTGTCTCAGTGATAAGTACTTGTGCTAAGTCCTTCATCCACTGACCCTCCCTCATGCTCAAATAGGTGCCTTGCCCCTTTCCATGGTGTAGCCTCAGGCCTCAGGTTAGCTACTACAAGCTCAGGCGACCTGGAGCCTGTGAAGCTCAGCCTTTTCAGCATGCCTCCTAGGAAAGTGCTGGCCAGCCCAGCAGAAAGGCTGAGGGGAGTGAGCTCAGATCTGTGCAACAGAATCATGTGGATGTTAACCCTGGCAGTAGAAATGAAAACTTTCACCAGGTTCTGGTGGCTCATGCCTGTAATCCTAGCTACTCAGGAGGCTGAGATCTGAGGATCATGGTTCAAAGCCAGTGTGAGCAGGAAAGTCAGCGAGACTCTTATCTCCAATTAACCATCAGAAGACTGGCAATGGTGCTGTGGCTCCAAGTGGCAGAGCGTTAGCCTTGAGCAAAAGAGCTCAGGGACAGTGCCCAGGCCCAGAGTTCAGGCCCCACAACCAACCAAAAAGAAAAGAAATGAAAACTCTCTAAAAGGAACCACACAAATTCAGCCCTTGGAAATGAGGCACAGCCTGGATGGGGACCTCCTCCAGGTACATTGCCAAGACTTCAACACAGCTTCTTTGGGTCCGCTGAAGCCTCCTGACTCTGGCACCAGCTGTAGGGGCAACATCTGGGCACCATTCTCATGAAACCCTTCATCTTCTTGGCAGCAGTGATTAAATCACTCATCTCCTCTTACTCAGGATACAGCAGAGATTATGTCAGCCTAGTGCCTGCCACACCCTGGAGATAAACTACCTAAGAACCGAGTGCTGTTGAGTTATACTCAGAGCAGGCAGGACATTCAGTTAAAGACATGTTCATCTGAGCTTGAGAATTAACCCACGCACAGCCACACCTCTACACCTTCCAGCCTCCATACCAAGTCCTGCCAGGCTTTAGGGATTCTGTGTTACCAGCTTCCCGTTTCTAGAAATGGCATTAAGGCCAGCCACCAGTAGCTCACACCTGTAATCCTAGCTATTCAGAAGGCTGAGATCTGAGGATCACAGTTCAAAGCCAGCCCAAGCTGGAAAGTTGGTGATAGGAGTCTCTTATCGCCAATTTAACCACCAAAAGGGCAAAAGTAAAGGTGTGACTCTAGAGGTAGAGTGCTAACCTTGAGTGAAAAAGCTCACATACACACATAATGGGATCACTTCTCACCGCAGACAGGAGGGATATGAACGGTCCCTGTTTTACGGATGGGAAACCTGGGGTTAGGCAATCACCCACCTATTGAGGGGTGCTGACAGGTGAGGCACCAGCACACCCCCAACTCAACTAAGCTGGTGTTCTGTCAGCAATCCCAAAAGATCTTTTGAAAGCCATGTTGACATCCAGGTTATATAAAATCTGCCTGGAGCTAGGATTTTCCTTCATTCTTTGGTATTAGGGGCAAGTTTTTGGATGTGTCTCAGTGCTGGTCTTTAGCGTTATAACTCTTTGCTAGTCTGTTGATGGTCCTGAAAGGCCTGTGCACCCAAGGTAATGCAATTCTTTTCCCTTGCTAAACATTAAATGCCTGACCATCTTAACTCATCCTCCCTTACTCAGAAATGAGAAAGCCCTGACTTGGTTGTTTGAGTCTGAGTCACTGTGGAGAGTGACATTCAACAGATCAACGGGGAAATGGAGGCTGCAGGCGCCCTCTGGGCAGAGGTGACTTTTCTTTCCAGAGTGGCATTTCAAATGCAGATTGGCATTTCAAACGCAGATTCTCAGGCTGCCACAACCCCGGTGTACCAGGCTCCTGTGCGGTCCTGATCTTTATTTTCACTACATTTTTCTATTTCTGTGACCACTGTGCTTGCATCTAGGTGAGGACAACGCAGATATTTGTGGTCTGTGGGGAGGAAGGAATCGGTTTTTGTATTGAAGAAAATGCCTAGAACAGAAGGGGAAAAGGATGGGCTGGGAAGGTGGCTTAGTGGTAGAGCGCTTGCCTTGCATGCCTGAGGCCATGGGTTTGATTCCCCAGCACCACATAAGCAAAAAGAAAAAAAAAGCCAGAAGGGGAAAAGGAAACCTCAGGGCACTAACTTTATACTCTCACCTCGGCAAGACCAAGTGCTCCCCCCACCCCCACACTAGATTTGCATTTCAAAGCCTCCAGGATATTTTTACTTTTTTTCCCCTTCCCATCCTGGAGCTTGAACTCAGGGCATGGGCTCTGTCCCTGAGCCTCTCCATGCTCAAGGTTAGTGCTCTACCACTTGAGCCGCAGTGCCACTTTTGGCTTTTTCTGAGTAGTTTATTGGACAGTTTCATGGACATTCCTGCCAGGGCTGGCTTTGAACTTTGATCTTTAGATCTCAGCTTCCTGAGGAGCTAGGGTTACAGTCATGAACCAATGTAGGGTTTGGGAGCTGTCCTTGAGCTCTTTTGCTCAAGGCTAATAATGCTTTACCACTTTGAGCCACAACTCCACTTCCAGTTTTGTGGTGGTTAAGTGGACATAAGAGTCTTATAGACTTTCCTGCCCAGGCTGGCTTTGGACTGCAATCCTCAGATCTCAACCCCTGAGTAGCTAGATGTGAGTCACCGCTTTTGGCTTTTTTTCTTTTTTAATTTTAACTCTTTCCATATTCAATGTATTTTGTTTTAATGCCTTCCTTCAAACTCAGTTTGGTGGAATGAATTTTAACTAAAACACCAGTTGTCATTTGAGTCAATTTGTGTGTATTTTATGTCTTTGGCCCCCTTATAAAAGTGAGCATAGCTTTTACAAGTTAATACAACATATATCTCAATATTAGCAGGAAATCTTATTCATCAAGGATAAAAGTCAGTAGTTACCAAGAAAGGGGGATAAAAAGGAACTTTTTGGAAGCCAGGAAAAGGGTTGTAGATGTTAAAAATAAAAACTAAAACTAAACAAAAACTAAACATTTATTCTATTATTTACAGAATAAAATTAGCCCAATGACACATTCTAAGTTTGGCCTCAATTCTTCCAACAGAGTTAATAACATGTTCAGTTGAAAAAATGTGTTGCTCTGCCAGAAACTGGTGACTCAGTCCTGTATACTCATCTACTCAGAAGGCTGAGATCTGGGAATCACAGTTGGAAGTCAGCCAGGTTAGGAAAGTCCTAGCGACTCCAATCTCCAGTTGACCAGCAAAAAAACTAGAAGTGGAATTGTGTGGCTGAAATTGTAGAGCACTATCCTGGAAGAGAAAAAACTACATGAGAGAGCACAAAGCATTGAGTTCAAGCCCCAGGACCAGCACATACACAGTTGCATTGGAGAATGCAATCCGTCCTAAAATAACCTTGTTCTTCTGAGTTCTTAGGGTTACAGTCCTAATTGGATGAAGCAGAGCTAATTTTCTTGGCCTCAGGCTCCACTGCCTGTGAGTAAACAGAGCCTCGGGCCAGCCGCAGCTTAACCCCCTGCTTCCCGTCACTGGCCTGAAAGGTTGCAGGTGTGGTTGGTCCAGGCTTCAGCTGCAGAATAGCCTCCTGGAAGTCAAGCTGCCCCCTGCAGGCAAATTTCATTTCATCAAGTGTGAAATGCATTTCTTGATGCCTTTACCTGGGAGCTTTGTTGGGCAGATAGATACACAGGATGTCCTTGGCAGTATTATTTAATACATTTAGTGCTTAATTAATGTTTTTAGTGGGTTTTCTCTAAGAATGTTCTGTATCCATCAGCAAAAAAATACAAATGAGCCGGCACTGCTAGCTCATGCTTGTAATCCTAGCTATTCAGGAAGATGAGATTTGAGGATCATGGTATAAAGCCAACTAGGGCAGGAAAGGCCTTGAGATTCTGATCTCCAATAAACTACTCAGAAGAAACTCAGGGACAGTGCTCAGACCCTGAGTTCAAGCCCCAGGACTGGCAAAAAAATAAAAATAAAGCCGGGTGCTGGTGTCTCACACCTGTAATCCTAGCTACTCAGGAGGCTGAGATCTGAGGATCATGGTTCAGGAAAGACCATGGGCAGGAAAGACCATGAGACTCCTATCTCCAATAAACCACAAGAAAACCGGAAATGGCGCTATAGCTCAAGTGGTAGAACATTCACTTTGAGCTGAAGAGCTGGGGGACAGCGCCTAGGTCCAGAGTTCAAGCCCCATGACTGACAAAATAAATAAATAAATAAATAAAAATAAAAATGAAACCTGGAACACAAGGGCTATGCCAACGTAAGATGATACTAAAGCCGAGGAAATACAAGGCACAGTATAGTCACGTGGTCCCCTTCCTTTCAAAAGTCAGCAAGGGGCTGACAGATTAAGCTCAGTGGCAAACAGCAAGTGCAACGTCCGAGGTTTGATCCCCAGTACCAAAAAGACAAAAAACAAATGCAAAACAACTTTTCAAAAGTGAACAGTCAGCCAGGACACGTGATTAGTGACTTAGCGCCTCGCCAGCAGTTCTTCTCTTCACATATCTATTAATTTGTTTATTTTGCTTAGCAGATCAGGGTAATCAGACATTATAATGTTAAGAACTCTCTTTGGATGGTTATGATTGTGTCTAAGTAGTACTCTAAACTTGGATGAGGTCCAATAATCCATCTGGCAAAGGGCCTCAAGACAAGATTTCTGACAAGTAGCGGCAAAGAACCGTACCTAGGGCCGGAGTGTTGGGTCTCTAGTCAAAAATACTGCTTATAGTAAGACTTGGTTATTGAGACTTAAAGCATTGAACTTTCTTAGTGTATTCAAAATAACAAGTCTCCTCTGTCACCACAGATGATTGTTGATCTACTTGTTTTCAGAAATAAATTTCAATGAAGAAACACAAGCCAGACACTGGTGGTTCATGCCTGTAATCCTAGCTTCTCAGGAGGCTAAGATCTTGGAATGGAGATTACGAGCCAGCCCCCAGAAAAGTCCATGAGACTTATCTCCATTTAACCACCAAAAGGTGGAAGTAGAGGTGTGGCTCAAATTATAGAGTGCCAGAATTGAGTAAAAAAACCAAGCAAGAGAACAAGCCTTGATTTTAAGCCCCAGCATACACACACACACACACACACACACACACACACACACACACACACCTCAAAAGGAAATGTATCTGTTACTTACTGTGAAGCATAATTACACTGTATATAGGCTTGCATTGAGCATTCCTGTATCTTTCTCCACCTTGCCTGCCTCCAGCTAAGAAGGGAGAAAATAGTAAATGTTTTCACAAGATAACACAACAACACCAATCTTTCTAGTCCCTTTGACCTCTCACACCTAGAAACAATGATCAGATGAGAGAATTCTCTGAGAACCTGTGAGATCTCAACCTTCCTTGAAGATTCAGTTAAATTTGCTATATTTTCATAACTATAAACAGCCCTGAGATTTCAACCTCTACTACAGAGCCATAATAACAAAAACAGGTTGGTATTGGCACAAGTAGATCTGAAAATCAATCAAATAGATTAGAAGACCCAGAAATAAAACCACATGATTAGCTGGGCACTAGTGGCTCATGCCTGTAATCCTAGCTACTCAGGAGGCTGAGATCTGAGGATCTCGGTTCAAAGCTAGCAAGGCAGGAAAGTCCATGAGACTCTTATTTCCAATAAGCCACTCAGAAAATCGGAAGTGGTGCAGAGGCTCAAGTGATAGAGCGCTAGCCTTGAGCTGAAGAGCTGAGGGCCACGTTCAGGCCCAGAGTTCAAGCCCCACGACTGACAAAACAAAACAAAAACACATATTTACACATACAGTGTGAAAAGCAGAGCCTCTTCAACTATTGGTGCTGGGAAAACTGGGCAACCACATGCAGAAAACTCTGCTTGTCACCATGCACTAACAGCAACTCAAAGTGGATCAAAGACCTCAATGTCAGACCTGAAACTCTAAAACTATGGCAAGAGAGAGTAGGGGGGACATTGAACTTATAATTACAGGTAGGACCTTTCTGAGTAGAATCCCAGGAGCACAACAGATGGGAGAGAGACTCAATAAATGGGACTATAAATAAAAAGTTTCTGCACAGCTAAGGACATAGTTACTAAACTAGAAAGACAGCCAACCAACTGGGGAAAGATCGTTACCAGCAATACATCAGACAAAGGCCTAATATCCAATATATACAAGGAGCTCAAGAAACTAACACTTCCTAAATATACTTCCTAAATTTAAACAACCCTGAGGTAAGAATGGCTTCAATACAGCACACTTTTTTTTTTTGGGGGTCCTGTTGTGGGGCCTGAACTCTGGGCCTGGGCGCTGTCCCTCAGCTCTTTAGCTCAAGGCTAGCGCTCTACAACTTGAGCCACAGCGCCACTTCCGTCTTTTTTCTTTTTGCTTATGTGGTGCTAAGGAATCAAACCCAGGGCCTCGAGCATGCAAGGCAAGTGCTCTACCACTGAGCCACCTTCCCAGCCCCCAATACAGCACACTTTTGTTGTTCCACTATTACGTGTAATAGCAAGCTTCCACTACTTGCTCTCCTGCTCTGTTTTTTTCTTGGGGGGGGGGGTCTGGTTGTGGTACCTGAACTCTGGGAGCTCTACCACTTGAGCCACAGTGCCACTTCTGGCTTTTTTCTTTTTGCTTATGTGGTGCTGAGGAATCGAACCCAGGGCCTCAGGCATGCAAGGC
>NW_012267255.1:9719821-9750393 GCF_000151885.1 Dipodomys ordii
GCTCTACCACTTGAGCTACAGCGCCACTTCTGCCTTTTTTCTTTTTGCTTATGTGGTGCTGAGGAATCGAACCCAGGGCCTCAGGCATGCAAGGCAAGTGCTCTACCACTGAGCCACCTTCCCAGCCCCTCCTGCTCTGTTTTAAAGACACATTTCCCACCATTAAAATTCAGTTGTAAGAGTGTGTGGGGGGAAATAAAATAAAATAAAATTCAGTTGTACAACAAAAGAGGAACAAATAAAGAGAGTAATTTTTTGTTGTTGTTGTTGGTCCTGGGCTTTGAACTCAGGGCCTGAGTGTTGTCCCTGAGCTCTTCAGCTCAAGGTGAGTGCTCTACCTCTTGAGCCACAGTGCCACTTCTGGTTTTCTGATGGTTAACTGGAGATAAGACTTTCCTGCCTGGGCTGGCTTTGAAGAAAGATCCTCAGATCTCAGTCTCCTGAGTAGCTAGGATTACAGGTGTAAGCCACTGGCTCCTGGCTCTGAGAGTAATTTTTTTTTTTTTGCCAGTACCAAGGTTTGAGCTCAAGAACTGGTCTCCATTTGGTTTGCATGTCTGGTGCTCTCCCAATGGAACATCTCTCCAGCCCAGCATTTTGCTGATTAAAATGGAGTCTCCTGGACTTTTCTGCCCAGGCTGGCTTCAAACCACAATCCTTAAAGATCTGTCTTTTGAGTCGCTAGGCTTACAGACACGAGCCACCAGAGCCCAGCTCTGAGTTGGCACTACAAATCAGCTTTAATCCATCCTCTCTACCCCTTTATTCCTCTCCTTCTGCACCCCCTTCTTCTGCACCCACGTGTGTGCATTAAAGGGCACAGCTTGTACTTGTTTGTGTCTTATGTAGTCTCCTAAGTGTTCTGACATCTTTTTTCCTGATTACAAAAGTCACACATGTTCATGGTTACACAAAAGTCAAATATTACAGAAATGCCGGTCTCATGAAAGCCTTTCACTCCACCCTCCAAACTTGGTACCAATCTTTCCTTTGAACTCACAGTAAAAGGTAAGTTCATCATGTGGCTGCTCATATGCATCCTCATCCCTCCCCCCTATCCCCCCCTCCCCCGCTTCCAGTCTGTTCCCCACCTCCCCAGCCTGTCTGGTGTGCTCTCCTCCATATCTGCATGGTCTCTTATTCTTGACCAGCCCATGTTGCCATGACAAAATACCATAGTTTAAGTTTCTCTCACTATCCTGCAGGCTAAATGTTCAACATGAAGGTTCTTGCCTATTCAATTTCTAGAGCAGGCTCTCTTCCCGACAAAGTTAGCTGCCTTCTTGCTCTATCCCCTGTGTGTCCTTGAGTTCTTTCCTAGGTATATGCTTTGGTTTGGGGATGCAGGAATTCTCTACCACCACCACCACCCCCTCCCTACCTAGTGCTCTACCACTTGAGCCACAGGGTCACTTCCCACTTCCAGCTTTTTTGAGTGGTTTATTGGAGATAAGAGTCTCCTGGACTTTCCTGCCCAGGCTGGCTTCAAACTGAGATCCTCAGAATTTAGCCTCCTGAGTAGCTAGAACTAAAGGTATGAGCCACTAGCTTCTGGCTCAGTACTGGAGATTGTACTCTGTGCTAGGAAAACACTCTATTTCCTGTCCCACACCCTAGTCCTTTCCTTCCTTCCTTCCTTCCTTCCTTCCTTCCTTCCTTCCTTCCTTCCTTCCTTCCTTCCCTTCCCTTCCCTTCCTTCCTCCCTTCCTTCCTATCTTTCCTTCCTTCCTCCCTCCCTTCCTTCCTACATTCCTTCCTTCCTCTTTTTGTGTCAGTATTTGGGCTTAAACTCAGATCCTAGATGCTATTCTTTAGCTTTTTTGCTTGGCTTCCAGTCCTTTTTTACTGTTTTTTCAGCTAGTGACTAATGCTAACTTTGTCCCATCTGACCTGGAACTATGCTTCTACTTCTACCTTCTTGAGTAGTTAGGATTATGTTTCCAAACCACAACCGGTCAGTGTCTCTGGTTAAAGAACACTAATCCTAGATCAATTCCTCATTTACTTATCTTTTGGTGTTGGGGTTTGACCCTACACCCTCAGGCTTGCTAGGTAGGAACTCTATCACTTGAGTTGTATACCCAGCCCCAGCCCTATTTACTTATCATCTCATTTAAACTTAATTACTTCCTTAGAGGCCCATCTTCAAATACAGCTTTGGGGAAGAGCATACACACAGCCTCCTCCCAGCTATTGTTGAAATATCTCCCCAGAGAAGTTTTCTTTGGTTTTCTCTTAAAAACACTGCCTTCTTGTTGCTCACAGTTCTGTAGACCAGCTAGGGCAGGCCTGTTGCTGTTGGCAGGCCTCTCTGCTTCACCGGGCATTGTGTCCTTACACAACAACATGAATGCTTCATAAGGGTAAAGTGGCCACTTCAAGGTCCTTCAGAGCCTCGGCTCCTGATTGGTCAGTTAGGAGCAGCAGTCAGAGGCCACAGTTTTAACAGCTTGCCACACCATCCTGTATAAAATTGTACCTAGTTTTACCCTTGGCTAACAGCTTACAAAGGAGACATGTCTGGTTTTGTTCCCTGATTTTCTCCATTGCCTATACTAGAGCTTGGCCCCTGCAAGGTACCTAAGGCTGTTAAATGAATAAATACATTAATTTGTAAATGTTTTCTAGAACACATTATCATTAGTCACTGTATCTTTGGGCATGTTTTTACTATGAAAAAGTACTTGCTCATAAAAGACCATATTTTAGGCTGGTGGTTCATACTTTTAATTCTGGCTACTCAGGAGGCTGAGCTCTAAAGATGGTGGTTCAAAGCCAGCCTGGGCAGGTAAGTCTGTGAGACTCTTATCTCCAATTAATCAGCAAAAATCTAGGAGCAAAGCTATGGTTCAAGCAATAATGCAAAAAGGCTGAAGGACAGTGTCCAGGTCTTGAGTTCAAGCCCTAGTACTGGTGCCCACACGCATGCGCATACACACATAACATATAAACAAAACGTGATATATATACACACATATAAGTATATATATATATCTCACATTTTGTTTTTGTAACAATTTCAATATGTAGGTAGGGCCAATGCCTACCAGGCAAAGTGAGGCTAGACTGGGAGAGTGTCGGTAATAAGAAGTAAGCTACTGGCTTCCTGGCTTTGTACCAGGCAGTGTCCAGGCTGCTGGTGAAGTGACTTTTCAGCAGCCTTTGATTCTCCCCGCTGATGTGGGGCTGAGGGAGCTCTGTAAATAGTTCTAGTTGGGCAAACTGCTGTGCACCAGAGGATTGAAGCTTCTGTTTTACTGAGCATTTCCTCAGAGGGGCAGAGCCATGGAGACACGAAAAGATAAAGGTGTCCTTTCTTCATGGACTTTGCCCCTGCACAGCATGGAATTGTTTGTGTAAAGTTACACATGTGACCTGCAGTGGCGTGGGCTGGTCAGCTCCGAAGCGAACAGAGAACCATCTTCACTCAAGCCCTGTAGCTGCTACTGCACCCCAACAGGAGTTGGTTAAGGAGTCCCATCTTAATATTCAAGAAGAGGGAAGGTACTCATCTGGTAGATTCAAACTGTGCTTTAGTCTAATGGAGGTTCATGGTCTGCATACACAGACATGTCAAAATGAAACAAGAAATTGATGCTAGTGAAAAAAAAAATGTGGGGCGGGGCCCTGGTAGCTCACACCTGTAATCTTAGCTATGCAAGAGACTGAGATCTGAGGATCGTAGTTCAAAGCTAGCCAGGGCAGACAAGTCCCTGAGACACCTCCAATTAACCACCAGAAAACCAAAGCGAAGATATGGCTCAAGTGGTAGAGCACCAGGCCTTGAAAGCCCAAGTCCTGAGTTCAAGCCCCACAACCAACAAAAATAAATAAAGTGAAGGGAAATGTGCCTTGGTGATTTGAGGAGCAAAAAGATCTGGATTCTTTAAGACAAGTCTGCTAAGCTGGGCACTGGTATCTCAGGCCTGTAATCCTAGCTACTCAGAAAGCTGAGATCTGCGGATCACAGTTTGAAGCCAGTAGGGGTCATGAGACTCATGTCTAATTAACTCCCAAAAGAAAGCCAGAAGTGGAGCTGTGGCTCAAGTGGTAGAGTGCTAGCCTTGAGCATAAAAGCTCAGGGACAGAGCCAAGACTCTTAAGTTCAAGCCCCAGTACTGGCACAAAAAGAAAAGAAAAGCCCTCTGAAAGCAGAGCACTGATGATTTAGGCCTATCGTTCTAGCTAATTAGGAACCTGAGAGCTGAAGATCAAAGTTTGAAGCCAGCCCAGGCAGACAACTCTGCTGACTCTTGAACTCTGGGCTTGGACACCGTCCCTGAGCTTTTCAGTTCAAGGCAAACACTCTACCACTTGAGACACAGCATCACTTCTGGTTTTCTGGTGCTTTCTTGGAGATATGAGTCTCACAGACTTTCTTGCCTGGGCTGGCTTTGAACTGTGATCCTCAGATCTTGGCCTCCTGAGTAGCTAGGATTACAGGCGTGAGCAACCGGCACCTGGCTCTGCTGACTCCTATCTCCAATCAACCAGCAAAAAGCTGGAAATGGATGTGTGGCTCAAATGGTAGTGTAGCAGCATTGAGGGAGAAAGTTAATAGACAACACACAGGCCCTGAGTATAAGCCCCAGTACTAGCACAAACACACACATCCCCCAAAGTGACGTTATTTCCTTAGATGTGAAAACAAAACCAAGCAAACCCAACCAGTTTGTTTCTATATTTAGTAAACAGAAAAGGAAAAATCAACAAGAATGACTTAGCTCTAAAGAGTCTTGTTTGTATGTGTGCTGATGCAAATCCTATTTGGATTTGACATTAAGACGTAGGTAGAGGGAGAGAGAGCACAGGTGTGTGGGAGTTTATATGAGTGGTAATAATGTGTCATATAAATATAAAAGGCTGTCTGGATAAGCTGTGGAAATACTCCAGAAAGTGATGTTTTGCATTATAATACAAATTAATTTGCCTATGTCTGGAATTTTCCATGGGAGGTAGGTGATTTCTTACATTGGGGCTGAGTGGAAAATTAGGGTATTTCTGAAGACCCACTAATAAAATACCAAGATTTCTCGCTCAGAAATTGTTCCCTTTTAGATGCCCATAAATTGATTTCTCTGCTTTGAAGTAGTTTTAGGAAAAGTTATATTTTCCCTATCACGTCTCTAAACACATTTTTCTGGCAACTGTGGAGAGACTCACATTTCCGGTTGAAATATGGTTAAGCTTGAATTATTGTTCAAAATCTCTTTTTCCTTTCCACATTGTTTTTCCTTGAATAAGTTTCTTTGTCATTGTCAAGGTTAAGCAAAGTCACTACTGACAGAAACAGCAGAAGGAATTTGGAATACTTTTCCATAAACTTTTTTTTTTGTTGTTGTTGGTTGTAGGGCTTGAACTCTGGGCCTGGGTGCTATCCCTCAGCTCTTTAGCTCAAGGCTAGCACTCTACCACTTGAGCCACAGTACCACTTAGGGCTTTTTCTGTCTATGTGGTGCTAAGGAATCGAACCCAGGGTCTCATGCATATGAGGCAAGTATTCTACCTCTCTGCCACCTTCCCAGCCCCTCCATAAACATCTGAACCCCAACAATCTATCCCCTGAGAATCCCTAATAAGCTTTTTAGATAATTTTTTGGGGAAACATGTTTTCTTCCTTGGATGTGAGGCTGTTGTGGCCCAAGAAATAATACTCTGTGTCAACCTTTGCTTAGCCTTGTTATTTCTCAATGTAACTTTGTTGAAATCATAAGAATTTCCCTTTGTATGATACAAAATTACATATTTACCTCAAATACTGTGCATAACAGACACTCCATAGTTGATCTACATTGAGTTCCAAAATTCTTCTAGAAATGTCACACTGGTTCCTTTCATGTTGCAGATAGTAAGTTGGAAAAAGAGGTCTTTAGGTCATACAGAAAAAGACTCATTTTAAAATCTTACTATGTCCTTTGAAATGGAAGATATATATTTTTTTCTTTTAAGCATATTGTAGATTCAGGCCTTGAATTTACAAACATAACCTTTACAATGATCGTGTTAATTTCATATATAAACAATAAATTTCTATTTACTGTTTGTGACAGGATTAGCCAGACCCTCCCCATTTCTACTCCCATCTGTGGACAGATGGGGGGGAGGATGGAAATGGGGGGGCATCAATTTTTTCTATAGTTGGAAGTAAATGAGTATTCTGAACGAATGAGAGATTTCACGTTGAAATAGGTCCAGAAAGAAAATAAAACTTCTTTACCATGAAACTATAGGAATTTTAACAACAGCCAGGTGTCAGTGGCTCATGCCTGTCATCCTAGCTATACAGAAGGCTGAGATCTGAGGATGGAAATTCCAAGCCAGACGAGCAGAAGAGTCTGTGAGATTCTTATCTCAAATTAAGCAGCCAAAAGCCAGAAGTGGAGCAGTGGCTCAAGTGGTAGAGTATCAGCATTGAGTGAAAAAGCCAAGCAAAAGAGCAAGGTATTGAGTTCAAGCACTAGTCACGATATACACATAGACACAGACACAGACACACACACACACACACACAATTTTAATTATAAGAGTAGAGAAAGAAAATATTGATAAGCTGAAAATGGCTTTGCTCTGTTGGCCTGCATTATCCTTAAAAAACAAAACAAAACTGTATTAATGGTTATGGGAAGATATTTCTCCTTAGGCAATATGGAAAGAAACTTGCCAGGGCCAACAGCCTTCATGGCCCCAGTTAAAAGCACTTAAAGCAGCTCCATGACAAGACCAGCCCACATTCTTCCTGCCTGAGTGGCCAAGGCAGGGTAAAACAATCCTTCTCTAGTCACTCCACAGAGGCTCTCATAGAAACCTTGGCCCTTTACAGAAGAGATAGCAGCACTGGAGCACTTCCTCTTATGGGGGTGGAGTGGAGTGCAGCAGATCTCTGTGCAAAGGAATTGGGGGTCCTGGGCTGGGACGGTGGCTCAGTGGTAGAGCACTTGCCTACATGCATGATAACCTGGGTTCGATTCCTCAGCACCACATAAGCAGATAAAGCCGGAGGTGGTGCTGTGGCTCAAGTGGTAGAGTGCTAGCCTTGAGCTGAAGAACTGAAGGGCAGTGCCCAGGTCCAGAGTTCAGCCCCAGGACTGGCAAAAATAAAAAAAAAGTGAAGGAATGGGGGCCCTAAGAAAGGATTTTGGGGGTGGGCAGCAGTGGCCTGGCAGGAAGGAGAACAAGGAAGCAGTATCTGGTGTTGTCTCCTGAAGGCCTAAATTGCTGTGTGCAAATAGGAACAAGGCAATTACTCAGCTGGGGTCCTTTTGTTCTGACTGGTGTGTGTGTGTGTGTATGGGGTGTGTGTGTGTGTGTGTGTGTGTGTGTGGCTTTGAACCGTGATCCTCAGATCTCAGCCTCTTGAGTAGCTAGGATTACAGATGTGAGCCACCAGCCCCCAGCTTCTTTGAGCTTCTTATTTCCAGTTATTTTATTACAAAGCCTTCCATTTATTACATTTATTATTTCATTAATTACAAAGCCTGTACACAGTGGGAAAGGTGTGTGTGTGTGTGTGTGTGTGTGTGTGTGTGTGTGTGTGTGTGTGTGTGTGTGTGTGACTATTTCTTCTACAAATGCTAATTAAATGCTTTTATTTTTCTTTTGTGCAGTACTGAGGCTTGAACTCAGGGCCTCACACTCTTGCTTAGCTTCCCCTTCTGACTCCTTACCCCATCACAAAGCTGGTGCTCTATCACTTGAGCCATACCTCCACTTCTGGCTTTTTGATGGTTAATTGGAGCTCGAAATCTCTTGGATATGTCAGCCGAGGCTGGTTTCGAACTATGATCCTAAGATCTCAAGCTTCTGAGTAGCTAGATTACAGGTATGAGCTGCTAGCACCCAGCTAAATGCCTTTAGATGTCAGGCTTTAAGCTAGGCTCTGAGGAAATTGTTTTTGGTCTTTGACCTTAGGGCTCTCAGAATCCATGGTGGAATTCAACTCACCTAGAGGGAAGAAAAGGCTGAGCCATGAGATCAGTTAAGATCAGCTAAGATCACCTAAGATCTGAGAGGGATCAGAACAGAAGTAGTGATGCAAAGGTAAACTGGGAGGAGAGTGGAGCACAATGTCTGGAGTGGATTCAGTTTGATTTGGCAGGCAGTTGGATGCAGTGGGCTGGCGGCAGAGTGAAGAAGAACAGCATCCCTCAGAACTCATGCAGGGCAGGGCTGGGAAGGTGGCTCAGTGGTAGAGCGCTTGCCTTGCATGCATGAGGCCCTGAGTTTGATTCCTCAGCACCACATAAGCAAAAAGAAAAAGGCAGAAGTGGCACTGTGGCTCAAGTGGTAGAGTGCTAGCCGAGCTGAAGAGCTGAGGGACAGCGCCCAGGCCCAGAGTTCAGGCCCCACGACCGGACCCAAAAGAAAAAAGAACTCCTGCAGGGTTATTCTGACCTTACTTATTTAAAAAAACAATAAAGTTGGCTTCTAAACATCAGTATGGTCAAAGGGAAGAGAAGAACTGAGAAACTACTCACTTGATGAGACTAGGTTTGATTGAATTGACAATTGCATTCTTTTTAAACTTTCATGTGGCTTCCAAGGCAAGCCACGGAGTGAAATTCACTTGCCATGAGTGTCAGAGCTGTCTCTTGAGTTCAAAGCCCAGAACAGCCTCAGTAGAGTTCTGGTGAGGTGAGGGTCAAGGAGAAGCTCCAGTGTGACATCAGGGCTTTTAGTCCTTGGTCATGAATGAGGGTTATGTTCAGCGGTTTTGGATGAGTACATGTGTGTGTTGGAGAGTTTGTAGATTCTGGCAGTTCCTAGAAAGGGTGGAGCAGGGAACAGAGAACATAGGCAGAGTAATGCATCCAAGACCAACAGCAGCTACACCATGTTCCTGATGCAAAGAAGAAGCAAGTGTCAAGCTGAGAAATATTCTATAGGCGGGGAACCGGTAGAACAAAGGAGCCAGATTTGCCCCTTGAGATCCTAAGCTGCTCTCCCAAGCTATCCAGACTCCCAACAAGAGACTGGCACCCACCCAGGACACAGTAAATATTAGCTTCTACTGTCCTAAGTAGTTTGGGGTAGGAAAAGGTTAGCTATTTTTTTCCCAAGCCTGAACAAGAAGGCTAAGGGAAAAATTAAGTGCTTTCAAAACAGATATTAAGGCTGGGTGCTGGTGGCTTAAGTCTGTAATCCTAGCTACTCAGAAAGCTGAGGCCTGGAAGATCATGATTCATAGCAAGTCGAGTCCAAGAGACTCCATCTCCATCTAGCCATCAAAAAAGCAGGCTGGAAGGTATGGTTCTGGTGCTAGAGAACCAGTTGTGAGCGACCCAGTTGAGGGATCTGGAGAGGCCTTGAGTTCAAGTCCCAGTATGTATACAGAGTTCTTTTTGTTGTTGGTGGTGGTGGTCGTGGGGCTTGAACTCTGGGCCTGGGTGCTGTCCGCAAGCTCTTTAGGTCAAGGCGAGCGCTCTACCACTTGGAGCCACAGCGCCACTTTTGGTTTTCTGGTGGTTCATTGGAGATAAGAATCTCATGGACTTTCCTGCCCTGGCTGGCTTTGAAAGGTGATCCTCAGATCTCAGACTCATAAGTAGCTAGGATTACAGGCTTCCAAACAGAGTTCTAAGGAAAGACTGGGCTATCACTCAGCGGAGGAGCACAGGCTTAGCCTTTGCAGTACCACGGGTTTGATACCTGATGCTACAACAAATCAAAGCCATCACTAGAAAAGTAAATACAACCAAAGGGGAAAAATAAGTAAATCAGATGTCATCACAACTAAAAACTTGGTAATTTAAAGAACCTCATGAAGAAAATGCAAAGAGTCTGGCAAAGGTGACTTAATCCTATAATCCTACCTACTCCACTGCAGATGGGGTGGATTCCTGTTTGATCCAAAAGGAAAAAGAAAAGCTTGTTTGACTCTATTTCTTCTAGCACCTGTCATCCCATCAACTTAGGGATCCAGAGCCTGATTCCATCAACTTAGGGAAGAACAAATACAAGGACTGTAAAGAACAAAGCAAGAAGCTATCTCAGCAACACAGCCTGAGTACTGTCCCTGAGCTCTTCAGCTCAAAGTGAGCACTCTACTGCTTGAGCCACAGTGCCACTTCTGTTTTGCTGGTGGTTAATTGGAGATAAGAGTCTTACAGACTTTTCTGCCTGGGCTGGCTTTGAACTGTGATCCTCAGATCTCAGTCTCCTGAGTAGCTAGGATTACAGGCATGAGCCACCAGCACCTGGCTTCCAGCTTCTTTAAATAGGCCAGATCCCTCTTGCCTGATTATGCAGGAGCCCAGCCACTGGTCATCTATTAGCATACAAGAGAACATGTATCACTTCAGAGTTCCCAAGGGATTCAGGAACTATGTGCCAGGAACTAGGGGCAGAAACCACACACACACACACACACACACACACACAATTCTATTTTGATATCACAGAAGCCAAACACAAAAGACCGTATTTTGTGAAATTCTATTTATAGGAAATATTTAGAATAGACACATCTATAGAGACAGAAAACAGATTACTGGTTGCCAGGGATTGGAGGCGTTGAATGGGGACCAGGAGTGAATGATAATGAGTGTGGTGTTCCTTTTGGATAATGAAAACCTTCTAAAATCGATTGCTGGGCTGGCTGCATCAGTCTGTGAATACATCAAAATCCACTGATTTGTACAATATAAAGGGGAGAATTGTTTCACAATACAATTACAGTGTACAGGGGTCAAATATAGGGATTCATATATTGTAATGAGTGAATTACATTTCACTACAGGAAAAAAGAAGTCATCCTTTGTAGAGAATGCAGAATACTTTTTCTGGCTACGATGTATCATATGGATGGTGTGTTTCAGATTAATGGGTCAATATCAAATGGGTCAATATCTTCAGTGCTGTGCTAATGATTTTGTTTCTTGGTCTTGGATGTTCTACATCTTAATTAGTGGCCATGAAGTCCACTTCCTTCCCCAGATCCACATCCAGCATTCTTGGGGAAGGAGACTGACTTATGTGAATTGTGCCACGGCTCCCCCAGCTCACAGAGGGGATTGGTTGTAGGACTCCAGGGGGAGATCTAATGGAGAGAGGGAGGGGGAACAACCCTTCCTGTGGGTCAGTGATTCTTATCCTGGGAGACAAGAAAGCTAGTCTCTTTGCTCATCATTCTTCCAGCACAGCTCTTCCACAGTGACTAGTCTAGCCCTATCCCTGGGGGCTTTGCTGAACTCTGGCCAGTTTCCTGTTGGGATGCAAACCAAAACACAATCTGTGCATAAACAACAGGTCCAAAGGGATGAGAAGAACCATGAGATGAATCTAACAAGATGATATTGAGTGGAGATCATACATGAAAATATAGCTGCTACTCCACAAAGCCTTGATTATCATCAACTTATGTGATTCTGGAGTTGACATGGTGTAATCCCCTTAAAATTTTTTTAGCTGTTTTTTCCCCCCCCAGTGCTGGGCATCAAACTCAGAGTCTTTGTGTGTGCTTGACATACAGTCTATCAGTGAGCTATATCCTTAGCGTCCCCAGAATTGTGTGTGTGTGTGTGTGTGTGTGTGTGTGCGCACGCACCCATGCTGGTATTGGGAGTTGAACTGAGTGCCTGGGTGCTGTCCCTGCATTTTTTGCCCAAGGCTAGAGCTGTACTACTTGAACTGTTGTTTTACTTCTGGCTTTTTGGTGGTTTATTGGAGATGAGAGTCTCAAGGACTTCCATTTTTCTTTTTTCTTTTTGCCAGTCTTAGGGCTTGAACTCAGAGTCTGGGCACTGTCCCTGAGCTTCTTTTGCTGAAGGCCAGGTCTCTACCACTTGAGCCACAGCACCACTTCCAGCTTTATTCTGTTTATGTGGTATTGAGGAATGGAACCCAGGGCTTCATGCATGCTAGGCAAGCACTTTATCACTAAGCCACATTCCCAGCCCTCAGGACTTTCTTATCTGGGTTGGCTTCGAACATTGATCCTCAGATCTCAGCTTCCTGAGTAATTTAGGATTATAGACAAGAGTCACTGGTGCTCAGCTCCAAAACAGAATCTTAACTCCCCAGTTTTGAAATAAAAAAGTGTTTACAAAGCCGGGCGCTGGTGGCTCACGCCTGTAATCCTAGCTACTCAGGAGGCTGAGATCTGAGGATCACGGTTCAAAGCCAGCCCGGGCAGGAGAGACTGTGAGACTCCTATCTCCAATAAACCACCAGAAAACTGGAAGTGGCGCTGTAGCTCAAGGGGTAGAGTGCTCGCCTTGAGCTGAAGAGATAAGGGACAATGCCCAGGCCCAGAGTTCAAGCCCCACGACCGACAAAAAAAAAAAAGTGTTTACATTCCCTTCCTCTGGCTACACCCCTTTTTGAGGACAATGTTCAGCTCTAGGTGACATATGGAAAAGCTCTCTGGATCATTATTGTAAATTTCACCACATCTATTTTATGTCCAGTCCCATTTCATGAGTTCTTAGACATGAGAAAATGGCACCTATAAAATAAGATAATTTGATAGGAAGATACAGGCTATTTTTTAAAATTACCTTTCTCTTCCAATTTTTGAGATACAATTTTTGAACCAAACTTCCACTAAATTCTTTCCTAAGGTGATTCTGGACTCTTAATATCTATAAACTCAGTGACAGACTGAAATAAACCCAGCCCTATGCATATACTTTAGCTTCAAGCCTGGTGATTGGAAAGAATTGCCTAATAAATAAATCAGAATAGAAATAGTGTCTTATAAGTCTAGTTTAAAGTGTATGGTGAAGTTCAAGTTGCAGTTAAATACAAAAAAATACAAGCGGCTCATTTGGTATCTTTTATCTCTGTAGATTGAGGTCCAGATGAGTTATAATTTGCCCACATTCACCATTCTAATTAATAGTGAATCCTGGACAACAATTTCACTTCTTCTATGTGTATTTACTGTATTACATTGCCTACCTAATACAATCAAATTCCAAAAGCTGATGTGTGTTTGAGCTAGTCTTGAAGGGACTTGATAAGGCTGATTATATTATCATTATTTTGGTGCTACTACTGGGACGGGACTTGAACTCAGGGCCTTGTACCCTTGCTTGGCTTTTTCTGCTCAAGACTGGTGTTCTACCACTTTTGCTACACCTCTACTTCCAGTTTTCTGGTTAATTGGAGATAGGAGTCACATGGACTTTTCTGCCTGGGCTAGACTCAATCTTCAGGTCTCAGCCTCTTGAGTAGCTAGGATTACCGGTGTGAGCCATGAGCACCTGGCTTTAATGGGTCTTATTATTTTCTCAATGAATGTTAGGCACTTATGAGATGATAAATCACTGGACACCATGTTCCCAAGGCATTTGTTTGCATAATTTGATACTGAACAAAACAGAGTATGTCTAACGTTTTAGAGAATTTTTAGAACAATTGTTCTATTTTTTCTTATTTTTGTGGTGAGGACATTTATTGGGGCTCTATATTATGTACTAGGTAATGTCTGAACTATAAAGCCATGAATGGACACATATAAAAACACATAAAACCCTTGCCTTTATAGACCTTACCTTGCTGTTCTCCTTTTTTGGGGGGTTGATCCCTGAACCTTTTGCTCAAGGCTAGAGCCCTATCACTTTGAGTCACAGCTCTACTTCTGTTTTTTTTAATTATTATTTTTAATTTCTTTTTTATTGTGAAAATACTGTACAGAGGGGTTACAATTACATGGGCAAGGTAAGAAGTACATTTCTTATCAAGCATTGTTGCTTGCTCCTTTGTTTCTCCTTCTCATCCCTTCCCATCTTCCCCCCCCCCCTCCACTTCTGGTTTTCTGGAGATCAGAGTCCAGGTGGCTTTGAACCACGATCCTCACATCTCAGCCTCCTAAATAGCTAGGATGACAGGTGTGAGCCACTGGTGCCTAGCTTGTTCTTACTTTTATAGCTTAGGTGGACTTCAAGTGAATTGAGAGAATTTCTGCCTCACTCCTGGGTAACCAGAATCTCCAGAGACCCTTGGGGCCTAGTGTTCACTTTTGTTTTTCTTTGACAGTCCTGGGGCTTGAACTCAGGGCCTGGGCACTGTCCCTGACCTTCTTTTCCTCAAGGCTAGCACTCTACCCCTTGAATCACAGTGCCACTTCTGGTCTTTTCTGTTTACATGGTGTGGAGGAATCGAACCCAGAGTCTCATGCATGCTAGGCAAGTACTTTACCACTGAGCCACCTTCCCAGTCCCTGGTGTTCACTTTTCTGATGAATGCCTTCCCACACTGTCCTGTCTGAGCAATAACCCACCAAGGAAGTAACAGTAACAATGTGTACTTTTGAGTTTCAGTCCTAAAAATAAACCAAACAACAAAAACAACATTGCAGATCTGTCTTTGCCTGTCCTAGATTACTTCCACAGCAGGAAGGCCCCTCAAACAGCCCTGCATAGAGGCACCAACACTGCAGGAGGAACGGAGACCGCTGGTCAGCAGTCAGCCCAAAGTTTCTAGTTTGTCATCTATGCAAGTTCACCTCCTAGCTTTATCTGCAGACTGGTGGGAGACCCCAAGCCAAAATCACTCACCAGGTGAGCTGCACCAGCATTCCTGACTCATAGAAACAGTATACTCTATTGTTTTATATTCCCTGGGATTGAACCTAGGGCCTTGAGCATACCAGGCAAAGCACTCTACCACTGAGCTACACTCCTAGCCTGCCTATTGGCTACTGGTATTTTATAGCACTAAGTGTTATGGTAGATAATTAACATGACCTCCTCCTTCCTCACAGAAGAACAATCTGAGAAGTAACTGCATGTTAAGGATTAGTAAGCAAGTGACATTATCCTATTCTGCTGGGTTACCAGGGACAACTCTGTGGGAAAAGTACATGAAAACAGGGACCATTTCAAATCCATAGTTTGTTTTTGGCGGCGGTGGGGTCTGGGCCTGCGTGCTGTCCCTGAGCTCTTCAGCTTAAGGAGAGTGCTCTACCACTTGAGCCACAGTACCACTTCCGGTTTTCTGGTGGTTAATTGGAGATAAGAGTTTCATGGATTTTCCTGCCCTGGCTGGCTTTGAAGAGCGATTCTCAGAGCTCAGCCTCCTCAGTAGCTAGGATTACAGGTGTGAGCCACCGACATCCAGCTTCAAATCCATTGTTTTTGATGAAGCATCTCATGTTTTGGGTGGTGTTATAGAGTTGGGGTTTCAAAGCACAGCTTTCTGACCCTGGAGTAGGGAGATGAAGAGCTTTGCAGAAGAGAAGGCAGGGGGCTGGGAAGGTGGCTCAGTGGTAGAGTGCTTGCCTTGCATGCCTAAGCCCTGGGTTAGATTCCTCAGCACCACATAAGCAAAAAGAAAAAAGCTGGAAGTGGCGCTGTGGCTCAAGTGGTAGAGCTCTAGCCTTGAGCTGAAGAGCTGAGGGACAGCGTCCAGGCCCAGAGTTCAGGCCCCACGACCGGACCCCCCCCCAAAAAAAAAGAAAAGAAAAGAAGAGAAGGCAGTGTTCATACTAAAGAAGATGACAGCCATTAAGTTCGGCTAGCTAAACTCAGCAGTTGGTATGGCAACAGAAAACATTGCAAAAAGTACAACCGACACAGCAAGAGTTTTTGCTAATAATTTATTTTCATCAAGAATAGAAACAACATATCCTTGGTAACATGCCAATTCCCAGCAAGTTAATTCATGGCAAGTCTTTCTCTGGGAAAAGAGATAATTAATTCTTTCTGAAATCTTTGCTCCCAACTACCATAGTCATTAGGGTTGTTCACAGATACTGATTGCTTCTCTTCCTGACCTATAGAGTGCATTGTAATTCCTGCCCACTTGAAGGCAGTACGACGTGACATGCTTTGGCCAATGAATTGAGAGGAGCTCAATGGCTTCACCATTGTATCCTTTTCCATATAAACCATTAGTGTTCCTGAAAAGGGTTTCCCTGTCAGTCTGGGGCTCTGAATGAGGATGACAATGGTGTGAGACAAAGTTTCTTGTTACCATGATCCTCTACCACAAATAGAAATACCTCCTCAAACTGGTGTTGGTGGCTCATACCTGTAATCCTAGTTACTTGGGAGACGGAGATCGAGGATCATGGTTCAAAGCCAGTCCAGATAAGGATGTTCATGAGACTCTTATCCCCAATTACTCACCAAAAAGCCAGAAGCAGAGGCATAGCTTAAGTGGTAGAGCACCAGCCTTGAGTGAAAAAGCTAAGGGAGAGCACCCAAGCCCTGAGTCCAAGACCCAGTACTGACACACACAGAAAGTGAATACATTGCCAGGCTATACCTGTAACCCTAGCTACTCAGGAGGCTGAGATCTGAGGATCATGGTTCAAAGCGAGCCCAGGCAGGAAAGTCCATGAGTCTCTTATCTCCAATAAACCACCAGAAAACTAGAAGTGGTGCTGTGGCTCAAGTGGTAGAGCACTAGCCTTCAGCCTTGAGCTGAGGGACAGCACCTAGACCTAGAGTTCAAGCCCCATGACCACCACCACCACCAACAACAACAACAAAAGTGAATACATCTTCAAGTTTAATCCATTGAAATTTGGATGTTACTTATATAACACAGTGGAAAACAATGAAATACTAATAAAGAATTGGGGTTGAAGGTTTAAGAATTGGGGTTGAGGGTTTGGCTCAGCTGGTAGAACACTTGCTTGGTAAGTGTGAGGCCTTGAGATCTAATTCCTAAATACATCTCATCCTCCCAAAAGAATTGATCATTAGTCATGTTTCTTCAGACTGGTTTAGCAGCACTCAACTGGTTAAAAACTACTATGTATGAGTCTGGCTGAAAGCTAGGTGCCTTCCCTCCTGTATGTCACATTCACAATAAGCCTGGAAGTCAGGTGATCTTAAACCAATTTTACCTATGGAGAATCTGAGATGTAAAATGACCTTCTCCAGCTCTCTGGCAAGTAGCAGAAAACCAGGTTTTGTGACTAGAAAACAAGCAGAATCGTTCGTGCTGTACCAAGGCATCCTATTATTGATTATGATCCAAGTAATTTGTCTTATTTAGGAACTCAGATGTCGCTTCTTCCTGGATTAGTCACTTGTGCATCCTTGTCTGGTCTCTTCTATTTTCTCCAAGAACAAGACTGTGGGAAGTGCTCCCTTACCATTTCTCCTAGTTGGAGGCAATTACCACTCTTCTGTTTAATGGTAAGAAAATGAATGCTTGTAAAGTCTTGGAAAGGTATATTAAGCCTTTTATATACATTTCCCTCTTGTTTAATCCTTATAGAAACTGTGCAACAGAAATGTTAGAGGCCCATTTTCAAAGTGGAAAGCCGAAGAATGCACAAAATACATCAAATGTCTGTCTTAATAGTCATTAAGTGGTAAAGTTTAAACCCATGTCCATATAGCTTCAAACCACTAATTCTTTCTAGTATTTGCCCTACAAATTGTGTCTCAAATCCTTAAGAGTGAAAAATCTCCATAGAGCTGAAGAAGATGAAGGTACCTTGAGCCTGCTTGGTTGGACTTTTCTTGATATGAGCTGACAGAGTCTCCAAAGACCCAGATGTTCAATCATGACAAAAGGATGCCACCCTTCAAGCTCCTCAGAGTAAAGATGCCTTTAGATCTGGAAAATGGCGATTTGATTTCCAGTCCTTTGCTTTGCTTATAGATGGTGCATTCCTTTCATAGTGTTTGTCAAAGTCTCCAGTAGTAACCTGTTGATATCCTCCCCACCTGTGTGTGTGTGTGTGTGTGTGTGTGTGTGTGTGTGTGTGTGTGCTGCTATGGAATAGGCACCAATTGCTTAGGTCTTGTTTCCAGCTCTGCTCTTATTTCACCTCTGTGGAAATTAATTGCTTACCTTCCCGGAAGAAGAGAAGAGGTTCCTTGATGTCCCTGGGTATTTGGGGCTGACTAGGTGAGGTCCTTGGCCTTGTCTTCCATGCTCAGGTGCCAGAGGGTGGGTTTGATGGGGTCAAATCTCAGTTGTTCAGACTATGAAGTCTCCTCCTTTCTTGCCACAAAGAGAAACTCCTGAAGCTAGTTTGGGAGATCTCATGAAGAATCTCTCAGCTCTAACTAGATTTATTCAACTAGATTACTCATGGTAGAACCATGTCCATGGTGGTCCAATGGTCACTCTGATCCCTCCTAAGGCCTCTGTGCAGGCCCTAGTCTAGATGAAGGTACAAGGGCCCAGGGTTGCTGCTTCAACCAAATCTACTGGGAGGAGAAAACAAATACAGGTGTCACAGCTTATTAACACTGTTGTGAATGAAATCAAGAAAGATTGTGTGATTGTAAGGAAGGATGGAGTCTAATTCTTCAGCTCGGTGGTTATTGAAGGCATCGCTGATGAATTTGACTTGAATGATAAAGAACCAACTGAGAAAGAACATTCCAGGCAAGGGGGAGTGAAAAGTTCCAGGGCTTTCGGACTGGAGTAAGTTTGAGATAGTCAAGGAATAGAAAAAAGTGAGGTTGGTTAGCATTCACTGAGTGGTTGGTCTGAGTCAGGAATGTTCACTTTTTATATTAACTCATTTTGAGTCTCACTCTTCCTTCTAAGGCAGATATTCACATCTCTACTTTGCAGGCTGGCCTTCAGTTCTATCAGCACTTGGGATTGATTTCCTTACTTCTAAGTTGGCATTCAGGGAAGTGGATCTCTACTGGGGCCATTCGTGAATGGGTGAGCAGAGACCAAGACGGAGAAACCCACTACCGGTAAGTGAGATGGTCTGTACTGGATTGTCCCTCATTATGTCAGATTGTCATGTCCTATCAGATGCAGGTTACTTAGAGGGAAAATTTGTTCTTACTCTCCAAACCTAAGATCAAATTCCATTTCACATATAAGCATGATCCATTGAGGAATATACCCAATCACCAATCAAAGGGGAGAAAAAAATTGGACTCCATTTGGAACTCTTTCAAGAAATCACCATTTCAGAAAACATATCATCCCCTACAATATTACTCCTGGTATTTGAGTCTTGAGGAGTTTGCACCTGCATGCATCTGCACCTGTGGCTGTCCTGTGGAAACACGTTGATTTAGAATCAATATAATTGAATTGTCTGAGTAAAGGTAATTTTAAAATCATTTAACATTATCACCCTAAATTTCAACAACTTTAAGATGTTGAAGCAAACTCACAAGGTGAAAATTACAAAACAAAGGGACTTTTAAAATTTATTTTAGGGTCATTTTGAGGCTATCCCCAGTAAGATCTATGTAACTCCTGAGAATCTTTCCTTGTTTCTACTATTGTTCCTGTTGTTTGTTCAAGTAAATGGTCCCCCAGAGTCTTTTTAAGTATTATGTAAATGTCTTATAGCATGGGGCATTTCCAGAGTCATAATTCTGTCCGTAGATTCACAGACATATGCAAGGAAACACTTTTTATGTTTATGAAAAGACACTATTCATCACCATGGAGGTTGGATTCATCTTTTCAATTTTGACATTGTATCATTTGTATTTGCATGTTATCACCACTCCAATTAAATGGACCATTTCTCTTCCTTTACGTGAATAAATTTGGTCTGTCATTACTTCTCTAAACCCTAGATTTTATCCTAGTGTATTCCACACACTCTTGTTCTTCCACTATATTTGTATTTCTTGTACTGATGTTCTTTTTTTCTTTTGGTCCAGTCGTGGGGCCTGAACTCTGGGCTTGGGCACTGTCCCTCAGCTCTTTAGCTCAAGGCTAGCGCTCTACCACTTGAGCCACAGCACCACTTCTGGCTTTTTTTTTTATTTGCTTATGTGGTGCTGAGAAATTGAACCCAGGACCTCAGGCATGCAAGGCAAGGGCTCTACCACTGAGCCAACTTCCCAGCCCTGTACAGATGTTCTTATTTCTTTATGTCCTGTCATTCCTAATATTCATTGTAAATAGGTGGAAGCAACTAACTACCTCAGTATATCTTCTAATGTTACCTAGCCCTAGCAATGGCCTCTACTACATGCTGATTTATTTTAATTACCCCTCTTTTATTTTTCCTTTATAGTGTAGTTAAGCCTTAGCAATGAAAGCTTTATGTTCCGGTAAATCTCTCAGTTACAGGCGAACCAGAAGTGTTGTTCATCCTAGATGATGTTGTTGTTTCTTTTCCCTCTGAAGTTACTTGTGTAGATAGGTTATAATACCTAAGTATTTAATTTCTTGATGCCAAAGGGAAAGTTACAAAATATATGTTGTAAAGAAAAAAGGGGAATGAGTCTAATGGGGTGGAGACCCATTGACATAGAAAAAGACCTGACTCATCGAGTAATTTAAGGACAGAATCTGTTTCCACAGGCTTTCCAAAATGGGGAACACCCAGAGCTAAGCCATGGCCCTTCCTACAGAGATGAGATTTATGCCTGTGAAGTTGGACTAATGTTTTGGGGGTGAGCTTTTGACATGTATATTCCTAGTACTGATAGCTTCTAGCAGAGGTGTCCAAATGGATACTTGAGTTTTTTTCTTCTCCTAAAAAGTCTGGAGTAGGAGAAGTTTGTTTTTGCTAGTCTTCCTTTTTTGGGGGGGTCATTGATGGGGCCTGAACACTGGGCCTGGGCACTGTCCCTGAGCTCCTCAGCTCAAGGCTAATGCTCTACCACTTGAGCCACAGTGCCACTTCCAGCTTTTTCTGCTTATGTGGTGCTGAGGAATTGAACCCAGGGCCTCATGCATACAAGGCAAGCATGCTACTATTGAGCCACCTTCCCAGCCCTATTCTTCCTTTTATTATTATTATTTTTTGAGATTCTGACCCTCATGGTTCTTGTGTACTTTATATTTAAGCCTGTCCCCAGGCTAGAAAGCAGAAGTATGTGTTCTCACCTTAGAGACTTTAATTTTGTCCCTTTCCCTGACCTAATTGTTATGTCAATGCTTCTTGCACTGGGAAATTAGGATGAAAATAATATACCTGACTCCTCAAGTTAACGTGAGGAACAAGTCAGAGAAATTGACTAATGTCATTCAATCTTAGCATAACACATAGGTGCTATCTAGTAAATTCTATCTGCCATTATTCAAAGGCCTACCTAATTTATAAGTGTAAATTACTTATTTTGGATTTCTTGACCTTCTCTTTCACCTGAGCCACTGTTTCCCCATGGTTGGTAGGAAAGTGTTCTACTCTAAGAAGCAGTTTTGTAGTAAGGAGTGAATGGCTGATAGACTAGCTTCTTAGCAGTCTGTCTGCTTTTTGACATTTGTTAACCTCTACCAGATTATGCAGGAGATGTTCTTTTTTTTTTTTATTAAAGGGAGAGTGCCAGCATAATTTTCAATTTTTCAGTATCTGCTAAAATTTATATGATGAAGCTCCAACTCCTAGTGCTTCAGAATGTGTTTGAAGATAGGGCATCTAAAATAACCATGAAAGCTAAAACGTGGTCATCCAGAGGCCCATAAACCAATAATATCTAGTATGCTTATAAGAAGAGATTAGGGGGCTGGGAATGTAGCTTAGTGATAGAGTGCTTGCCTAGCATCCATGAAACCCTGGGTTTGATTCCTCAGTGCCACATACACAGAAAAAAAAACAGAAGTAGTGCTGTTGCTCAAGTGGTAGAGTGCAAACCTTGAGCAAAACAAGGTCAGAGACAGTGCCCAGGCCCTGAATCCAAGTGCTTGGACTGGCAAAAAGGAGAAGGAGAAGGAAAAGGAGAAGAAAAAGGAGAAGGGGCAGGAGAAGGAGCAGCAGCAGCAGCAGCAGCAGGAGGAGGAGGAGGAGGAGGAAATGAAGATGTAGAACAGGCCAGGTATTGGTGGTTCATGCTTGTAATCCTAGCTACTCAGGAAGCTGAGAGCTGAGAATCAAGATTCAAAGCCAGCTCAGGCAGGAAAGTTCATGAGACTCTTATCTCCAATTAACCACCAAACACTGGAAGTGACACTGAGGTTCAAAGGGGTAGAACACTAGCCTTGTGCAAAAGTGCTAAGGGACAGTGTCCAGGCCTGAGTTCAAGCCCCATGACTGACAAAAAAAAAAAAAAAACAGAAAAAGGAAAAAAAAAAAGAAAGAAAGAAAATGTGGAAGATCACACGAGGACACAGAAAAGACGGACATCCACAAGCTAACTAGAGAGGCTGCAGAAAAACAAAACAAAACCAATACTGGTAACAACTTGATCTAGGATTCCGAGAGTTGTTTAAGCCACTCAGCCTATTGTATTTTGTTGAGGCAGCTCTAGAAACGAATACAAACCCCTTGCTCTTATCATGGGCTTTTTGTAGATGTAAGTTTGTGGGATAGAAATTCCAGCTAAGTTGAGTTTTATGTGATCTTTTATCTTGATAGCAAATCCCAGAACTTCAGCCTATGGATTCATAATGGGGAGGAAATGGATGAATATTTATTGAGCTTTTACATATGTAAGACATTTACTCATGAATGGTTATCATTACCGGATTAAGAAACTCAGAGTCTTGTCTTAACTAAAGTAACCAGTCACTCAACACGTGTTCATTAAACATCTGTACTCATGAGCTGGTGGCCCAGGACTGTAATCCTAGCTACTCAAAAGGCTGAGAGCTAAGGATCAAGGTTTTAAGTCAGCCTGGGCAGACAAATCCAAGAAACTCTTATATCCAATTAACCATCGAGAAGCCAAAAAT
Organism: Dipodomys ordii; assembly: GCF_000151885.1. Lineage (NCBI taxonomy): Eukaryota > Metazoa > Chordata > Mammalia > Rodentia > Heteromyidae > Dipodomys > Dipodomys ordii. The sequence goes on from NW_012267255.1 coordinate 9,742,337, forward strand.
GATGTGGCTTGGGCAGCCAGAGCTGGAGGCCCCTAGTTCAAGTCTCAGTACTGGCACAAAACAAATGGGGAAAAAAGCCATATCTATACTTGTATAGCTGAAGAGTGAGTCAGACTGACTTAGTCCATTCATGGAGGCAATAGGTCAGCATGTTAAACAAATAATTGTGCACATAATAAATACATGTAATCATTGATGAATATATTTAGAAGGAGAGCAAAATCAGTTTAGTGCCATTTAATAACAATTTACTGAGAACATGTTACATGCCAGATAATTGTGCAAAGTGCGTGAGAAATGAACATGACAAATATGGAAACCATATCTAATAGGAAAAGCAGACATCAAACAAACTTACAAATGAGAAAGAGATGTGATGAGAAGAAACATCAAGATTTTGTCCAAGCACTAAGGAAAAGCATATCATTTAGCATCAGAGATTGAGGTAGAGCTCTGGAAGGATCTCTCAGTAGACTCAGCCCTGAAGAATCAGGTGGCAAAAAGCCAGGCAGGTCACCTCCAGTTCAAATATTGGCTTCCTCCCTGGGCCTTCTTTCCTGGTTTTCTTTTTCTTTTTGCCATTCCTGGGGCTTGAACTCAGGGCCTAGGCACTGTCCCTGAACTTCTTTTGCTCAGGGCTAGCACTCTATCACTTGAACCTCAGTGCCAATTCCGGCTTTTTCTGTTTATATGGTACTAAGGAATTGAACCCAGGGCTTCATGCATGCTAGGCAAGCACTCTACCACTAAACCACATTCCCAGCCCGGGCCTTCCTTTCTTGAAGGTACCTCTGTCTGACTGTCCATATGTTACTACTGACAATGGCACACAGCTTGCTTAAGCAGAGATGTTTCAGCACTGTCTCTTTCAGAAGAAGACTTTGCTTTTGCCCCCGAGGACAGGCCTGAGAGCTTTGCACCTCAACTGGGAGATGCTTCTGTTTGGCACACACTGGGAGTTAGCTTAGCAAAGCACTTTGCCCTCTGCCAAGATGCCATCCGCCGAAATATCTATCCCTACTTACATGTTGTGAGAAGTTACTAAATCTCTCACCCTTTAGGTGGATTCCGCCCCTGTTGTTAAAATCTGCAACCAAACTCCTCACTAAATGCTTCAAACTGTTTATGGCCCTGCCTCCTTAGTAACAAAAACTAGGGAATTAAACTATTGTATCTTAGCTTTGAAACTGAAGGCAGATACTTTCTAAATTCTGTTCTGTGCCAGGATCGTCCTGTTTGGAAAGCTCTAGGCATGTGCACAAGTTCTAGTTGAATCATATTTGCATACAATTGTCTCAGGATGGAAAAGCCAGCTGCCCTTTGATGTGCTTTGATTTAAACACCTGGGGCTCCCCCAAGATGCTTCTTGTTAAAACAGGTAACAAGAATTCAGGAAAATGACTCCTCCCTAGGTCTGTGCAAAATAAAAAAAATGATGGATTAACTTTAAAAAATTATAGCTAAAGGGAAAATGGAAAGGGCCAAGGTGAAGAGGGAAAAAAGCCTACAGAAGCTGGTTTCAGATGATGTGTCAGATTAGATTTTGTTGTGTTAAATCTAGGTAGTGGAAAATATATCCTCCTGGGAGAGGGGAGGAAACAATAAAAAAAGAAAACCCTTTCCTTGAAATGGAAAATTATTCCATATGTCCCTCTCCTTCCTGATAGAGCTTTAGTCCAAGGGATAGATTCTGAAGCAGCTTTTGCTCCACAGTATAATTTCAGAAGAAATTCTCTTATTGAGGATGCCAACCCTAAGCCAGACCCAGTGGCTCATGCCTGTAGTTACTCAGGAGGCTGAGATCTGAGGATCATGGTTTGAGGTCAGCCGGGGCAGAAAAGTCCCTGAGATTTGTGTTTCCAATTAACCACAAAAAACTGGAAGTGGAGCTGTCTCAAGTGGTAGAGCACTAACCTTGAGCACAAAAGCACAGGGACAGAGCCCAGGCTCAGAGTTCAAGACCTAGAGCTGGCATATGTACTATATGTGCACACGCACACACAAATATCAGCTCTTTCATCTGACCAGAGATGGCAACAATTGCAACATCTCTGGAAACCCTTTCAAAATAAGGGCTAAAATAATAATCAACCAGGCTGAACTTGGATCAGGATTATTTAATACATATGAATACCTCTGTCTTCCTACTCCTCATTCTTTAGTCTCATGTCTGTATTCCCAAGACGGCTGAAGATAGATTGAAGTGCTCTCTTTCTTATAATAATCTCTTTTCTCCCCCTGCCCCTTATCATATGTCTTTAATTGTTGTATTCAGGCAAGTGGGCAGACCTGTTATGTGGAACACCTATAGTTTGAGCACTCTGCTTTCATCAGTTCATACCGAATTTGTCTGACCAGCCAGCCCTCAGATTTTCTTATCCAATAACACAGGACTGTCACAAAACTTATTTTATAGGGTTGCTGTGAGGCTTTATAGGACACATGTGTATGTGAAGTGCTTTGTAGACTGTTAAATATGACATGAATGATATTCCATCAAGAAGGTTTAACCTGGGCTGGGAATGTGGCTTAATGGTAGAGTGCTTGCCTAACATGCAAGAAGCCCTGGGTTTGATTCCTCAGTACTACATACACAGAAAAAGCCAGACGTGGTGCTGTGGCTCAAGTGATAGAGACTACTAGCCTTGAGCAAAAGAAGTTCAGGGACAGCACCCAGGCCCCGAGTTCAAGCCCCAGGACTGGCAAAAAGAAAGAAAGAAGAAAAAAGAAAGAAGGTGTAACCTAATGAGTCATTTCAATCCACTTAGCTTTGCAGAAAGGCTATCCATTCATCCAGAAAGGAAACAAGGATGGTGGGGTGTTGGGGTCCAGGATCTCCTATTATCTGCCCGGTATTAAGGGATGTCCACAGGAAGCCAGCCAGGAGCCCTGATATGGAGGCTCTCATAGGCTCTGCATACGTGTGTGTGTGTGTGTACATGCATGTGTGTGTGCCTGAGCATGAGATTAGTGACAGGGAATTGAGGCAGCCTCTTCTCTCTTTTCCTAGCTTTTCCTCCCCTCCTACCATGTCTCCCTGTTTAAACTACCATGTCTCCACTCTTTAACTCTCTCCAAAAATTTGAAATGAAGATAAACACCACAGAGGAAGTAAGGAATCAAGAGTTGAAAAGGGAGAGGTGACATAGAATAGGCCCTAAGTAAGAAGATATTGGGTGTGTGTTCCCAGAAAGGTGGGGCAGCTCAGCACACACAACTGAACTGCTGGGAAATTTGGCTTCTAACTAAACATCCTGCAGCTGCTCGTAAATATCAATGCCTTTGTATGAAAAGTAGCTGTGATCTTGGGCTCCCCTGAACCCTTAACTCACTGCAGACATAGGCCGAGAGGGTGGGGCCCTGGCCTGAGCACCCACGCTTTACCATTCAGTTCATGGGGAGGGGAAGAATGAAAGGGTGCTGTAAAGGTTGTCCCCCACTCCTCTCCAAAAATATGAAACTAGGATCCTGTTTACATAGGCTCAAGTTGTTCCTAGTTGAATTGAACCAGCTCGGCTGGTACCATTGGCTCACCTCTGGAATCCTAGCTACTCAAGCCACTGAGATCTGAGGATCCAGGTTCAAAGCCAGAGGAAAAGTCCTTGAGAGTTTTTAGTCTCCAATTCACCATCCAAAAAAAACTCGGAAGTGGAGTTGTGGCTCAAGGACTTAGAGTACCAGCCTGGAGTGGGAAAGCTAAGAGACAGTGCGCATGCCCTGAGGTCAATCCTGAGTATTAGTACAAAAATAAACAATTGAAGTGTACAAGTCCATAATTTATCTGCAAACAAGTTCTCAAAAGCTCACTCAGAGGAACGTCTAGGTCTAGCTCCGTAAGTTCTAGTAAATTCTGATAGTCAGGGTGGGCCCCGGAGGAGCTACGTGGGTTGAGGAGATTAAATAGGAGGAAAGACAAGCAGAAGCAAACCTTTGATAAGTCCTTTTGAGAAGGATGCAGGAAGGCCATTGCCAGGGGCGATAGGGAAGGGAAGAAGGAGATGAATCATTCTCCTCTATATTTGGCTAAATTCCTCACGGCCATTGGCAGATATGACTGCTGGGGGTCCAGGCATTCCACAAGCACAGTTTGTTAATTAGGGCGCTGGAAGAATTGTCGTGATAATTATAGTGTCTAGACTTGGGAAACTACAGAAGGCTGTTAGAGAATGTTTAATTGCAGACCTGAGGAGACAAATGAAGGCAGCAGGTTTTAAAGTCTCGCCCTAGAATAATTCCATACTGAACTGTGTTCTTCAGGATTGTCTCTGTACTGTTATGTCAAAGGGAGTCTTGGGTACTTTGGGGTATTCTGTATGAGCGTTTAGTCTTATCAAAATTCTCTCTTCTCTCTCTCTCTCTCTCTCTCTCTCTCTCTCTCTCTCTCACACACACACACACACACATACACACTTTCTCTCTGGCTGGTCCCAGGGCTTAAACTCTGGGCCTGGGTGTTGTCCCTGAGCTTTTCTGCTCAGGACTAGCACTCTACCACTTTGCTCCACAGCTCCACTTCCCATTTTCTCTTGACTAATTGGACATAAGAGTCTCATGAACTTTCCTGCCCAGAGTTGGCTTTGAACTGCAATCCTCAGATCTCAGCCTCTGGAGTGGCTACGATTATAGGCATGCACCACTGGCATCTGTCTTAAATGAGGATTTTTGACAAAGGCAATCTCTACCACACTCAGGCTACAGAAAGTCACCATCACCTCAGAAAGCAGCCTCAGACAGTGCAGAGTGGCATATGCCCATAATCTTAGCATTCGAGACATTGAGGCAGGAGGACCGGACTACATAGTGAGGCTGTCTTTAAAAGAAAAATCCTCTTATCCTCTTTGCAGTCTACATCCATTCACACCCTTGATTCCAGGTAACCATCTCTCTGCCTTTTTCTATTAAGTATAGGGTACTCCACAAATTCTAGACACATGGGGGGGTCATATAGTATTATACACCTTTTGTTTTGTGTGTGTGTGTGTGTGTGTGTGTGTGTGTGTGTGTGTGTTTGTAGGTCTCGGGGTTTGAACTCTGGGCCTGAGCGCTGTCCCTCAGCTCTTCAGCTCAAGGCTAGCACTTACCACTTGAGCCACTGAGCCACTTCTGGTTTTCTGGTGGTTTATTGGAGATAAAAGTCTCATGGACTTTATTGCCCAGGCTGGCTTTGAACCATGATCCTGATTCTCAGCTTCCTGAGTAGCTAGGATTTACAGGCATGAGCCACCTGCACCTAGCTTTGTATGGTTTCTTTTACTTGGTATGTTTTTAAAGATTCATCCATGCAGTTGCATTTATCACTAGTACTAGTATTCTAGTATATTTTTTATTGCTTAGTAGTATTTCATTGTATGGTGAATATGGATATAAACATTCATATGTATCCATTCACTTGCTATGGATATGTTCATTATTTCCAATTTTGGGTTCTTATGAATAAAGTTACTAGGAATGTTTGTGTACAAATCTTTGTGTAGATTTGTTTCATTTCTCTTGTATGTGAGTTTCATAAGTAACTGCTAAACTATTGTACACACACACACACACACACACACACTACTGGTAGCCAGGCATTGGGGGCTCATGTCTATAATCCTAGCTGCTCAGGAGACTGAGATCTGAGGATCATAATTCAAAGCCAGCCTGGTCAGGAAAGTCTGTGTGATTCACATCTCCAATGAACCAGAAAAAAAAAAGAAAGGAATTGGAGCTGTGGCTCAAGTGGTAGAGTGCAAAAAGCTCAGGGACAGTGCTCAGGCCCTGAGTTCAAGCCTCAGGACTGGTGTGCATGCACACAAGCATGCGCACACGCACACACACACACACATCACTACTGCTGATGTTAAACATTGAGAGAGGAAGATAATGTGGCATGGGCTCATTTCCACATCAATTGATTAATAATAAACGAAGAAGAGACTTTTAGAGCCATGAAAGGGAGAATCTGCTTTTTACCATAGGCTCTTGGCTGTAATGTGACTTATTACCTTTTGCACAACTATTTTGATTTAGAACAAAAGATAGGGCAGGTGTGATAGTCCCAACTACTCAGGAAGCTGAGGTGGGATGATTATGTGAATTCAGGAGTTCAAGACTAGCCGGGTAAACCTAGGGAAGGCAACAAAACACAGAACAACAATACCAAACCAGAAAAAGCAATGATGGGAGGATGTACCAACATTCCTGCTGGGTGACCTGGTATGACCTGCTTTTCTACAGTATCTGCCTTCAGTGTTCCAAACCAGCCAGCAACTGCCTAAACTTTATCCACACCAACCACAACACAGGGTGGTATTTTGTTAAACAGGAACCTTATGAGACATCACAAAAAGGTAATCTAGCCTGTAATCCTAGCGACTCAGGAAGCTGAGATCTGAGGGTCTAGGTCCAGAGCCAGCCTAGGTAGGAAAGTCTGTGAGACTCTTATCTCCAATTAACCACCAGAAAATCCGAAGTAGTATTGTGGCTTAAAGTGTTAGAGCCCTATCTTTGAGTGAAAAAGCTCAGAGACAGCGCTCAGGCCCTAAATTCAAGCCCCAAAACTGACAAAGAAAAAAAGAGATAACCTTCTTAGCCTTTGATTTGTAGGAAAGTCATTAAAAATAATCAGATGAAAGGCTAGATTTTATTTGCGAAGATAAATTAGCCAAAAGATGCATCTAGGTGTCTCTGATTGAGGAATATTGACAACCAGTGGAAATCCTCTGTGTGTTTACAGTGTTAAGCACTTATACAACTCCTAAGTCTAAGATCCCTTAACTCTCATTAGCTAATTATCTCCTAAGGGCGGATGGGTAGTTAAGGGAATACTGGAATCATGCCAGCCTTTAGAGCTACAAAATATACATGTATTGGTACTGTCCAGACTTGGTATTGTTACACCATTTCCCAGTATAGGCCAATCAGTTAATGTGTGCTTAGTTTACGACCACATCTGCCCCTCCCTTTCAAGTGCAAGTTTCCGAAACAAAAAATAATATCTCTTGTACATATTGTGAAAACATCGTGACCACTGGGTGTCTCTTCAAATCAGAATCCCTGAATTAACTCTTGAGTGTTGGTACTTACTGAAATTATCCTGGATGATTCTAGCATCAAGACCAAGAGTCATGACTCAAATAGCCAACAGATCCTCCCCTACCATCTCCAGATAGTGAAAAGTGGAATTTGATGGAAGACAACTGTTTCTAAACACTAGTCCTCAATGCATAGCACATCCAATTCTGCTTCCAATATGTATTTTCTAGTATGAAAGTACTCAAGAGATTTGAAGCAGCTCGAAGACTTAGTACACATATGTATATAAAAAGTTATTATGAAAAGAATCATTAGTCATGCTTTGGAATTTTCTATTATATTCTATGCTTTATCTTTGATTTTTTTCACTCACAGCAGTTGCCAGCTCAACATGCAATTTTGTGTCTAGATTCTCAATTTTTCTATCCTAATAATAAGCAGTATTCATTTGTTTCTTTCAAGATCATTGCTAAAAATGAAATCAATGAACTGAGGCAAATAGAACATCTCTATGACTACACTAAAATATTACAGTAAAATAGAAGTACAGGTCCTGGCAGAATACAGACCCACAGACCATTCTCTAGCTAGGTGTGTCCATTTTGGAACCTTCAGGACCTAAGAGTTTGGGCTTAAATTTGTTAACCTTGGCTAACTTTGGTTTATGGTGCCCTCTACTGGCTATTCCAGCAAAGTGCCCCTTTAAAACTAGGTTGTGGAAAAAGACAAGGGTTTAGACGTGTGCACCTTAAAATATGTATCTGGGCTGGGAATGTGACTTTGTGGTAGAGTGCTCACCTAGCATGCATGAAGCCCTGGTTTCGATCCCTCACTACTATATAAACAGAAAAAGCCAGAAATGGTGCTGTGGCTCAAGTGGTAGAATGTTAACCTTGAGCAAAAGAAGCTCAGGGACAGTGCCCAGTCCCTGAGTCCAGGCCCTAGGACTGGAAAGAAAGAAAGAAAGAAAGAAAGAAAGAAAGAAAGAAAGAAAGAAAGAAAGAAAGAAAGAAAGAAAGAAAGAAAGAAAGAAAGAACAAAAG
>NW_012267255.1:9750443-9757760 GCF_000151885.1 Dipodomys ordii
GAAAGAAAGAAAGAAAGAAAGAAAGAAAGAAAGAAAGAAAGAAAGAAAGAAAGAAAGAAAGAAAGAAAGAAAGAAAGAAAGAAAGAAAGAAAGAACAGGCAGTGACATTGTGGCTCAAGTGGTAGAGTGCTAGCCTAAGCTGCCAAATTGCTCTCAATTTACCTAGTAAGTAAAAATTTATGTAGACTATAACACATTAGGATAACATGAGTGGCAATCATATAGCATTTTGCTTTGTTTTGTTTCTGTGTTTTTGTCTGTAGTGGGGCTTGAACTCAAAGCCTAGGTGTCCCTGACTTTTTTTGCTCAAGGCTAGCACTCTACCACTTTGAATTACAGTGCCACTGCCAATTTTCTGGTGGTTAGTTGGAGATAAAAATCTCATGGACTTTCCTGCCCTGGCTGGTTTTGAACTATAATCCTTAGATCTCAGCCTCCTGAGTATCTAGGATTACAGGCATGAGCCAGGGACACTTGGTTTTAATGTATTTTTAACTGAACCCCTATGATGAAATAAACTTCATGTAGAGAAAAGTACACTTTATATAATATGTAGCCAAAAAAGGATGTTCACCATTTGTGTGTGTGTGTGTGTGTGTGTGTGTGTGTGCGCGCGCGCGTGCGCGCGGGCCAATACTGGGGCTTGAGTTTAGAGCTAGAAGCTTTTCTCTTAAGGCTGGCACTCTACCACTCGAGCCACAGCTCTATTTCTGCCTCCTTCCCCTCCTTCTGCCTCCTCCTCCTCCTCCTCTTCCTCTTCTTCTTCTTCTTCTTCATCTTCGTCTTTGTCTTCATCTTCTTCGTCTTCTTCCCAGTCCTGGGGCTTGAACTCAGGGCCTGGGCACTGTCCCTGGGCTTCTTTTGTTCAAAGTTAGCACTCTACCACTTTAGCCACAGAGCCACTTCCAGTTTTTTCTGTGTATGTGGTACTGAGGAATTAAATCCAGGGCTTCATGCAAGCTAGGCAAGCCCTCTACTACTAAGCCACATTCCCAGCCCCTTTATCTTTTTTTGTAGTTAATTAGAGGTAAGCATCTCATGGACTTTCTTGCCTGGACTGGCTTCAAACTGTGGTCCTTAGATCTCAAGCATAGCTAGGATTTCAAGTATGAGCACTGGCATCTGGCACCATTACCTTTTGAAGCCCCCTTAAATCTGGGACTTTACCTTGCTCTCTTGGGATGGAAATTCATATAAAGCTTAACCACTTTTCTGACTTGAAGCAATCCTGCAGCACAGGATAAAGCATTTGTGAGCACTTCTATTGATATGCAATTCTCTTTGGTCACATCATGCACAGTTTATGTGAAATCATCTATAGATTAGTGAAGTTTTTTTTAAATCTGAGCACTTAGATGATGATATTAGATCTTCACTTCCAAAGGGCTCATTTTCTATTGGAAGATGGGCCTCCTCTTGGTATCAATAGACCCAGGCATGCTTATACAATACTTTTCATAAATGTGGAGCTAGTTAGTTGTGATCTTGGCTGAAAACAATGTCTCTTTGATTTTCTACATTTGGAAAGGGTACAAACTACCTTATAGTAAATATCAGAAAAAGGCATGCAAAATGTCCATTAAAGTTCTTGATATAAACAGGATCTCAATTCAAAGGCACCCAAAGCAAAAAAAAAAAAATCTGTGAGACTCTATGTCCAACTAACCAGTAAAAGCTGGGCTGGAGGCATGGCTCAAGTGGTAGAGCACCAGCCATGAGCCAGAAGGCCAAGTGGGAGCTTGAAGCCCTGAGTTCAAGCCACACTACTGACACAAAACCCCAAACCCAAACAATTCCTGAAACACGCTAGCTACTCATGCAGCACCACAGGTGCTGATGAATGATAGAGACACAAGCTTAGGCTCTGGAGCCAGGCTGACTGAACTTGAATCTTGATTCTACTCTTTAGTAGCTTTCCTTGGGAAAAGAACTTTACCTCTCCTGGTTTCTGTTTTCTCATTGATAGAAAGCTTAATAAAGCTTAGTTATTATTATTATTGTTCTTCTCCTTTTTGTTTTCCAGATATTCCTGCATCTTTTTGAAGTATTTTATTAAAACCAAGGCAGGGCTAATGTTCAGGGCTGGGAAAGTGGCTTAGTAGTAGAGTGCTTGCCTAGCATGCATGAAGCCCTGGGTTTGATTCCTCAGTACCACATACACAGAAAAAGCCAGAAGTGGTGCTGTGGCTCAAGTGGTAGAGTGCTAGCCTTGAGCAAAAGTAGCCCAGGGACAGTGCCCAGGCCCTGAGTTCAAGCCCCAGGACTGGCAAAAAGCAAAAACAAAAACAAAACCACCCCAGGGGAGACCTGATATTACACACATAAACACATTCCACTCAGTGCTGTCCTTCCAGCTGTTTTCAGCATTCCTCTGGCAGCCAAATGTGACCTTTGATAAAACGTCAGAGCTAGTTAGAACTGCTTTACTAATTACTCTTAGTTCTTGACTTTCCTTTCAAAGTGTTTATGGATTCCCTAAACTAGTGGGGAGGGAGGGTGATTGGATGGTAAACTAGGAACCCACTGTGAAATCAGGACTCAACTTGCTGTCACTTACTTTCCAAAATAATCATATGATACAATGGTTTGGGGCAATCGCTGGCAAGTAATGTCAGCTTAAGTCTTTTTATTCAATTGTGCTTTGGCTAACAGTTCTTCCTCTGAACATGTATAGGAATGATGTGCTCTGTTAGGGCCATCGAAAGGGCACAAAGATGGGTTTTTACCCAAAAGCCTACGAATAAGGAGTTAGACAAGGAAATAACTCACGCCTGTAATCCCAGGTACTTGGGAGGTAGAAATAGTAGGATCAAAGTCTGAGGCTTGCCTGGGCAACAAAAAATCACCCCCATCCCCAGCAACAAAATACTCAAGGCATTATCTGACAAAATAGCTAAAAGCAGAAAGGGGGTGGTAGGAGTGGTAGAAGTACTCGTCTAGCTCCAGTGGTAGAAGTACTTGTCTAGCAACTACAACACTCTGGGTTCAAAACCTTAGTGTCAGCCAAGAGCTGGTGGCTCGTGCCTGTCCTAGCTACTCAGGAGGCTAAGATCTGAGGATCACAGTTCAATGCCAGTCTGGGCAGGAAAGTCTGTGAGACTCTTATCTCCAATAAGCCACCAGAAAACTGGAAGTGGAACTGTGGCTCAAGAAGTAGAGTGCTTGTCTTGAGCTGAAGAGCTGAGGAATAGCGCCCAGGCTCAGACCAACCAAAACAAAACAAAAAACCTTAGTATCCTAACACTACCATCAACTAAAGAATCCAACTGTGAAACCCTGAAGCTTAAGGAGAGGTTTTAAAAAGAGGCAACATTTATATGAACCTGAAGAAAAGAGAAGGAAGTGAGGAAAGAGAGCAGAAGCAGAATAAAACACCAGCAAAGGCGTGGAGAAAACATGCAGCTCATTCAGGGACCAGCAGATGGTCCTGTGCTCTTGTAGCAGAAGGTAGGTAGGAGGAGGGGGTAGGAGCAGAGGAGCAAAGGTCTGGGAGTCCTAGCTCTTCTCATGTTCAAGGGGGGGACTTCTCAGATAACTTCCTTAAGGATAGATCCTAGGTAGAACTTTGCTTGTGTGTGTGTGTGTGTGTGTGTGTGTGTGTGTGTGTGTGTGTAAAATGGGACTTGAACTCAGAACTGGGGAGCTCTTTTAGCCATTTTTGTTCAAGACTGGTAGTGCTCTACCACTTCAGCCATAGCTCCACTTTTTTTTTTTTGGTTGGTCATGGGGCCTGAACTCAGGGCCTAGGCGATGTCCCTTAGCTCTTCAGCTCAAGGCTAGCTCTCTACCAGCTTTTTCAGCTTATGTGGTGCTAAGGAATCGAACCCAGGGCCTCATGCATGCTGAGCTACCTTCCCAGCCCCATAGAGCTCCACTTTTGACTTCCCCATATTCTCCAGTCCTGGGACTTGAACTCAGGGCCTGGGCACTGTCCCTGAGCTTCTTTGTTCAAGGCTAACACTCCACCACTTGAGCCATAGCACCACTTCCACCTTTTTCTGTTTATGTGGTGCTGAGGAATAGAATCCAGGGCTTCATGTATGCTAGGCAAGCACTCTACCACTAAACCACATTCTTAACTTCTCCCCCCTTTAAAATAATTATCTTTTTTATTAGTTCATGTTAATTATATGTAGATTTTATTGTCATTTTTCATACATACATGTAATTTTTTAACTTAAAAAATGGCTTCTATAAAGGTGATGTACAGAGGGGTTACAGTTATATAACTTGGTTAAAGAGTATATTTCTGTTTTTTTTTTTTTTTTTTGTCGGTCGTGGGACTTGAACTCTGGGCCTGGGCGCTGTCCCTCAGCTCTTCAGCTCAAGGCTAGCACTTACCACTTGAGCCACTGAGCCACTTCTGGTTTTCTGGTGGTTTATTGGAGATAAAAGTCTCATGGACTTTATTGCCCAGGCTGGCTTTGAACCATGATCCTGATTCTCAGCTTCCTGAGTAGCTAGGATTTACAGGCATGAGCCACCTGCACCTAGCTTTGTATGGTTTCTTTTACTTGGTATGTTTTTAAAGATTCATCCATGCAGTTGCATTTATCACTAGTACTAGTATTCTAGTATATTTTTTATTGCTTAGTAGTATTTCATTGTATGGTGAATATGGATATAAACATTCATATGTATCCATTCACTTGCTATGGATATGTTCATTATTTCCAATTTTGGGTTCTTATGAATAAAGTTACTAGGAATGTTTGTGTACAAATCTTTGTGTAGATTTGTTTCATTTCTCTTGTATGTGAGTTTCATAAGTAACTGCTAAACTATTGTACACACACACACACACACACACACACTACTGGTAGCCAGGCATTGGGGGCTCATGTCTATAATCCTAGCTGCTCAGGAGACTGAGATCTGAGGATCATAATTCAAAGCCAGCCTGGTCAGGAAAGTCTGTGTGATTCACATCTCCAATGAACCAGAAAAAAAAAAGAAAGGAATTGGAGCTGTGGCTCAAGTGGTAGAGTGCAAAAAGCTCAGGGACAGTGCTCAGGCCCTGAGTTCAAGCCTCAGGACTGGTGTGCATGCACACAAGCATGCGCACACGCACACACACACACACATCACTACTGCTGATGTTAAACATTGAGAGAGGAAGATAATGTGGCATGGGCTCATTTCCACATCAATTGATTAATAATAAACGAAGAAGAGACTTTTAGAGCCATGAAAGGGAGAATCTGCTTTTTACCATAGGCTCTTGGCTGTAATGTGACTTATTACCTTTTGCACAACTATTTTGATTTAGAACAAAAGATAGGGCAGGTGTGATAGTCCCAACTACTCAGGAAGCTGAGGTGGGATGATTATGTGAATTCAGGAGTTCAAGACTAGCCGGGTAAACCTAGGGAAGGCAACAAAACACAGAACAACAATACCAAACCAGAAAAAGCAATGATGGGAGGATGTACCAACATTCCTGCTGGGTGACCTGGTATGACCTGCTTTTCTACAGTATCTGCCTTCAGTGTTCCAAACCAGCCAGCAACTGCCTAAACTTTATCCACACCAACCACAACACAGGGTGGTATTTTGTTAAACAGGAACCTTATGAGACATCACAAAAAGGTAATCTAGCCTGTAATCCTAGCGACTCAGGAAGCTGAGATCTGAGGGTCTAGGTCCAGAGCCAGCCTAGGTAGGAAAGTCTGTGAGACTCTTATCTCCAATTAACCACCAGAAAATCCGAAGTAGTATTGTGGCTTAAAGTGTTAGAGCCCTATCTTTGAGTGAAAAAGCTCAGAGACAGCGCTCAGGCCCTAAATTCAAGCCCCAAAACTGACAAAGAAAAAAAGAGATAACCTTCTTAGCCTTTGATTTGTAGGAAAGTCATTAAAAATAATCAGATGAAAGGCTAGATTTTATTTGCGAAGATAAATTAGCCAAAAGATGCATCTAGGTGTCTCTGATTGAGGAATATTGACAACCAGTGGAAATCCTCTGTGTGTTTACAGTGTTAAGCACTTATACAACTCCTAAGTCTAAGATCCCTTAACTCTCATTAGCTAATTATCTCCTAAGGGCGGATGGGTAGTTAAGGGAATACTGGAATCATGCCAGCCTTTAGAGCTACAAAATATACATGTATTGGTACTGTCCAGACTTGGTATTGTTACACCATTTCCCAGTATAGGCCAATCAGTTAATGTGTGCTTAGTTTACGACCACATCTGCCCCTCCCTTTCAAGTGCAAGTTTCCGAAACAAAAAATAATATCTCTTGTACATATTGTGAAAACATCGTGACCACTGGGTGTCTCTTCAAATCAGAATCCCTGAATTAACTCTTGAGTGTTGGTACTTACTGAAATTATCCTGGATGATTCTAGCATCAAGACCAAGAGTCATGACTCAAATAGCCAACAGATCCTCCCCTACCATCTCCAGATAGTGAAAAGTGGAATTTGATGGAAGACAACTGTTTCTAAACACTAGTCCTCAATGCATAGCACATCCAATTCTGCTTCCAATATGTATTTTCTAGTATGAAAGTACTCAAGAGATTTGAAGCAGCTCGAAGACTTAGTACACATATGTATATAAAAAGTTATTATGAAAAGAATCATTAGTCATGCTTTGGAATTTTCTATTATATTCTATGCTTTATCTTTGATTTTTTTCACTCACAGCAGTTGCCAGCTCAACATGCAATTTTGTGTCTAGATTCTCAATTTTTCTATCCTAATAATAAGCAGTATTCATTTGTTTCTTTCAAGATCATTGCTAAAAATGAAATCAATGAACTGAGGCAAATAGAACATCTCTATGACTACACTAAAATATTACAGTAAAATAGAAGTACAGGTCCTGGCAGAATACAGACCCACAGACCATTCTCTAGCTAGGTGTGTCCATTTTGGAACCTTCAGGACCTAAGAGTTTGGGCTTAAATTTGTTAACCTTGGCTAACTTTGGTTTATGGTGCCCTCTACTGGCTATTCCAGCAAAGTGCCCCTTTAAAACTAGGTTGTGGAAAAAGACAAGGGTTTAGACGTGTGCACCTTAAAATATGTATCTGGGCTGGGAATGTGACTTTGTGGTAGAGTGCTCACCTAGCATGCATGAAGCCCTGGTTTCGATCCCTCACTACTATATAAACAGAAAAAGCCAGAAATGGTGCTGTGGCTCAAGTGGTAGAATGTTAACCTTGAGCAAAAGAAGCTCAGGGACAGTGCCCAGTCCCTGAGTCCAGGCCCTAGGACTGGAAAGAAAGAAAGAAAGAAAGAAAGAAAGAAAGAAAGAAAGAAAGAAAGAAAGAAAGAAAGAAAGAAAGAAAGAAAGAAAGAAAGAACAAAAG
>NW_012267255.1:9757810-9758366 GCF_000151885.1 Dipodomys ordii
AAAAAATCACCTTATAAATACGTTAGAAAAACCACATGTGTCCTTATCTTGGGATTCATTTTGCCTAACATCATCTTATCTGACCTGTTTTGCTTATCTCAGACATATACTAGTTATTGCAAGTAAGGGAAACCATGGAACCTATGTTTCTTTGGGCCTGGCTTACTTCACTATTTGAAAATACTAATTTAAAAAATATTCAGATTCACTGAGTGCTGGTGGCTCATATCTGTAATCCTAGCTACTCAGGAGGCTGAGAATCATTATTTGAAGTCATGAAAAGTAGGCAGAAAAGTCCAAATACTCCTCCAAAATATCCAGCAAAATGCCAGGTTAAAGGTGTGGCCCAAGTAGCAGAGCATGAACTAAGCAAGCAGAGTAAGCAAGCCAAGTGAGTGTGAGTTCCTATATTCAAGCCCTGGTACCAGTATTAAAAAAAAATCATATGCTTTCCACAGAACTTAACAGGCTAGTAAACAGTGGGGATAGAATATTCAGAAGGTTGACTGAAAATAAAGTAGAATTTCTAGTATTGGTGCTTTTTTTTTTTTTTTTT
>NW_012267255.1:9758950-9761600 GCF_000151885.1 Dipodomys ordii
AAAGAGAGATAGAGAGACAAAACACAGTGTCCCAATGTTCTCTTTCAGTTATGGCCAGACTGTAGGTTGCAAAATCATTTCTTTCCTTCTTTATTTTCTTTATCTTTTTTGCCAGTCCTACGGCTTCAACTCAGGGCCTTGGCACTGTCCCTGAGCTTTTGTTCAAGACTAGCACTCTACTACTTGAGCCACAGCACCATCTCTGGATTTTTCTGTGTATGTTGTACTGAGAAATTGAACCCAGGGCTTAATGAATGCCAGGCAAACAATCTACCACTAAGCCACATTCCCAGCCCACAAAATAATTTCTTTTTTTATTTTTATTTTTTGGGTCTGGTCATGGGGCCTGAACTCTGGGCCTGGGTGCTGTCCCTCAGCACCACTTCTGGCTTTTTTCTTTTTGCTTATGTGGTGCTGAGGAATCGAACTCAGGCATGCAAGGCAAGTGCTCTACCACTGAGCCACCTTCCCAGCCCCACAAAAGAATTTCTTCACTAGAAAGTAAATTGAGAGAAAATAGGTAATAAATAAAAATAAAAACCTTGAACGAGAACTCAGTTCTACTTGGTAAACATATATGTCTAGCACTAAAAACACAGAGAGGCATTTGAACCAAGGGCCTGAGTGCTGTCCCTTACTTTTTTCACTTGAGGCTAATGCTCTATCAGTTGAACCACAGCTCCATTTGCAGCTCTTTTGGTTGTTAATTGGAGATAAGAGTGTCACAGACTTTCCTAGCTAGGAATAAGGTGTGAGCCACTAGTACCTGGCTTGGGATGTGAGAGTCTTAACTCAGGTAGTGGCAAGGGGAATGGGAAGGAAGGGCCATGTTTATGAAATCGGAGGACTTACTAAGCCCATGAAAGACTTGAGTATGGATTGGAGGTGAGAGGCAGGCAGAAGTCTTAGTCTTGACCAGATGGCATACCACACACCATTCTGACTGGGATTAGTGGTTGGGTGATCATGGTGCCACTAACAGACAAGAAAGAAAACAGGAGGAGGAGCAAGTTTGAGGAGGGAAATAAGAGTCCAGTTTTCAACAGGTTCTCAGGTGAATAAAAAAAAAACAAAGAGAAGGAAACAAGGAAAGGGTGAGGAAGAGTGAGTCAACGAGGGTGGAGAAGGAGAGTAGTGATGGGGAAATAGGCCTTGCTCAGATCTGGGACTATACAGATACACATGGAGTGCACCCATTTTTGTTCCAGTTCAGAGAACTTGGTTTCAGCAACTGGTTGGACCCTGAAGAGAAGAGAATACTTTTGATTCCTGTCTGGTAATCAATTCACTGTTGCCACTTGTTTTTTTTTTTTTTTGTGGGTTATGGGACCTGAACTCTGGGCCTGGGCGCTGTCCCTCAGCTCTTCAGCTCAAGGCTAGCGCTCTACCACTTGAGCCACAGCGCCACTTCCGGCTTTTTCTCTTTGTGTGGTGCTGAGGAATCAAACCCAGGGCCTCATGCATGCAAGGCAGGCATTCTACCCCTGAGCCACCTTCCCAAGCCCACTGTTGCCACTTTTGCGCAGTGAGTTTCGGTTTTTAAAACCTGGGGGTCGAGGTACCCCCGAGCCAGAATGACCCAAACAGATTTTTTTTTCAGTGTTAAATAAATAACCATTTCCAAGATGACAATAATAGCAGTGTGTGTGTGTGGGGGGGGTGGGGCTTCCTTCACGTTTGGGGTGACTCTGCGACAAATCTTCATCATTTGGGAACTTTCCAGCTCTTTAACTTGCACCTTAAACATCAGAACAAGCATCATATAGATTATGTAGAAATCGAACTAAGTTAACTTGACAGTAGGGATGGGAAGGGGAGAGAGGGAGACCGTCGATCAAGATGCACTGTATTCATAGACTAACGTGTGGAATTAAAACCCCTTCGTACAACGATAAATTAATAAATAATAAAAGAAAAAGCAAAAACGCAAGAAAAATCGAGAGCTAGCTCGATGGTCAGTGTGAGTCATTCTCATAATCGGTTTTCCATATTCGGCCATCATTTCTCCATGCACGTCCTTCCAGAACTCCTCAAACTTTGTCTCATCAGTCATCTCTAGCCAATGAGAAGTCAAAGGTCGACCTACGGTTTGATGAGTTGAGGCAGAGAAGGAGGGTATTCCAGAACCTTTCAAACATGGCGTGCCGGGGCCGGCCTCCTCCGCCGCCTGCCGCTTCCCGGAGCTCCCTCTGCACGTCCCGGCCGGCCGGTGAGCGCCCACTAACCTGACAGCCGACCTGTTTCCCGCCCCCGCCCCAGGGCCCGCCCAGCTGCCTGACACCAGCCAATTGCAGGCCGCGCTGCGGGGTCTGGCAGCGCCGCCGGCCCCGCCCCCAGCCTCGCTGTGGCCTCGGGCCGGTAGCGCCGCTCTCGGTCGCGCTGACTGGAGCGTGGGACGGTGGGTCGCGGGCTCTCGCCGCCGGCCATCGTTCAGTCCCGCGTCGCCGCCGCCGCCGCCCGCCCCTCAGCCTCAGCCATGGACTTCGAGGACGGTAAGCGCCGCCTCTGGCCGGTCTCCGCGGAGGACGGGAGGCGGGGTGGCCCGCGCCGGGGGTCTGTTTACCGTCACAAGATGGCCGTGTGGGCTTTTGTTCTGTCGGGCCCGGAGGCCGTCCGCCTTCCCGCCCGGCGCCGGCCCGGAGCGGCGACG
>NW_012267255.1:9775435-9776006 GCF_000151885.1 Dipodomys ordii
CCAAAAAAAAAAAAATCAAAGAAAGAGAGACTGTGTGTGTGTATTGTGATTTTAAGGAGAGTCACAGGGGAAGGACTGAGTAAACAGGTAACATATAAGCATAGATTTAAGGAAGTTGAGGATGCCCTCTGAAAGGTAATCTAGATCAAGAACATCAACAGGTTGTAGTAAATGAAAGATGTA
This sequence comes from Dipodomys ordii, assembly GCF_000151885.1. NCBI lineage: Eukaryota > Metazoa > Chordata > Mammalia > Rodentia > Heteromyidae > Dipodomys > Dipodomys ordii. The sequence goes on from NW_012267255.1 coordinate 9,775,619, forward strand.
TAAGGTACCAAATGAAACCAACCACATACATGAATTGTTAGATTTTTCATCTTACTGAAATGAAGAAGACATTAGATAAAACCAAGATACAAACTTTCTTTTCCTTTTCCTTTTGGAAGGAATTTGTATTTTCAGTGTTTCAATATTTTCTTATTTCATAGGATCTCTTCTTATGTAAATATTAGAGAAAAAGGTAGTACCATAAAGGTACTTCCATAAAGATAGAGGGAACAGCATAAAGACAGATAAAGTGGAGTCAGCTGAGCTTCAAAGATAGTAAGGCTGGTTTGACTAGAAAAATATCAATTAAATTTTGTTTAGAATTATTCTCAATTTAACCAATACTTATTTGACTAGAAGACAACTACTACTACTACTAAGGCCTTGT
>NW_012267255.1:9776056-9781098 GCF_000151885.1 Dipodomys ordii
CGGACCGAGATCGCCGAGGCCGCGAGGGCCTCGGACCCGCCCGGCCCTCTGGTGTCCCGCGCCTGCCTTCGATCGTCCGCCTGGGCCTGGGCCTGGGCCCGGCCCCGGGTTCCGGCCGAGGAAAGGGGAAGGGGAGCGGAGGGGAGAGGGGGCGCCGGGGAGGGGAGGGTGGAGAAGGGGAGGGGGCTCCCACGCCCGCCCCACCTTGGGCTGGGCGGCCCGCGGCCCACGCGAGGACTTAACCCTCCATCCCGCGTGACTGCTGGCTAAGTAGAAATTCCAGAGGCTTCCGCCGATGCCCAGGGCCTCCTTCGTTGAATATGAGTTTCGGGGACACCCACGATAATATGGTCACTGTTGATCGGACCGGAGAATACTATAGATCGTGGTCGGCAAACTGGGATATCTTTATGCATCGAGATTTACCTTTTAAATGATCTATTTGCAAGTACTTAGTCTGAGGCAGCCTACGTGAGCCGAAGCACTTTTTTGGCTTGTGTGTGGATGGAACTTGTTAGAATTCTAACCCTGCAAAGCATCAGATAGATGGCTTTTCCTTTCAGACCCTGTGGTTACTTAGTAAACCAGCGGGCATTTTTTTTTGCCAGTCCTGGGGCTTGAACTCAGGGCCTGGGCACTGTCCCTGAGCTTCTTTTGCTCAGAGCTAGCACTCTCCGGCGACACTTCTGGATTTTTCTGTTTATGTGGTACTGAAGAATCGAACCCAACACTTCATGCTTGCTAGGCAAGCACTCTACCCACTGAGCCACAATCCCAGGCCCCATTTTTTTTTTTTAAACAAAACAATTCCTTTTGGTGGCCTTTTGCACAGGTCACTAGGAGTTAATTTGCAGAACCCAGAATCTTGTCCAGCTTTTGGTATGTGTCAAGATAAAGTGATCACAATTTAGTTACAACACTAACTAGATAGGAGAAAGAGAGAGCTTGTGTGATTAAACTGGATTTATTCTTGAGTAACCAGGCATTTCTAAATAAAACCAGTTTACTAAGAACTTGTAAACCTCTAACCCTGCTTAAAAAAATAAAAACACAACAAACTAACACGAAAAAACAAAACCGGGCTGGGAACGTGGCTTAGTTGTAGAGTGTTTGCCTAGCATGCATGAAGCCCTGGGTTTGATTCCTCAGTACTACATAAACGGAAAAAGCCAGAAGTGGTACTGTGACTCATGGACAGTGCCAGGCCCCGAGTTCTTTAGTATTGAGTGAGCAATCTTGGTTTCTAAGCCATACTGAAAGTCTTTTTTTTTTTTAAGATTTAATTTCATGTTTCAAGGAGCTAAATCTGCCAAATTAAGTATAGAAAAAGGAACGAATAACCTTTTGTATATGCTTTCCAGTTGCTTTTAAATGAGAACTTCAGATTTCTTTTTGGGGGCCAGGGAGTTAAGATTTCCTGGCTGGAGGGTGGAGTTTTTAGTATTGAACTCTGGATTTCCTGCTTGCTAGGCAGGCATTCTATAAGCCCCGCCCCAGTCGTGGAAGTTCAGCTCTTGTAACATATAATGGTGTTTTTGGTTTAGTTGGACTTTGTTTCATTTTGATACTTTAAAACTATGAATGGATGAGCTGGCCAGAGTAGAGAAGGAAAATAAAAAATGTGCTGGGTTTGAATTGGGTACCAACAAAACAAGGTACAGCAGAAGCTACCATTACCATGAGAGGGGAGGCCCTGGCAGGGTGGAAATGGGAGCAAGACAATATACTTTTAAAATATTTTGTAGTGCATTGAAAATAATGGTGAAGGTATGTTTTCTTATATTATCACCTCCAATTAGAAACATTGTTACTGATAAAACATTCTCTTTTCCATGCTCAGTTTACACTGCTGCCTTTGAGAAATGGAATTTGACTAACAGTGTATCGTAGGCTAATTCTGTTTAATGTTGCAGTGTTTTCTTGAATCCAAATGGTTACAATTATAGTGTGATTTTCCAGTGTTTGTAAAAAGTTGTTTCTCAGCTTAAAAAAATTGTTATTATAAAGGTGATATATTTGTGGAATAAAATAATGGCTTTAGCATTGTTAAATTAATCTTAACAGGAAATTGATTGTATGGCTTTCAATGATGCCAAATCCTGGATGGACCATGACATATACTCATTGTACATAGGTGCATATGTAGTTCTCAGATAAGATCTTGAAATCTTTGTGGAGTAGATTGTTAGAGTACTACATAGAATCACTTTTCAGGTGTATCTGGTTTATATTATTGCATATATAATTTATGTGCCTTCCTCTTTGTTATTCAGTAGAAATTAGTGCTAGGTCCTCTTTTTTGGATGTTATGTCAGGTGTTATAAAGTAAATAATTAATTAATTTATTTTTGGTGCCAGTCCTGGGGCTTGAACTCAAGGGCCTGGGTGCTGTCCCTAAGCTTCTTGCTCAAAGCTAGTGTGCTACCACTTGAGTTACAGAACCACTTCTGGCTTTTTCTGAGTAGTTCATTGGAGATAACAGTTAAATGGGGACTTTTCTGCCCAGGCTAACTTTGGATCTTGATCCTTAGATCTCAGCCTCAACTCCTGGCTAATTATTTTTATGTATGTGTGTATCTATGGGTCCTGGAGCTTGAACGCAGGGCCTGTGTGCTGTTCCTAAGCCTCTTTTGCTCAAAGCTAGTGCTCTACCACTTGAGCCATAGCACCACTTCTGGCTTTTTCTGAGTAGTTTATTTGACATAAATGTTAAACGGGGACTTTTATGCCCAGGCTAACTTTGACTCTTGATCCTCAAATCTCAGCCTCAGCTCCAGGCTGTTTTTGTTTATGTGTGTATGTACTAATCCTGGGGTTTGAACTCAGGGCGTAGGCACTGTTCTTGAGCTTTTTTGCTAAAGGCTAGAGCTCTATCACTTGAGCCAAAGTACCGTTTCTGGCTTTTTTTTTTTTTTTTAATATTGGAGATAGGAGTCAGACTTTTCTGCCTAGGCTGGCTTTGAACTGTGATCACAGCCTACTGAGTAGCTGGGATTATAGGCATGAGCCACCAGTCTCAGGCTTACAAACTTATTTTTTATATTGCTATAATTTGGATAATGAATTTGCCATTAGGGAGTTAGTGAAGGAGATATGTATGTTTTCCCAGTTGGATGCCAATGGGTATTGGTACCCACTATTATTTGTACCTCAATTTTGCAGATAATGGAGTATGACATTTTAAAATTGTGTTTTTTTTTAAATAGATAGGTATATAATTTTGGTTGTTTGCTAATTTTGCTAATATTGTACTAATTGTCTGTTAAATGTGTCTTCATAGATTATACACACTCTGCTTGCAGGAATACTTATCAGGGCTTTAATGGTGAGTATTTTTTTATTTTTATTTTTTATTTGCCCATATTTCGGGGAGGAATGTATTCTAATTTTTCTCTTCATATACATACACCTGAAGTATCATTGTAAAAAGCCATCCCCATCTTATTTCAAACATTGGTTTGGCTCTTGATTTATCACTTCTCAATATTAATATTGTTATACTCTACGCTGTGTTTTGTTGTTTGCAGTGCTGGAACTTACTAGGGACTTTAGGGATGCTACATAAGCGTTCAATCTTTGAACTATATCCCTAGCCACCTCTGAGCTACATCCCTAGCCTCTATATCTGATATTTTAATTGGGCATTTGGATTAGTAAAAGTTAGGATTATTCAGATTGCTTTGATATTTTGACATATTTTTGCTAATGATTCTTTTAATTTATTCCAAAGGACCTGACATCATTGAGTGATTAATTAGAAAACAGTGGCTGAATTCTTTTTCTTTTTCTTTCTTTTTTTTTTTTTGAATCAGAGACTTTGGTATTTAGTATCTTGGATTAAGTTGATCATTGCCTTGGTACTAAACAAATTCTCTTACAATGCTTGTGAGTGTGTGTGTGTAGTCACTTGTGCTCACATACATGCACAGGTTTTAAACTCAAGGTCTGTATGCTTCTTCCCCCTCCTCCCCTGCCTCCCCTCCCTTCTTTTTTGTTAGTTCTGGGGCTTGAATACAGGATGTGGGTACTGGCCCTGAGTTATTTTGCTAAAGGCTAGCACTCTACCACTTTGAGCCACAGAGCCACTTCTGGTTTTCTGGTAATTAATTGGGGATACGAGTCTCACTTCCTGTCCAGGCTTGATGTTAAACCATGATCCTCAGATCTCAGTCTCCTGAGTAGTTAGGATTACATGTGGGCAACACAGGTGGCTAGGCTATTAGAATGCATTTTGACCTTGTTTTAGAGATTGTTTTTCTTAGTATGTTCAAGTGTGTTGATATACAAAGAGCTTCTTAGAGGAGCACATAAAGAAGCATGATAGATATTAGGCTTGTGACTGCTGAGCTAGATAAAATGATGAGAGATGTGCAGAATACAATTGCATGTTATTTAAATAGTTATTAGAATTAAATCCTTGCCAGACAAGATAATAATACAAAAAAAGAGCACTGAACATTTTCAGAAGGTTAAGAAAGCATTAAAAGAAAGATTTGAAGGAGTGGCATTAATTATCCTGATTGCCAGAGAGATGTGAAACCCAGCTGTTGTACAGAGTATAATCAAAATAAAACTGAAGCAAATGTACTGCTAAAAGAAGATGGTCATCTTTTTGGAAATAATTACAATAGCCTTGATTTTTACTTACCTCTAAGAATTGAGAGATGCTTGATTTTATAGAGCTTGTTAGGGCTCACCATGTAGGAACTCTGGTCAGTGTACAATGAACACTGGGGAGTGTATTTTTGAAGACAGTGTTTATATATATAAGATTGAAAGCTGGAGAATTAACTAGAAAGCCATTTCTTGAACTTAGTTATATGGATATTATTATGATTTGTGGACTTGGCTAACCAATAGCACTTTTTTTTTAAGCTTATGCTACTTTATTTATTTACTTATTTTTTGGGGGGGTCGTGGGGCCTGAACTCTGGGCCTGGGTGCTGTCCCTCAGCTCTTCAGCTCAAGGCTAGCACTCTACTACTTGAGCCACAGGGCCACTTCCAGCTTTTTTCTTTTTGCTTATGTGGTGCTGAGGAATC
>NW_012267255.1:9785029-9801719 GCF_000151885.1 Dipodomys ordii
TTGGTCATGGGGCTTGAACTCTGAGCCTGGGCGCTGTCCCTCAGCTCTTCAGCTCAAGGCGAGCGCTCTACCACTTGAGCTACAGCGCCACTTTCGTTTTTTCCTGGTGGTTTATTGGAGATAGGAGTCTCACAGTCTCTCCTGCCTGGGCTGGCTTTGAACCGCGATCCTCAGATCTCAGCTTCCTGAGTAGCTAGGATTACAGGCGTGAGCCACCAGCGCCCGACTTTTATTACTCTTTTATAAGTGTATGCACTATATTGTGCCTGACATATGGTAAGTATTCAATACTTCCTAATCATTATATGAGTTTACAGTGAAACAGAAGCACTCAGAATTTAAAACAAACCAACCATCCAGAAACAAAGTTTTTAGTATTCAAAAACAGCCACTGCAAACTCAAAGTAAAAACCAGTAGAAATAACAAAGTATTTCTTTGATTTTAGGATTAAATGAAAAATTTATATTGTAATATCAAAAGTATTTCAGTGTACATACTATTACTTATAAAATATAGGGTAAATAGTAATAAAATATTTTATAAGACTTCATGGGAAATAAATTCTAACAGGTTGTAGTTTTTCACTGTAAATTTTGTAACATCGTATTTACTTTTTCTAGCCTCTTGACTAGGAAATAGACTTGCAGAGAAATGTATTCCTTATTGTATACTTATTGTATTTTTTTCTATTACGTTGTAATAGAAATAGGTCAACTTGCAGATAAGTGTATTCCTTCCTGTTTTCCTTACTGCTTTTTTTCTATTACAGTGTTTCTGTTGCTAGAATTCATTTCCTTTATTCAAAGGAATTAAGAATTTAAATATTTGTTGAGTCCTTGTTTTTTTTTTTTTTTTTTGGTTGTGGGGTTTGAACTCTGGGCCTGAGCGCTGTCCCTCAACTCTTCAGCTCAAGGCTAGCGCTCTACCACTTGATCTATAGCCCTACTTCCAGTTTTCTGGTGGTTTATTGGAGATAAGAGTTTCATGGAGTTTCCTGCCCGGGCTGGCTTTGAACGTCGATCCTCAGATCTCAGCCTCCTGAGTAGCTAGGATTACAGGCGTGAGCCACTGGCGCCCGGCGAGTCCTTGTTTTTTCAGAATTCTTACTATTCAGATTGATTGACCCTAATTTGTGATTTTACTTTTAAAATGGTAGTTACTATTCATATCAAATTGGAAAGGTGGCTGCTTCTGTGTGTTTAGAGAATTTGAGAGTAATTAGGTACACAAATAGTAATAGCATATGTCACAGTGTACTCAGGACAAAAGGAATCTCTTGATATTAGACTTGAGAATATGAATTATATACTAAATATGGATTATATACTATTAATTACCTTTATTTATGCAACTGTACGAAATACAAGGCCTTAGTAGTAGTAGTAGTTGTCTTCTAGTCAAATAAGTATTGGTTAAATTGAGAATAATTCTAAACAAAATTTAATTGATATTTTTCTTTGAAATAAGCTTTGTTGGCAAATATGATTCCTCATTAGTATTATTTTGATGTTTGTTCCTTCAGTATCAAGTATGAATTTTGATTAAATGTTAATGATGAATTATTAACTCAGATGATTGATGTGAAAACTTTGTGTTTACTGCAGTTTTTTAATTTTTTGAAGAGGATATGTTTTACTGACAATTTCTTATTGATTCTTCTAGGAATGGATCGTGATTATGGTCCTGGATCTTATGGAGGTCTGACATTCAAGGATATTTATCTAAATATTCTTCTTTTGAGTGCCAGTAAAGGTGAGCATAATTTAATTATTTTCTTTTTAAACTCTTGTAGGGATGGACCGTGACTATGGACATGGATCGTATGGGGGTCAGAGATCCATGGATTCCTACCTAAACCAGTCATATGGCATGGACAATCACAGTGGTGGTGGTGGGGGTAGCAGGTAAATAACTTAATCACTTGGCCAAATAATTACACAACTATGAATCTGGATATATTATTTTTTAAGCATTGCTTAGGCTTGTTATGTTTGAATTTTGCTGTTTGGTATTGAATTTCACCTTATATGTTTAGTTGTATTAGTTAATGAGTATAAAGATTATCTCAGGATCACTAGCAAAAGACATTTCAGGAAAACCTCAGATAACATAACTTCAGTATAAAATAAATATTGTCTTTACTAGTGAACTTTTAAATTTCATTTTTTACTTCTCTTCCTTTTAACTCCTTATCAGTTAGAGTATCTTGAAAAATGTTTTAAAAATGTTGTTGGTAATATTGTGAAACTTTCTGTTGAGGTTTGAATTCAGAGTGTTGTGCTTGCTAGGCAGGTGCTATTACCACTTGAGCCATGCCTCTAGCCCTAATTTTTTCTTACTGATTTAGAAGAAATTTTTCTAAGGTGTTTGTAAGTAAAACAGCAAAATGGTCAGACTAACCAGTTTAGTAAAATTTAATTTCTAAGAAATACTTAGGATAGTTTTTTTCTTCTTCTTTTGGTTGGTTGTGGGGCATGAACTCAGGACCTGGGTGCTGACCCTGAGCTCTTTTGCTCAAGGCTGCCGCTTGAGCCACAGCACCACTTCCGGTTTTCTGATGGTTAATTAGACATGAGAATCTCACAGACTTTCCTGCCTGGGCTAGCTTTGAACCTTGAGCCTCAGAGCTCAGCCTTCTGAGTAGGATTACAAGCATGAGCCATCAGCGTCTGGCTAAGATAGATTAAAAAAAATTAATTTTAAAGTAAGTGGTGAAGCATATTGTAATAATAAAAAAAGGTTAAAAAGAGGTATAGCAAGGTTATTTACTGACAGCTACAACTTCAACCAAAAACACTTGTGCTTTTGTTTAAGAGAATTGTATTAAAGCCATGAATACTATATCTTCCACTATCATCTAGATCACATTTATATTTCACTGAAATACTGTGTGAGACTGAACCCAAGTTAAAAAATGGACTACATACTCAGGAACATTCAAAGGGGGTTTTCTTTTGAGGCACAAAACTTCCTGATGAATATAACTGAAACTAGTTAGGAGATAATTTGAAACCATTGTCCTTCTTAAACGGAAGGATCTGGATTCCTAGATGGACTTAAATGATGATTACTTTTCTTCTTTCTGTTTCAAGTATATCACTATGATTTACAGTAAAGAAAAATCAAGGAAACAGTAACTTTACTTATATGATAGTTTTGAAAAGAGGAATAATTTTTGTATGACTGCTAGGATTCAGAAGTAAATAGTACTTTTGATTTAGTGATTTGTAAATAATTGAAGGAATGTAACATTTAGATGTTTTAATATGTCAGCTAATGCCCTATTACATTGTAAATGTAATGTACATAAGCTATTTCTGTAGTTGTTATCATTCATTTCTTGTGTATTTGTGGGCTTTTATAAAACTGTTGTAAGATAACAAACAACCTTTTGTAATCCATGGTTTAGATTTCTGAGATGATTTGTTTTTCTGTTGAATCTTAAGACTGTGTGCTCCTTTTTTAGGGTAGTTTTATGTGATAATTTCCTGCTAGGGAATAGTTTTTAAGATAATTGTGGGTAATATAAAATGTATTGTTTCTGCCTTGAAAATTCATATACAGAGGGTATATATGTTGGTCACCTCTATGTTCTGTTTATCCTTCTACATTTGTTAGGTTTACTAGTCAATAAGTAAAAAGTATTTATGGTTGATTATTGTCTTTGGCTGAAGTTTGGCAGATTGTCAAATTTTATAACCTGAGATATTTCCTCAGATTTTGATTATTCTAGACTCAATGAGGGAGTTAGGTATGTAGATTATTGGGGTACAGAAGGAGTGTTCTGTGCCATCATTAGCATTCATCTATTTAGTCTTCAATTTGAGTCCCTGAGGAAAGCCAAAATATTTCAAATGCTTTGTACTTTTCAGTAACAGGGATGGAATCAAAGAAAGTTTGAATAGCTTGTGAACTTTAGCAAATGACCTTTTCTAAGACTAGGGCTGGGCTTAAATAATGACAACAAATCTCTCAATAAAACAGAAAAACTGCTAAAAAGCAGATTTCTAAACTTAAGTTTTACTAAAGTCAATTAATTAGAAACTGTCTCAGATAGCTTTCTATCTGTTCTCATATTGAACTGCCCAGCCCTAATCAAGTGTATACAAAGTAGAACTGTACAAACCAGTATGGTATAAATGAATTTTAGTTGCTAAATGTCATCTGATAATTTGTTTTTGAATTGTCTAACATTAGTAAGCTTACTTTTGTTTTTTCCCTCACTGTGCAACTTTTCCAGGTTTGGACCTTATGAGTCTTACGACTCCAGGTCTTCTCTGGGTGGGCGAGATCTGTACAGATCTGGCTATGGTTTTAATGAACCCGAACAAAGCCGCTTCGGAGGTAGTTATGGTGGTCGATTTGAGAGCTCCTACCGGAATAGCCTTGACTCTTTCGGAGGTAGAAACCAGGGCGGGTCTAGCTGGGAAGCACCTTACTCCCGTTCAAAATTGAGGCCTGGGTTTATGGAGGACAGAGGAAGAGAGAATTACTCTTCCTACAGCAGTTTTTCTTCACCCCATATGAAGCCTGCACCTGTAGGCTCTCGGGGGAGAGGAACCCCTGCTTATCCTGAAAGTACGTTTGGAAGCAGAAACTATGATGCTTTTGGAGGACCATCAACAGGCAGAGGCCGAGGCCGAGGAGTAAGTACAACAGAATCTTTTCAGATTCTTTTCACTAGTCACTCTTTTAAACCCTTTCAAGACCATTGTTTTCAACTAGAATAAACACTGTTCATCCCAGTGTATTTTAAGCAAAAGCTGAGTCTAAATATGTGTTAGGTTTACTATAAAAGTTTTTCTAGAACCTCAGAAAATAGTGGCAGTTTGAGATGATTGCTCATGAAGTTATGCCAAATCTCCCTTTATTGAAAAGGCGAGGATGTTAGGTTTGGTCTAAAAGGGGTTAAAAGGAGTTGCAATTTTCCTTGTAAACACTAGCAGCTAGCTGGTGGGACAGTTCTTGGATCACTGTAAAAGGTTAACTGAACCCTTTTTGAGTAGGTTAAAGGTGCAATGTATGATAAAATGTTTGCTACTAAACACTAGCAAGTAGAATTTCTTCAAAGCTCTGTGGTTTAGATCAGGATAGTGTAGCCATCTTTATGTGGTGAAGAAGTTGGTGTGTAGATTGTAGAACGACTTGTGATCTGTATAATTTTGTTAATTTAGTCTCTTAGGATATTGGTGGTTGTTTTATTTCTTCTCATGTCACTAGCTTTACTGTCCAGAAATAATATCCTACCTTTATAGCCATGATGGCAGCACCTTCCTAGGAAGTAGTATTTTATAAATTACTGCTTTAATGAGTAACTCTAGTCCCCTGATGTTTTAATTTCAGGGTATAAAAGATTATGCTTTATGTTCTTAGATAACTTGATAGTTGTGAAATTTTACCTAGTATATAGATTGTGGGATTATATAGTTTTTTTGCTTTAAGATTTCTTTTTGAAAGTCAGCTGTGCTTAATAATCTTATTGTAGAGGAAATAATTCTGATTAAAATGGCATAGGGCACTTGGTTTTGACTGTTCATTTAGCTTTTCATATGTCAGTATAGGTTGTCATGCTTGTGTAGAAATTTTTCATTTTTAAGTTAATCTTAGGTAAAATGCATTGCACCTTTAATTAATGAAGATCTCTTTTTGATGTGACCACATAAATTACCTGGAAATATTTATCCAAATCTAGGTTAGATAGGTGTTCCTAAGAAAAGTATACAAGTACAAGCAGCTCTGTTGCTGCTCCACCACACATACTTGATGATTGTAGGTCAATTAAAAATCACTGGACTATTAGATGTTGGGGTTAAAAATTGAAAATCGACTGCAGTTTGAAAATTTAGAAAACACTTAACATTTCCAAGCTATATATTAGCAAAGGATTGTTAGGCTTCAGATAATCAGTTTTGTTTTCATGATAATACAAGTATTCCTGTACTTTGTATTTACTTACCATTCTAGTTGGAATGGAATGTTGTTTCTATATCAATAGGGTCTTTAATTTTAATCTTCACTTGTACAATTCCCATTGGGTCCTTCTCTTCAGATTACTCCTCAGTCTACCTTCTAAAAGTGAGAATAGCGGAATGAGTTTGTATGGACATGGGCCTCTTGATGTAGTGGGTTTTGTTAATGGCAAGATGAGAGGAAGGAATACAAAGAGTCATTTGATGGCATGACTCTTCATCTGTAAACTATTGCTCTTGGGCTTCTGGTCAGAGTATGTTTCTCTAGGTAGGAATGTGAATGGAACGTCAGATGCAGTTCTTTATCTGAAGTGTATCTTGGAAGTTGATGCATGGTTATGCTTTAACTCTCCTATTTCATACTAATGTTCCATCTCGCCTTCTCATTCCGTTTTCCAACAGGGAGAAATCCTAAATGATTTCTGGAATATGTTCTTCTTTGTGTATTTTAGCTTTAAGCCAGGTATTTAGTAAAATAAAGATTTCTTTTAAGGTATTTTCATGGCATAACATCATTTAGGAACTCTGAAGAGGAGTTGTCAAAGAGTTGTACAAGTGGTAACCTTCTGACAGACACATATGGTGTTTATGACCTCAAGTAATTTTGATTGTAAAAGAAATCAAATAAGTAGGAAATATTTACATTTGCTTTGCAGATAAAAAACATTAATTCACCGGATTTGAGTTCATGTAATAATTTACAAAGTTTTAAAGTGTGCTTTTTCTGAGTGGACATGTAAAATTTAGATTACATTCCAGGGAATTTTCAGGTGAAAACTAGTACATAGGTGATAAGAAAATGCTGTATGAGTTCATATTTTGTTTTTGGATAGTATGCTAATATTTCTTGATTTCACCAAATTTACAGCATATGGGTGACTTTGGAAGCATTCATAGACCTGGCATTGTTGTTGACTATCAAAACAAGCCCACCAATGTGACAGTTGCTACTGCAAGAGGAATAAAGAGAAAAATGGTACAACCATTTAATAAGCCTGGTGGAGCCTTTATCAAGAAACCTAAGTTAGCAAAACCTATGGAGAAGATGAGCCTCAGCAAATCACCTAGTGAGTAAGAAACCACAGTTGGCTGTGGCTTAGGATATTTTTCATTTTTGATATTCATTGGTTTTAAGATAATTTTTTAGTGTTTATATGGAAGATTAACCAATAATTACAATTATTGAAATTAGATCTGTGAGTCCTCTATAGCAGCTATTAATCAATTTTATGTACTTAAATAGATCTTTAAAATTCACATAGCCAGACACCCCCCCCCCCAAAAAAAAAAAAATCCAGAAGTGGTGTTGGAACAGTGCCCAGGCCCAGAGTTCAGGCCCCAGGACCGCCCCCCCCCCCAAAAAAAAAAAAATCACATACCCTTGTCTATTCCTTTACGCTGAGTTATACGTGGTAGGACTTTCCATGTGAATTTTATTTAAGCCCCTTTCTTGGGGTAAGTGTCACAGGGTTGTCCGTCATTGTGTAGGATCTTCTTTATGACAGCAAAGGAAAGAAAATATTCCTTATCTTGGTACTAGGCAAAACTGTGTTTTTTTTTTTCTAGAAAACTAATTTGCCTTATAGATAATCATACATACTTTATATTGACAAAGTTTTCAGCCAGTCTAAACATGAAATTAAGAAATTTTCATCCATGTCAGCATCAAGAAGAACAAAATATTTGAGAAAAAATAGTAGTATAAAACACATACTCCAGGGCTGGGAATGTATCTAGCGTGCGTGAAGCCCTGGATTCAATTCCTCAGTACCACATAAAATGAAAAAGCCGGAAGTGGTGCTGTGTTTCATTTGATAGACTGCTAGCGCTGAGCAAAAGAAACGCAGGGACAGCACCCAGGCCCTGAAATAAAGCTCCAGGACTGGCAAAACAAAAACAAAAAAAACATATACTCTATAACTACAGAAAGAAAGAAAATTGAAGTTTCATTATTGAATGAAATTAAAGTTCTAGACAGGTACTAGTAGCTCACGCCTATAATCCTAGCTATTCAGGAGGCTGAGATCTAAGGAACATGGTTCAAAACCAGTCCAGGCAGGAAAAGTCTGCTAGACATTTATCTACAATTAATCACCCTAAAACTGGAAGTGGAGCTGTGGCTCTAAGTGGTAGAGGACTAGCCTTGGACTGCAAAGTTTAGGTACAGTGCCCAGGCCCTGAGTTTAAGAGCCATGACTGACTCCCCCCCCCCTAAAAAAAAAAAAAGTTCGAAATAAATAAGAAAAACTGAATTAGATTGGAAGGCAACATGTCAAGATAGATTTTTCCTAATCTAATCTAGAGATGCACTACAATTCAAAGGATGAACAAAGGCAGCAGTGGCACTCATTAGACACTATGAAGGAAGGGGTGACATTGTCCAAAGAGAAATGTACTCATGGCTGGGATGGTGGCTCAATGGTAGAGTGCTTGCCTTGCATGCATGAGGCCCTGGGTTTGATTCCTCAGCACCACATAAGCAGAAAAAGCTGGAAGTGGCGCTGTGGCTCAAGTGGTAGCCTTGAACTGAAGAGCTGAGGGACAGTGCCCAGGCCCAGAGTTCAGGCCCCATGACCAAAAAAACCAAAAAACCCAAAAAAACAAAAACAAAAAAACAAACTCATTACCTGACTTAGGAAACTGTAACCCCTCTATTTATCACTTTTATAATAACAATTAAAAATTTTCTAGCTAAACTCATTTCATGATTTCACATTTAACCAAGATGGTGGTTCTGACATAGGGTGGATGTATATTCATGTACATGTGTTTGCATATATATAATTGGAGTAGAGTTGAAAGCCCAGAAATAAACTATATTCCTGCTTAACTGGGAAAAACAGTATTCAAAAATAGTATTCAACTGGAGAGAGAATAGTCTTTTTTGACAAATGGTGCTAGAAGAGTTGGCTAGCCACATACAAATAAAATGCAAGGTTTTGCAAGAGCAAAATATATAAAACTCTTGGAAGAAGACATCAGCGAATTTTCATGATTTTGGGTTTGACAAGGAATTTTTATTATTTATTTAATTTTGTCGTTCCTGGGGCTTGAACTCTGGGCTTGGGCGCTATCTGCGTCAGCTCTTCAGCTCAAGGCGAGTGCTCTACTGCTTGAGCCACAGCGCCACTTCCTGTTTTCTAGTGGTTTATTGGAGATAAGAGTCTCATAGACTTTCCTGCCTGAGCTGGCTTTGAACTGCGATCCTCAGATCTCAGTCTCCTGAGTAGCTAGGATTACCAGCGTGAGCCACCGGTGCCCGGTTAGGAGTATAGGATTCTATTTAAGCAAAATATTCAGAATACAGAAAGCAGGTTAGTAGTTCCCAGAACTCTAGAGTAGGGATGGAAAGGGTAAGGACTGTGTAAAGTCTACTGGCGTGTACTTGCAGCAGTGAGAAAGTTCTGGAACCAGATAGTGGTGATGCTTGCATGACTTTCAGATGTATTTAAAGCCACTGAACTATATACTTTAATATGGTTAAAGTGGTATTTTATCACAATAGAAAAAGAAGAAACTTGATTTATTTTGGAGTTTATGTAATTAAAAACATTTAGCGTTTCTACAATATGTGAATTCTTAGCTTGAGGGCTACTTAGAATTTACTGTACTTTTCCATTTTCACAGTGAGTAAAATTATTTCAGTGTTTGCTAAAGTATGTGTGGTATGCATGATTTTAGGGAGTTAAAAGATATTATTAAGGTAAGGATAACATAAAATGAGAAGATTTAGAGAAAAATATGTAGCTTGAGAAGCAAATATGGCAAGATTCACAATTAGGAAATTTGCGAAGTTTCACAAATACTGTGTAGTTCTAGAAACATTGGGTAGCCTCAGGCTGAATTTTCTGGTGAGTTCAGGTTAGATTATCATCACTTAAACCCTGTATGCCTGTGCTTTAGAAACTGGTAATTGGAAAGGGAGACTGGAAAAATGCTTTTTAGTTCCAACTTTTTTCTTCTAATGTCTTAGCAAAAGCTGACCCTAAAAATGAAGAAGAAGAAAAGCGACGAATTGAGGCCCGACGAGAGAAACAAAGGCGTAGAAGAGAAAAAAACAGTGAGAAATATGGTGATGGATACAGGTTTGTGTTAATAGAGTCAAAAAATGGGCTCTCAGGAAAAAAAGGTTTTCTAAGCCAGGTACCATGACATGTGCCTGTAATTCCAGCACTCAGAGGTTCAGCTAGAGGACTGGTATTTCTTTTTTTTCCCTTCATTATTGAGATTAAGTGATTAGATAAATTTCACAGTCTTGTGGGATAGTGATACTTAGCTAAAGTCACAAACACATTTTAACTTTCACAAGTTTATTATTATTATTATGCTCTATAAAGCTTATGAACTCTATGAAGTTTGACCGTACAACTATCTTCCAAACAGGCGATGTGGACATTTCTTTTCTTTTGCTTAGTGTCAGCTGTTCCCTCTTTATGTCTCAGTCCCTCCTTCCCATCATTGCCCTTGAGTTGCTTAGTTCTCTTTCATCCATGTACAGCTGATGGGCCTCTCTGCTATATTTTTTTCACCTATTTCCTCTGATTCCATTTCCTCCTCCTAGCTTCCTTCCTATGTGTACATATATACTATATGTTTGAGATCATCTAAAAATGATGTGACAGATTAAGAAGAGGTCCTTTGTTTCTTGAGTCCTATTTACTTTGTCACATCTTGTTGCATTTTGAATTTAATGTCAGAGGATTGATATTTCAAGGCCAGACTGGGCTACATACATAGTGAGACCCTATTGTAAAATAAAAGTTTCCTAGAAAAGGTCAATACATGAATTAGAATATCTTTTTTTTTTTTTTTTGTCGGTCGTGGGGCTTGGACTCTGGCCTTGGGCGCTGTCCCTGTGCTCTTCAGCTCAAGGCAAGTGCCCTTCCGCTTGAGCCACAGTGTCACTTCCACTTTACTAGTGGTTTATTGGAGATAAGAGTCTCACAGACTTTACTGCCTAGGCTGGCTTTGAACCACGATCCTCAGATCTCAGCCTCCTGTATAGCTAGGATTACAGGTGTGAGCCATTGGCGCCTGGCTTAGAATTAGAATATCTTATAAGTTAAGTTTAAAAGGGTTGAATAAAGATGTGTAAGAAATGTTCTGATTTTTAGTATTTATATGTGACCACAACTTGGAAAAAAAATTCTATTACTACCAGTACTCTAAAAATACAAAATGCACAGAAATAATAAATTCTTGTTAAAAAAAACTTGAGGAAAACTATAATCTTGAGATCTGACTATATGACAATATAATGATAGTCTTGGGTATTATGCATAAGTTTTTTTCCAACCCAGGTCCCAAAAAGAATTCTAAATAAGATGAGTAAATGAGCAGAAACTGGCTTTTCCAGACATTAAAAATCACTAAAAGATTGTAATGAGGTTCAGTGGTAGAGCATATCACAATAAGAAAACAAAAAAGAGTAATAGATAAAAATCTGACTTTTTTTGCCTATGAGCACAAATATGTTAAAAATAGTAATAATGAAGATACTACATACAAAACAGGGTTTGGTCATACAACTAAGAAAAACAATACATAAATAAATAAACTGCGAATGTATTTTTGTTCTTTTAAATTCAGTTTGTGTAACAGAAAAAGTGAAACGTTTCACATAAAATGAATTTCCTAGGTGGCCAAAACTCTGTCTTTGAAAGATAGAATGTAGAACTGAAATTCTTGCTGGTGATCTTTTCATTTATTTTTTATTTTTTTGTTGGTCGTGGGACTTGAACTCTGGGCTTGGGTGCTGTCCCTGCGCTCTTCAGCTCAAGGCGAGCGCTCTACCACTTGAGCCACAGAGCCATTTCCGGTTTTCTAGTGATTTATTGGAGATAAGAGTCTCACAGACTTTCCTGTCCAGACTGAATTTGAACCTCGATTCTCAGATCTCAGACTCCTGAGTAGCTAGGATTACAGGTGTGAGCCACCGGTACCCGGCTGCTGGTGATCTTTTTAAAGTGTTGGTTCTTTGCTTAAACAGGAAACTTTCTGTTACTCAGTCTTGAAATATACATTAGATTTGTTCACATTAAATTTGGTCTTTGATTTTAGTCTCTTGGTATACTTGTGTAATTGTTTTATTACGTTTTCTGGTTTGTTATGCCTAATTTTCTAGGATTTAAGAGACAATAGAACTAACCACATTAGGAATTGATCCATAAGGAGAAGGTCTGGTTTTAGGAGGACTCCTGTTTTGGGTTCTTCTATTTATACTGCCCTAATTTCCCATAATTCCTTCTCCTTTTATCAGGTAATGAGCATAGTTACTAAACATTTTTTATTCAATGTGGAGAAGTCTGAAGATGATTTTGCTTTGTAAGATTAAGTTTTTGTATTATGTCATTAGTACTTTTCTCATTAAAACTGTAGATTTGAATATGATTTAAGCATGTTGGTAAAATAAATGTTGCAATTTGGAAAAAATGAAAACTGAAATTCTGTGACCTTTTGTCTTCATGACTTTAGTTACAAACCTTATCTACTGGACAGAATGTCAATGTAATTAAACATTGTCATTTTAGGATAAGAATTCTTGGAAATTATTTTAGACATTTTCTTTCTTCTCTGGTGCTGGGTTTTAAACTCAGAACTTTGAGTATACTAGGCAAGTGCTCTACCACTAAGTTATATCTCTAGCCCTGCTGTAATTATTTCAGTTTACCAGAGCAGTTTTATGTTAGGAGGATTGGAGGTGGCAAACAATGATTGTGATATGTCCTCTAATATTTGAGTGCTTTCAATGTGATTAAGAGAATGAAAAGATGACTATAGGAATTTAAGGGAGCCTGACAGGGAAGGGATGGATGTGTGAGAGGTGTACACAAACAACAGTACATGGGGAAACACTGCCAAAAGAAGCACATCCTTTTTTTTTTGTTTTTACTTAGCTCACATCAGTTATGTGGGAGTAGGGAATGGGAAAGGCTTCATTGTTACATTCCCACACATATTTACAATATATTTCAATCAATTATGAGTGGAAGCTTTTTAAGTGGGAGTAAATCTGGGATGTCTGTTAGTGGAGATGGTATTTAGCCTGTTTAGGAATTGAAGGATTGCGGGAGGAATTGTGAGTGGCAGCTTAGGTAGAATGCGTGGCTTGATATAAAAGCAGAGAGAGATGCATATTTTACTGATATTCAGAAAATGAGAAGCTTTGTAGATTAAAGTGACTGTAGTGGGTTGAAATACTATAATTTAAACAGTTTAGGAAGATATACCATGAGCAAAACACTGCTAAAGGTAAAAACAAAACAGAAAGTTGTGATTGGGGGCAGTTCCTAGATGGTTGCTGAAATCTTGTTTTGTTTTTCTGGTATCAAGGCTTGAAAATACCTTCACAATAGCTTGGCTTGCTTGCTCAAGGCTGGCTTTCTTCCACTTGAGCCATACCTCTGGTCTAGTTAATTAAAGATGGAGTATTTTGTGCATTTTTGCCTGAATTGGCTTTGAAACACCATCTTCCAGATCCTAGTCTCCTGAGTAGCTATGATTACAGGTGTAGGCTACTTGTGAGTGATGCTGAAATCATTTTGGCTTTGTTTTTTGAGCCTTTAAGTGTTAGTGAAACAGTACTGTGCTAATACTAATACCTCCTTTAGGAAGTAGTAATAATTGAGTATTTCGAGTAATATATAAGACAATTGAGGGCAGAGAAGTAAAGTGACTTGCTCTAGGTCACAAAAGGAAGTTAGGATATAAACCCAGTAATATACTCAAGAACCCATACTCTCAACAAGAAAAACATATCTAATAACATTGTAAGAAGTTATTTGGAAAATAGGAGATGGAAATCAGGAACCAGTTAGAAAACTGTCATAATTAAAGGAAAAAGAAACTAAAAACAGTAGGTGAATTCATTCTGGGTTGGCTTTGAGTTTCTAAATATGCACATTTGTTCAGTTAGGCTTATTCATTTATTAGCTATTCTGAAGTTACTGGTGGGTGGACCTTTTTCTTGTCAGTCCTGGGGCTTGAACTCATGGCCCGAGCACTGTCCCTGAGCTTCTTTCAGATCAAGGTTAGTGCTCTATCACTTAAGCCACAGTGCCACTTTTGGCTTTTTCTGAGTGTTTATTGGAGATAAAAGGCTCACTGACTTTCTTGCCTTTGAACTGTGATCCTCAGATCTCAGCCACCTTTAATTACCCCAAAATTCCATGGTAGTTGTCTGTGGTTTCTAGTGTCTTACATGAGTTTGTTGATGATACTATGGTAAACTTGAGGATGCAGGAGAGTATAAAATAAGTTGTAGAACTTTGGGGCCAGGTGTTTCTTGAGATTTACTCTCACTCTTGAATTGGCATTGTGTTTTTCATATCCAGACTGCTAAAGGTAGACCAGCAATACAAGGTGGTACAATGACTACCATGCAAATATGTGCTTAAATATTTTTTTTCTGAGTTAAGTTAAACTTAAATTAATTCAAAAAAGGAAGGAAGAAATAATTATTCTGGTAAAATTAGACTCAGTTGTATATTCTTACAAACTCTTAAGTAAATAAGGTGATACTTAAAGAAAAACTTTTTTCGTTGTAGAATGGCATTTACATGTTCATTTTGTAAATTTCGAACCTTTGAAGAAAAAGATATTGAGCTGCATCTGGAAAGTTCGTCACACAAGGAGACATTAGATCATATTCAGAAACAAACCAAATTTGATAAAATAGTTATGGACTTTTTGCATGTAAGTAACTGTTTTTCAAGTAAGAAACATCTGAATTTCTTATTTCATTTTTTATAAGTTCTTTTGTACTGTTTCAAAAAATAAATAATTAGCTTCTTATTTAAAGAAAAGTTAAAAATTAGCACAGAATTACATCTGAATTCTTCACTTGTGGAATTTGGATTTGTTATTTGAAAAATAAAGAGTTTCTGAGAAGTGTCAAAAAGAATTCCTGTAACAGCTTGTAGATTCAGCTAGCATCCATTGAGAACCCACTGTGTCTTAGATTGTACTTAGAACTTCGGTCTGTAGCAACTCATTTTTATTGTTATTAAAGGATCATTCTCAGAGCACCCCAAAGGACCTGTCAGTAAGTGGCAGCCAGAGAGACTTGGGTTTGTTTAGTGTCTTTCATATTATCAGTATGTGATTATCAATTTAGTAGATTTTCTTGAAGACAACCGACACTACTTTTAATGACCCCACAGTAATGGGAAATAGAACATATGCACAGATAAACAGATGGTACAGTTAGATGGGGATGCCAAGAATACGGAAATAAGTACTCCAGAATCTTGGGCAAGGGAAGGATATCTGGGACTGGGAATGCTAACGGAAGAGGTTTGAACTGGTCTGCTAATTGTACATAAAACTAATTTGGGCAAAGGATAGAAAACTACTAGGTTAGAATTACAATCATCTTTCAGATCTTATATACTTGCAGAATTACATTTTGATGAAAATTACTTCTTATAATTTCTTTCCTTACTGGGTTCATATGGTTGTCAGTTGTGACTTAAATACCAGTTTATGTGACTATTCAGTTCTGTGATCTTTCTCTGACTAAAATATGTTTTGGAAAGTCCAGTACTTTTTTTTTTTTGTTTCCTAGTATGTTTTTATATTTTTTCAACTAAATTATAAGTGGCTTGTGAACAGACAGCAGAGGAAGATATTTTCCTTAGGGTGAATGGTGGTGAATATATATCTGAATGCTCATTGAAAACAATTTCATTCTTTGTATTTTGTATTCCAGGAGTGTATGGTGAATAAATTCAAGAAAACATCTATTCGTAAGCAACAGACAAATAATCAAACAGAAGTTGTTAAGATAATAGAAAAAGATGTCATGGAAGGTGAGTATTTACACACATTGTTTTACAAATATATGTATGTATATACACACATGTGTGTATATCTGTATATATTATAACCTTAGGTATATTATTAACCTAGTTGTCTTAATCCCCTTTGTACTTGTGTAACATTTTGTGCTTTTTTTTGTTGTTTTGTTTTTTGGTATTTGTTTTTTGTGCTGGTACTGGGGCTCAAAGTTGGGACTTGGATGTTGTCCCTGAGGGCTTATTGCTAGCATTCTGGCACTTGAGCTACAACTCCACTTCTGGTTTTCTGTGGTTAATTGGAGATAAGAGTCTTACAGACTTCCTGCGCAGGCTAGCTTTGAACAGATCTCAGCCTCCTGAGTAGTTAGGATTATAGCCATGAGCCACCAGTGGCCAGCAGTGTGCTTTTCTTTATCAGTAGTCTTTTATTTGTATTTATTTTTGCTAGTCTTAGGGCTTGAACTCAGGGCCTAGGCACTGTCCCTGAGCTTCTTTTGCTCAAGGCTATTACTCCACTACTTGAGCCACAGTGCCACTTCTGGCTTTATTCTGTTTATGTGATACTGAGGAATCGAACCCAGGGCTTCATGTATGCTAGATCACTAAGCCAAGTTCCCAGCCCTGTATTTTTTAATTAATCAATTTTTTTTGTGGTGTTGGGGATTAATTAGATTTAGGGTCTCACAATTGCTAGGCAAGCTCTTTACCCTTGAACTTATTAGTCCTTTAGAATTTAGTATTTCCGGGCTGGGAAGGTGGCTCAGTGGTAGAGCGCTTGCCTTGCATGCATGAGGCCCTGGGTTTGATTCCTCAGCACCACATAAGCAAGAAGATAAAAGCCGGAAGTGGTGCTGTGGCTCAAGTGGTAGAGTGCTAGCCTTGAGCTGAAGAGCTGAGGGACAGCACCCAGGCCCAGAGTTCAG
>NW_012267255.1:9803914-9823688 GCF_000151885.1 Dipodomys ordii
TGTCCCTCAGCTCTTCAGCTCAAGGCGAGTGCTCTACCACTTGAGCTACAGCGTCACTTCCGGTTTTCTGGTGGTTTTTATGGGAGATAGGAGTCTCACGGTCTCTCCTGCCCGGGCTAGCTTTGAACCGTGATCCTCAGATCTCAGCCTCCTGAGTAGCTAGGATTACAGGCGTGAGCCACCAGCCTCCGGCCCCCGCTGTATCTTTACAATAATAATTTATATTAAAGAATATCTGATTTTAAGTTCATATTTTATATTGAAGTGAATCTCATTTAATTCCAACTTCTTTAACTCTTGGAGCATGTATTGTTTTGACATCTTTGTGGCAATAGACACTTTTTTCCTCCTCTGTATAATTAGTCTTTCAATAACTATAACCTAGAGAAACACTGATTACTTTTGCAGTATGAAAAATTATTTCTTTTTTGATAGCATGAAATTTTTAGTGTGTGGTTTTGGGGAGGTATGTATAGATTAAAAAGGAAGGAAACAACTATGGTGGACAGAGTTACAGTGTTTGGTGGCTGTGTTTCACTGAATGTTTTATGAATATTCAATGTTTTAAACCATGGGTAACTTAGGTTATTGTTGCAATAGATCTGTAGCTAATTTGCTATAAATGTCACTTAAACCTAAGGATTTGAATCTTAAATTTTGTTTTAATTAAACACTTTTCATTGAATGGATTTCCTAGTACCTTCAGTGTGTTTTGTTTTTCATAGGCTTATAAGGAGCAGATAAAAAGAGAGAGTGTCTTAACTGCAACAAGCATTTTAAATAATCCAATATTGAAGTCACGATATGAACGTTTCGTTAAGGTAAGGTTTTAAGGCAAATTTTTTAAGGAAATACATAGTACTACAATAATTAAATAATGACATACTAGTATTTTTTTTGTCAGTCATGGGGCTTGAAGTGTGGGCCTGAGTGCTGTTCCTCAGCTCTTCAGGTCAAGGCTAATGCTCTACCACTTGAGCCACAGTGCCACTTCTGGTTTTCTGGTGGTTTATTGGAGATAAGAGTCCCACAGACTTTTCTGCCTGGACTAGCTTTGAACCACAGTCCTCAGATCTCAGCATCCTGAGTAGCTAGGATTACAGACATGAGCCACTGGTGCCTGGCTATTAGTAGTTTTTTGTGATATTTAAATATTATGTAACACATTGGAAAGATTTTAGTTAAAATCTTGTATACTTCCTAATGATTGAGATTGAGGTGAGGAGAAGCAGAAAATGATTTTACTTTCATGGACTGTCCAGCTCTCAGTTATTTGAGAAATTGACAGCAGTTGGAGAGAAGAGCAACAGAATGTTACCTTTATTCTTTTATTTTCCTTTCCCTTTTCCTTTCCCCCCTCTCTTCCTCCTCTCCCGCCTCTCCGTAGGTCATGGGGCTTGAACTCAGGGCCTGTGCTCTGTTCCTGACTTCTTGTGCTCAAGGCTACACTCTACTATTTTGAGCCACAGCACCACTTCTGGTTTTCTGGTGGTTAACTGGAATTTTCCTGCTGGGCTGACTTTGGACCATGATCCTCAGATCTCAGCCTCCTGAGTAGTTAGGATTACAGGAGTGAGCTACTGTTGCCCAGCCATAAAGCTTCTTTACATAACTTATTGTGACTATTTACTCTACAAGAACTTACTAGCTTTCAAAAATTAATATAAATTTTAGAGATTAGTTTTAGAGACTATAAAATAATATAAATTTAAAATATTTTTGCATGGAAGGGCACTATTGCATTGAAGATTGATAGTTCATATTAGTTAATTATATCTTACTTAGTAAAGAAGTTTAGTTTGAACTAAGACTTCTGGCTTGTGCTAGTTCCAGCTATTCAGAAAGCTAAGGACAACTTGAGCACACTAAACTGCAGTTTAGTGGGACCTTGTCTCAAAAAAGAGATGTATTTTGGCTTTTGTGGTGATTAACATATATTGCATGAAGAAGGCTGACATGATACATATGTATATACACACATATATATGTTAATGTTCATCAAATCAATCCCCTCAAGTGATGTAAGCTTAGTGAATAAGCTTAGTCTTTTGACTTAATTCTTTAGGGCCTGTGTTCTAATTTGTTAATCACATTGGTTGTTCTTGACAATACTTTAAAAAAAGTTAATATGATTGCATACTGAGTGGTAGAGCTTCTGCGTATAAGGCTTAAGTAAGCTTGAAGCCCTACTTCACATTCCAGTACTGCCACACAATCTACTTTTCTCCACATTTTTTGTTAGTATCAATTTGTTGTACAAGGAGTTTCATTTTGATAGGTCCATAAATGCACACAGTGTATGTTGATAAGTTTGATCATACACCATCATCATGCCTGTCTTTATTTTCACTCTTAACTGTATTGTTCTTACCTGGAAGAATATAAGGAATTACTCATGAGGCTATTATAAAATAAAAAGTTGTCAGGATCTTTTAGATCTTGTGAATTGTGGTTTCTCAAACTTTTCAGATTAGTATATCCAGAAATGCTTTTTTTGGGGGGTGGGGGGTTGGTCGTAGGGCTTGAACTCTGGGCTTGGGTTCTATCCCTGCGCTCTTCAGCTCAAGGCGAGTGCTCTACTGCTTGAGCCACAGCACCACTTCCAGTTCTTTACTGGTTAATTGGAGATAAAAGTCTCACGGACTTTTCTGCCCGGGCTGCCTTTGAACAGTGATCCTCAGATCTCAGCCTCCTGTGTAGCTGGGATTACAGGCGTGAGCCACTGGCACCTGACATCCAGAAATGCTTTTTTAAAAAACTTGAAGGCTGGGATTGTGGCTAAGTGGTAGAGTGTTTGCCTAGCATATATGAAGTTCTGGGTTTGATTCCTCAGTGCCACATAAACAGAAAAAGCCAGAAGTGGCACTGTGACTCAAGTGGTAGAATACTAGCCTTAAGCAATAGCAACTCAGGGACAATGCCCAGGCCCTGAGTTCAAGCCCCAGACTGGAAAAAGGAAACCCCAACAAACAAAAAAACCCCAACAAACAAAAAAACCCCAACAAAAACAACAAAAATTCTTCATGATGTAGCAAATAAAATTTCTCCTAATGCTAAGACAAATGCATAAAAGTTATTTCTCATGTTTTAGGGTGAAAATCCTTTTGAAATTCAAGATCAGTCTCAGGATCAGCAAATAGAAGGTGATGAAGAGGATGAAGAAAAGATTGATGAACCTATTGAAGAAGAGGAAGATGAGGAGGAAGCTGGGGAAGCAGAAGGTGTGGAAGAAGCGGAGGAAGCAGGAGAAGCTGAAGGAGCAGAAGGAGAGGGGGATGCAGAGGGAAGGGAGGAGGGTGGGACTGAGGGGGGAGAGGATCCAGAGGGGGAAGTCGAAGGAGCAGGGGAAGCAGAACTGGACGAAGCAGCAGCAAAGGAGCCTGTTGATTTTCCGGTTGAGCAACCAGAAGAAAATTAAATATAAGGAATTAGATTTAAACAGAGCTTTAAATTTCTGTCCTAATGTGGAAAGGGTAAGAATTTTAATAGCTTCAAGTATGAATTAACACTCAAGTTGCATGCATTCCACATATTAAAATTTGTTTTATATTCTTTCTAAATGTTTGGCACTTGTCTAATAAAATGAAGGTTAGATTATTTAGTTTAGTTTTTATAGCTACCAAACTTAGATCCCATAAATTGTTTGTATAATTTTTATGCTTAATTTTTATTACCTTATAGGTGTTATGGATAATAGATAGGTATTGTTAGTATATCTGTTCTAATCATTTGAATTTAAATGCTGCTCTTGGGAGTTTTTAAGTATATACTTACCCTAGAAGAGATAAATTGGGCAAGTATTTTGTGCTCTGTGTATTTTTTTTTTTTTTTTACTGCATTGGATGGTGCGTAGTACTTTGCATTAAGATAGCTTACAGGCATTTTGTGTACCCAGTTCCCTTTGTAGCAATAAAATGTTTATTTTATTTTATTTTTTTTAAACTATTCTGGGATTAGCAGTTTAAATGAAACAGTTAATCAATTAAATGAGTATATAAAATCAATATTTGCCTTAATGTATGAGTTTAGCTCACAAGTACTTCAAGCTGATTGAGAAGACTTGAATTAATTTTTTTTTCCCTGAATCATATTTTTAAGAAGTGTGACTAAAATATATTTTAAACACATACCAAAGGCCAGTCTGTAACTGACCTTGTTTATACTTGTTTCATTTGTTCCTTTTCTCTGTGCCTGTGTCAAATCTTGAAATCTTCCTGAAAATACATTTGAATACAAATAAGTTCCCAACCGTGTTAATTCATTTGTTGAGTATTTTGCCTGAAAAACCAAGGAGAAAGTGAAATATTTCTCTTTCAAATACCCCTTAAATTTTTTGGGGGGAGGTAGCTTACTATATTCAGCGAGAACCTGAGACTGGCACTGATCTATCTGTTCTAAGCCACTTATCTTCAAATGACCACCCATCTATGTCAGTGACAAGCAGTGCTTGAGATTCTTGTCTTTTATAAGAATTCAGATGGTTTATCTTCTCAACATTTTGAGACATTAAATAGATAAATGTATGGATGAAGTAATAAAACAGTAAGTGGGATGTGTATAAATGTATGTTCCACAGATAATTTCTTTTTATATAAAACAAAGCTTTTAAATTTAGATTCCCTAGTACCTAAGCAGGGAATGAGAGAGACTCAAAATGATGCTTTCTATGTAGCAACTTCTAATCCATAGATACTGGTTCTGGGTGAGTAAGATGGGTACTGTTTACCATTGTAAAACATGGAAATATCCCCTCTAGACACAGGGACAGTTAGGTGACTTTAGGACTTGTCTTCTCTAGCCATGCCTTCCTTGAGAGCTTTTTTTTTTTTTTTGGTGGAGAAGACAGATTGAGATAGTCCCTTGGTATTTCCTATTCCTGTAACTTAACATGGAAAAGGTGTGGGAGGTTGTCTGGTTTTGGACTTAAAAAATAATTTTTTATCTTAAGCAGTCGTACAAAGGGTTTCAATTCAACATGTCATTTTATGAGTACAATATTTCTTAATCAGTGTCATACCTTTTACCATTCTCCATCTAGTTTTTGGAATTTTTTTAGTTTTCCTTGTTTTAATTCTGAGTCTGGCCTTTTAGTATTTATTAATTTTATTTAATTGCCCTGTTTCTTTATCTATCTGACCAACTAATTTTTTCTGCAAAGGACTTTGGTCCTTTGTATTCTGTGGATGTTTGACAGTCCATCTTTGGTAGCTGCTTCTGAGCTGAAAGTGCATTGCTGACCCTACCTAGAAAGGGAACCAAAAGTCTGTTTCCTTAAGAAATAACAGGAAATTCAGTTGACTAGATGATGTACTATGATCAAGACCAGAAGACATCAAGTTACTATTTTACTTAAAAGAGAAATCAAATTAGTGAAATCCATCCTTTAAAATAAACTCCCCCCCACCCTTTCCCTGGTCTGGGGCTTGAAATCCAGGAATGGGTGCTATCCCTGAGCTCTTTTGCTCAAAGCTAGTGCTCTACCACTTTGAACCACCACAGCACCATTTCGGTTTTCTGGTGGTTACTTGGAGATGAGTCTCACAGACTTTCCTGCCTGGGCTGGATTCAAACTGTGATCCTCTGAGTAGCTAGGATTACAGGCATAAGCTACCCAGCACCTGGCTAAGTGTTTCTTATGTATTGATTAAATGAATAGAATATTTTCTTGTGTGTGCTGGTACTGGGGCTGGATCATAGGACCTGGGTGCTATCAGCTGGTGCCCTACCACTTGAGCCACAGCTCCACTTCCTGCTTTTTCAGTAGGTAATTGGAGATTAAGTCTCATGGACTTTACCTGCCACAGTTGGCTTTGAATTGTGATTCCCAGATCTTAGCCTCCTAAGTAGCTAGGATTATAGGTGTAAGCCATTAGCTTGTTTTCTGTGTTTTTATTAAATATAATAGGAGTAGGATAGGGTAAGATGGTCTTGGTGGTATTAGATGGTCTCTCTGATGACATGGCTAGGAAACAGGATGGCCTGTGGATGGGAACTATGCTACTTAGTAATCAAAGTATGTGTGTATTAAAACATAAGTTTGTGAAGTGCTCCTTAATGATACTAATGAATTTTATTGGAATTTGTAGTGATTATCCCCTTTGCCATCTCTGATTATATTAGTTTGGTTCTTTCTCTTTTTTTGTGGTTAATTTGGCTAAGGATTTGTTACGCTTGTCTTAGCTTTTCAAAGAACTAATTCTTCATTTCAATGGTTCTTTGTATTTTTAGTCTTAATATTTTAGTTCTTTGTATTTTTAGCCAGCTTTATTATTCTTGTATAGGTGGTTACTGTCAGATACTTATCATTGAAAATCTATTACATTAAATACTATGAATACTTTGTGATAGAGTATAACCTAAGGGTTGCAACATAAACAATGTAACTATCCATTAGAAAACCTACTGCTGTAACTTAAGGGGTAAAAAAGAAAGTAAGGAAATGCACAATGTGATTTTAATACATGAAAAACATTTCCTAGAAAGTAACTTTGATTTTATTTTTTTCAGGCTAGGAATAGAAGAAAACGTAAAAACAAAACAAGTTAATGGTAATGTCTAGAGAACGTCAGTAAACACTGACACTTAAGTCAGGATCAATATGACTAGGCCTTTTGCCTAAGGAATATCATTTAACCCTAAAAAGGGTTAAGGGGAAATATAACAGTCCTAACTTCAGGGGAAAAGATTTTGGATACAATATCCAAGAGAATCAGTTGAAACGTTACTAGAAATAATAGTAGGTAGTTTTGTGTAATTTTTCCTAATGAAGATCTATAGCTCTCTGTAGTCCAGTATTGGCCAATTGAAAATATAAAAATCCCATTTGCAACAAGAAATCTGCACTATATACAGTGTGGGAATAAACTGAGAAAAATCCAAGATTTGTATGAGAGAAAAATAATACATTTTAATGAAGAATATAATACCTGAATAAAGAAACATTCTATATTCCTGTCTGTAAAGAAAATACTGTCTACATGTCAAGTTATCGGCAGATAATAAATGATAACTTCAGTTATTTTGGATTAATATTTGGATTAATATTGACTATGACTTAAGGAATCTTAAAGTGTGTTTCCTAAAGTTGGAGTGGACAGTGTGTGGAAGTCTGATGTGTTCCTTGTGTCTTGCTCTGCCACCTTCAAAACCTCTTCAAGAACCCTGTCTGTATTCTATCTGGTAAGGGGGAAAAAAGACCAGTACACACCTTCATTTCAAGAACTATTTCTAGGGGGCTGGGAATGTGGCTTAGTGGTAGTGTTTGCCTACCAGTCATGAAGCCCTGGGTTCAGTTCCTCAGTACCAGATAAATAGAGCCAGAAATGGCAATGTGGCTCAAGTGGTAGAGTGCTAGCCTTGAGCAAAAGAAGCTCAGGGACAGTGCCCAGGCCCTGAGTTCAAGTCCCAGGACTGGCGTAAGAAAAAAACGAAAACAACTTGTTCCCAGAAATGGATGTTTTTCTGCGTTCATCCCGTTTCTCAGCCTTATGAACACACATCTAGATCCCAAGAAGCCCAGAATCCTGTGTTCTTTGGTCTTGCTCCCAGCTAGCAGAGCAAGGGTTCTGCTGTGGGAAAAGGAGAGATTGTGTATTATGTAGTAGTAGCAGTATTACACCTCTTAAACTGCAGAATTCATGTACAAAAGTAAATAGCCAAGAAAAAAGATAACAGGACAATTTGGCTTATTTCTTACAAGAAATACAATAAAACTACAGTAATAAGTTATAAAGATAAAGAGTATGATACATAGACCAATGAAACATACAGATTCATGTATTGTGGATACACATGTTACGTAATTTTACACTGATTTGGAGAGACTATAGTCACATTAGATAAAGATGTTTATATCTAACGGCACAAAAAAGTTTTAAGTGGACTAAAGGAAATTTCTACAAGAACCAAAATACTATTTACTACAAAGTCAAAAGACAGGAAAATCACTTGTAAGTTTTGAGTTGTCTTTATAAACAATATACAAACTGTAAATTTTATTTATTAAAAAAAATTGTCAGTCGTGGGGCTTGAACTCTGGGCCTGGGTGCTGTCCCTCAGCTCTTCAGCTCAAGGCTTGAGGCACAACACCACTTTTGCCTTTTTCTGCTTATGTGGTATTGAGGAATCAAACCCAGGGCCTCAAGGCATGCAAGGCAAGCACTCTACCACTGAGCAACCTTCCCAGCCCCCAAATAAAAATTTTTAAGAGGTTAAAACTTTAGTACCTTAAGAAAAAAAGAAAAGACTACATTTTAAGAAGGCCATTGTGAAGACACTATTTTGAGAATGTATTTTGAGGAGTTGTTTTAAAAAGTTAACATTAAATCAAACTGTACATTAATTGGAATTGAATATTGTCTTAAGGACCTACTAAAGAATGTGCTACGAACTTTGAGTGATAGTAGAAATATTCTTGTCTAAGAGAAAAACATTGTCATAAAACACTTTTAACAGTTGATCTTTTTGGATCTTTTTTTTTTTTTTTTTTGTCGGTTGTGGAGTCTGAACTCTGGGCTTGGGCTCTGTCCCTGTGCTGTTCAGCTGAAGGCTAGCACTCTTGAGTCACAGTGCTACACTTCCGGTTTTCTGAGTGGTTTATTGGAGATAAGAGTCTCACGGCGGGCCTTTTCTGCTCTCGCTGACTTTGAACTGCGATCCTCAGATTTCAGCCTTCTGAGTAGCTGGGATGACAGGCCTGCGCCGGCGTCGGCTGGATCTTTCTTTTCATTGAAGAGGTCTTTCCTCCCCTATTCACTAAGAAGTGTTGACTTCTTGGTTCCCTTCTAAAGCGTTTTGATTTGAATGCTTTTTGTACATTTAGCCAGACTTTTTTAGTGAAACAAAAAGTGTGGTGGAGGTGGCGGGAGAAACAAAGTAGGCATGGTAGTGCATACTTGGAATCCCACCACTCTGGAGGGCGAGGTAGGTATGTTCAAGGCCAGCCAGGCTACATTCCACATCCTGTCTTAAGTGTGTGTGTGTGTGTGTGTGTGTGTGTGTGTGAGAGAGAGAGAGAGAGAGAGAGAGAGAGAGAGAGAGAAAGGGGATTTTTTTTTTTGCCAGTCCTGGGGCTTGAACTCAGGGCCTAGGTACTGTCTCTGAGCTTCCTTTGCTCAAGGCTAGCACTCTACCACTTGAGCCACAGTGCCACTTTTCTGTTTATAGCACTTTTTCTGTGTAGTACTGAGGAATAAAACCCAAGGCTTCATGCATGCTAGGCAAACACTCTACAGCTAAGCCATCTTCCCAGCCCAGCAGGGGGGGAAATTTGTATAGGAAACAAAAGTCAGGACTGGGAAGGTGGCTCAGTGGTAGAGTGCTTGCCTTGCATGCATGAGGCCCTTGGTTCGATTCCTCAGCACCACATAAGCAGGATAAAAAAGGCAGAAGTGGCACTGTGGCTCAAGTGGTAGAGCGCTAGCCTTGAGCTGAAGAGCGAAGGACAGCGCCCAGGCCCAGAGTTCAGGCCCCACGACCGGACCCCCCCCCCCAAAAAAAAAGGAAACAAAAGTTAGTAGTTCTACTTTATTAACCTCAATACTGACAGTATTTGGGACTTTGTAACAATCAGTCTTGGTGAAAAGCCCTTTTAAGATGGTTACTGTATAGTTATTTCCTTATTTGGAGGGCAGTTTAGATACAGTAACTTGAATATAGCAGTCCTTTTAGGTACATGCTATATGACTGAGTGAAATCAATTTTCTGAAGTGCTAAGGAGTGAAAGGTGACTTCTTTAATGTGAAGTGTAGAGACTGTGTAGACACTGTAAAGACTGATGCTTTTTTTTTTTTTGTACTCACAGGAAGATCTACTTTTTTTCTTTTTTTCTTTTTTTTGTTGGTTGCAGGGCTTGAACTCTGGGCCTGGGTATTGTCCCTCAGCTCTAAAGCTCAAGGCTAGCACTCTACCATTTGAGCCACAGTGCCACTTCCGGTTTTCTGAGTGCTTTATTGGAGATGAGTCTCATGGACTTTGCTGCCAGGCTGGCTTTGAACCATCATCCTCAAATCTCAGTCTTCTGAGTAGCTAGGATTACAGGTGTGAGCCGCCAGTACCTGGCTTCATTTCTTTTTAAAGTTTTGCATTGGTCTTGATCAAAATGAATGAAATCAAGACTTGATGATTTGATACAATTGAAAAAAATCATCCACCCATGTCTCATACAACAGAGCTCATCACAGTTGTTAAGGATATATATTCTTTTCCTTTGGCATCAAAGGCTTTCCACTGACAAAATATCAATAACTCACTAATGTTAAACCTCAACTATGCCCACAGGGTTAAATCACTCTGCTCACCTGGGATTTTATTTGCTTGTCAGTGCTGAGGTCTCTGTCACTGTTAAATGACAGATGTTTTCCAGAAAGTCCCTTGTATCCTTTCTGATGATATAAAGTTTGGCGTCTGCAACAACAGGGTGATGTTCTTTAATAACTTGTTAAATTTATTCTTTAGAGATTTACAAAGATGTCCTATTGCTTGTAGAGGACTCCCTTGGCACCCAACTCTGCATTTTCTTTTTGCATAATGCCTATAATTTAGAGCCACCAGGCTCCTTGCTGAATAGCTCCTGAATCCTTGGTTCAGTATAACCCCAATACTCATAAATCTACTTTTCTTTCAGAAGCTTTCTGTAGCAGCTGGGGTATGGCAGTGATGTCCCTCATCTATAATTCCATACAGCCCCAGAGTGGCCAAAGAGACCAACCAAAAGCCACTACGTCAGATAAAGCCATGTTATTTGCACAACTCAGTGTGCTCAAGAGGCAGTCATGTAATACTCCCAATTTGTATTCTGCATAAAACCCCTTTTACAAGTTATAAACTTCCTATAGGGAACAACTGTATCTAGCTAAGGGCTGCTGAACATAGGACTATGTAATGTCATATTAAGCTCAAAAGTAATGGATTAAGCTGAAAGGTATTAAAAAAAAAACAAGTTAGATTTAATATTATATTCTTTAGTTTGGAATTTTAACCAAGCAGTGTTTTACTGAGACCTTGGATTTGCTATGTAATGTTAGGAATATGACTGATTAATATATTTAAATATTATTACAGTAAATACCATGAAACTTGATAATTGTCACAAGATTTTGATTTTTCTTTGTATATGATTATTTTTTCCTTTAAAGGTGATGTGCAGAGGGGTTACAGTTACATAGGGATTCATTATTGTTGAGGCAGCTTGATTAATGGTTTCTGGGCTTACATCAATTGCACTAAATGAAATTATGTATTTGTGTTTTTAGTTGTGTGGTTTTTCCAAATCTTCACCAGAGATTCTCAGTCTTGGCACTATTGCCACTTTAGATGAGTATTTTTTTGTTGGGGTCTTTTGTTCATTGTAGGATGTTTGGCCACGTATTGGACTTCTGTGTAATGAAGTCCACTAGCAGCTAATTAGGAACATCAGGAATATTTCCAGACTTTGGAGATGTTCCCTAGGAGATGAGATAAATTAGGTGTAGAATTTGAATTTTAAATGCTCTCCTAATATTAGGGTTTACCCCACCATCCAAACAAGCAAGCAAGCAAACTAAATTTCAGTTTTAGCTGCTTTGGGATGTGTAGTGTTTCCATCACCCTCTATTCATCAATTTCGTGACCCTTCATCCTTGATTGCTTTATCAGAGCTCATAAAAAGATGTCAACTGTGATACTCCTGTTTATGCTCCTCATTGTATCTGGGATGACAGGTACTTGGCCAGACTTTTAGTGGCCCTTTCTAGTGTCTCTCCACAGTTTAGTTCTTAATGTAGTCTGAACCCCTTAGGCTTGTAGTTCTTTGTATGGTTTTGATAGGATATTGATTATAGGACCATTCATCAAGATTGCTCTACAACAAGTGCATAGAACTTGTTCTAAGCACTGATAAGTCTTGGAGGTAGGTGGCTACTAATGTTAGTCAGAAGTAGATGTTCTGAATGAGCTCTGCAGTTCTCTGACCTTTCCACTCATCTATCTCAAAATGCCATTGCAGAGCCCATTCATCTATCTACAGTAAAGTTGGGGGGAGGGACAAACAAGATGTTTTTTTGCCTCTGTTATTGGAAAAACAAGTTTTTCCTGGGAATTGTTTTTAGCAGATGTCTGCTTCTATTTCATTGTTCAGAACTGCATCTTGCTGGACACAAAGGCCCCAGCCTGTAATCCTAGCTATTTGGGAAATGGAGATCAGGGGATTGTGGTTTGAGGCCGGCCCAGGCATGAAAGATAGTAAGACTCCATCTCACTCACTGGGTAGGCGACACAGGGAAGTACAAGTGTGAGGAGCATGGCTCAGGCTGGCCTTGGCCTAAAGGGAGACTTCCTCACAAATAACCAGGGCCAGCTGAGTGTCGGTGGCTCACACCTGTAATCCTAGCTACTCAGGAGACTGAGATCTGAGGATTGTGGTTTGAAGCCAGCTGGGGCAGAAAATTGGAGTCTATGAGACTTAATTTTTTTTTCTTATAAAGATGATGTACAGAGAGGTTACAGACATCAGTAAGGTAATGAGTACATTTCTTGTCAAACATTGTTACCCCTCCTTTGTTTTTCTCCTACTTTTCTCCCTTCCCTACTCCACCCTTCCACTCTCCCCTTCCCCAAAGTGATAAGGTTCATTTCCAACATGGTGTCTTGTGAGTATCAGTGTTGCAATGGGTCATCCTGTGCCCTTGTTTCAGCATTTTGTTTCTATGAGACTTTTATCTCCAACTAACCACCAGAAAGCTGGAAGTGGAGCTGTGGCTGCAAGTGCAAGAGTACTAGCCTTGAGCACAAAGGCTCAGGGACAGCACCCAGGGCCCTGGTTCAAGCCCTGTGACTGAAGAAAATGACATGGCAAAAGGGACCAGAGGCATGACTCAAATAGTAGAGTCCCTGCCTAGCAAGTGGGAAACCTTGTGTTCACACCCCAATAGCAGCAAACCACCACACGACCATCTCTAGCTGTCTGACACTGACACCAGAGATGGGTGAGAAGAGTGCTGAGTGACTTATACTGGATTCCTAGTAACACCACAGAGTCTGAGGAAGTAGTCCTTGCGCTGCATGGCAGCAAGCCCAGAGAGAGTAGAGTAGATACGCGAGGCCAGTGATAAGTAACAATTGTGACACATGGGGTAGGATTGTGTTAGCTGCCTTGCATTTGGTATGGCATCCTAGGTTCAGTAAGGCCAGGCCTGGCCAGGCTAAGCCACTCCCCCAGACTCATACTGTATCCAGCCCTGGGTACTGGGACACAGTTCTAATTCCAAAACAGACTTCTGGACTCTAGGACCATTCATCAAGATTGCTCTACAACAAGTGCATAGAACTTGTTAGTGCCTCAAACACTTAGCAGTGATTTCAGCGTGGGAAGTAATTATAATAGAAATTTTGCTAGAAAGTTATACTGAGTACATTAATTACTCATTAGTAACCTGTGGTAGAGAGGATGTGTTAAGGGGAAGACAGAGAACGAAATGTAAACGCCAAGTTCCACTCTGCATTTGTGGGATTTTCTGTTTAAAAGGGGACGTACACTTTGAGCAGTCTAAGAAGACAGATCTATGGTGCCCTGCAGTCCTGCTGGTCTGTGGTGTTTAGCACTGCATCTAGGTGACACAGGCAATAAAAGGTTCAGATGGCAGATATTTTTGGAGCCCTTAAGCTGGAGTAACATCAGTAGCTTTTGTTTAGAGTTGTATGTGTATGTATATGTATGTGAATAAAAGAGCAGAGGGAGAGATTTGCTTTTGCAAATATGTGATTTCCAGTTTTTCTCTATGCAGTTTTTATAGTGGTCAGCAGGGGGCAGAAGAATTCCATTTTCCAAGGACATGAGACTCCTGCCCGCAATTTATTTATTTATTTATTGCTGGTCCTGGGGTTGAACTCAGGGCCAGGATTCTGTTCCTGATCTTTTTTTTTTTTCCCACCCAAGGGTAGGGCTCTACCACTTGAGCCATAGCTCTACTTCTGTCTTTTTGGAGAGGGTTGGGGGTTAATTGAAGAGTCACATGGACTTTTCTGCCTGGAGTGGGTTTGAACTTCAGTCCTCAGATCTCAGCCTCCTATGTAGCTATGACTACAGATGTGAGCCACTGGTGCCCAGGGACCATTTTAATTTTGTTTTTATTTTTAACCTTAGCTACTTGTACAAGGGACTTTCAATTTAACATGTCCAGGAATGTGGACATGCATCTCAGGCAGAATCCCCTGTTCCATTATCTCCCAACTATGACTTTAGAAGAAATAATCCCAGGGTCTGGGAAGATGGCTCAGTGGTAGAGTGCTTGCCTTGCATGCATAAGACCCTGGGTTTGATTCCTTAGTACCACATAAGCAGTAAAAGCCCCAAGTGGAGCTGAGACTCAAGTGGTAGAGTGCTAGCCTTGAACAAAAGAAGCTAAGGGACAGTGCCTAGGCCCAGAGTTTAGGCCCCACAACTGACAAAAAAAACAAAACAAAGCAAAACAAAAACAGAAAGAAAGAAAATAGAAGTAATCCCAGACACTTTTTTGTTATCTATTTTTAAAGTTGTAGAAAATAATTTCATAAGTGGCCGACTTAGATCTTAACATGGCTTTAAAGCTTAACCAACCAATCTTTCCCTCCCTCCCTCCCTCCCTCCCTCCCTTCCTTCCTTCCTTTGCTAAGCCAAGGCCTTGAAAAGGCTAGGCAAGCACCCTACCTGACTCACCCTTAACTGCTGCTCTTTAGTCAGTACCACACTACTTACTGTCAGTTCTTTGATTTTTGTCATTCCTCTTAAATTTGCTTGACTTTGTTCATGTTTTTTGTTTGTTTTGGCAGTAGTGGGGTTTGAAATTTGAAGCCTTGCCTTTGCTGGGCAGGGACTATATCACTTGAGCCATGTTTTCAGTCCTTTTCTTAGTTATTTTCAGGTAGGTCTTTTGTCTCTTGCCTGGGCTGGCCTGTACTATACTCTTCTAGCCTCTGCATAGCTGGCAGATCCATACCATTATACTCAGATTGTTGAAGAGATGGAGTCTCCCTAACTTTTTGGTAGGCTAGCCTCAAACCCCAATCTTTAACTCCCAAGGACCTAGGATACAAATGTGAGCCACTTCACCTATCTGGAGAGCTATCTGTCTTGTCTGCCCATCCATCCATCCTTCCACCCATCTGCCTGTGTGTCTGTCTCATGCCTGAAAGAGATGGGCATACCTGTCTCTGTTTCTGTCATTATAGACTGTTTTTTTTTATCAATACTGGAATTTGAACCGAGGGTCTTGCAATGGTTAAGCAGTGCTCTACCATTTGAACCACACCTCCAGCTGCTCCTTTCTTTTTATTTGCTCTGCTTCAGGTGGAATCTGGGGTCTCATGCATTCAAGGTCATATTATCTCTCCCCCCACCCCTTGAAATAGCCTTGTTTTCTGTTACCTGCACAATTCTTCCTGTCCTTTTTTTCCTTCCTGTGGCATTTATAATTTTCTAAGAAGTTATACTTCATTGTGCTTGTTGTCTCTTCTTTCATCTTCCTTCCAGAATGAAACCCGATGGGCGAAGGGACATTTATTTTGTTCACTGATCTCTCTCAAGCCCTTAGCATACTGCTTCCACCCTAATAGGTGTTAGGAAAATGGAGGAGGAAGGAAAAGAAAACAGGCCAGACGTGAATTTCCATAGGCAAGGACTGTTTATTGAAGAACAGCGAAGGGCATAACCTTCTCATGGATGGAGGTTGTGCGAGGAGGTGGATTTAGGGTCTAGCTTGTATGGGTCAAAGAGTTAAAATCAGGCTGTAGTTACTCAGGGACTAACTACTTTCAGGTAGGTCCAGAATGGAATATTCCACGTGGGGTGACAAGGACTTCCTCAGCCAGGCCTAAGTTGGAGTGACCTGCCTGCAGTCAAGCATATTCATGTGTGCCTGCTATATTTTGCTTGACCTGGGGAAATCTGGCAAGGATCAATCTTTCAATAATGCTTCATAAATATTTAGGTGAACAAATGATTCTGTGCAGGCTCAACTCAAAGGACATCTCGGTGAAATCTTCCAGGTCTGACCACTTAGTCCTACATACAATTCATTTTTTCCATATTAGCATATCACTTCATTTCTACTTGCGTTGTAGTACTTAGTTCCTTTTATGACAACGGCTTCCCATTTTAACTCAAGTGATAATAATAATAGAGTACAAGTGAACTAGAAGTTTTGCCTGAGGCACTATGGTACAATAAGTATTAAATTCTAAAATGAGATGCCATCCGAAGGCACCAGTTCTCACAAATTTCTTGACTTTAAAGACAAAACAAAAATCAATCACACTGGATTTTAAGAGTCCATATTCTGTGGTTGTTTACAGAAGAGTGGAGATGAGTAGAGGTTGCATGAGAATTTAGAATGCTGGAGTGTGTAGCCCATGTGGGCTGTGCCCACTAGAGGGCGTATGGAGACTGTGGTTAGGCCAGGGATCTTGGCAGCTAGTGGGGCAGGGCGGAGGGGCTGGGGGGGAGTGGGAGGAGAGACACCTCTGCTCTTAATCTTGCTTGGCAATTGCAAAAGGCAAAGAGACAGGCAGGCTAGTTAGGGCTCTAATGGCAGAAGCCAAGGAGACATTCCCAGATTACTGGGGACTGTTTTCTTGGAGCAGATGTGGGTCATTTGGGAGAATGAGCCCGTCTAAGGTCATTTAAAATCTTTCCCAACATTGCTGTCAGGAGATTGCAGAGGCAGGATGTGGCTAGCCAGAGCAGATGAAGATATTCCCAATTGTGTGTGTGTGTGTGTGTGTGTGTGTGTGTGCGTCAGGGGAGGGGGAACAATGGGGATGACTCTGAAGAATGCTTTAAAAGTATTAGTCACCTTTAAATACTCCTCAAGCAAAAGCTAGCAATCAATCAAAATAAGAACTTTCTGAACCCTGTTATCTCTCCTCTATCCCACTTTCTATCTTTGCTGGTCCTGAGGTTTGAACTCAGGCCCTGGGCACTCTCCCTGAGCTTCTTTTTGCTCAAGGCTAATACTCTACCACCTGAGCCACAGCACCACTTCCAACTTTTTCTGAGTCATTTATTGGAGATATGCGTCTCATGAATTTTCCTTCCCCAGGCTGGCTTTGAACTGCAATCCTCAGATCTCAGCCTCCTGACTAGCTAGGATTACAGGTGTGAGCCACTGGTGCTCAGCTCAGAGTGATATTTTTTAAAAACATGAATCATACTCTCACTCTCCTGCTAAAAATCCTTTATTGGATTCTGGTTGTACTTAGGATAAACTTCAAGTTCTTCACGATGGCTATAAGGCCATTGAAAAAGATGGTGCTGACTGATGTCTCTGACATCGACTTTATCCTGCACTTTCTTCCTAAATTTCCACCATCTCAGCTTTCTTCCATCTTCCCAATGCCCCAGTTCATTTCCCTCTCTGGGACTGATAACAGTATCAGGGTCACTATGCTCAAAGACCAACTTTGAGGTCCATCTTTCCAATGCCCCAGTTCATTTCCCCCTCTGGGACTGATAATAACAGTCCCAGAGTCACCATGCTCAAAGACCAACTTTGAGGTCTCTGCTCCATTCCAAGGACAGAACTGCCTTGTTCTGTTCTGTCTCCATCTGAGCTTTGATGAATCACTGAGGTTATTGGAGGAGTAACAATGGCGACTCTTCCCTGAGCTCTTCAGAAACGTCATATGCTGTGAATTGTCATGAATCTCTCTCCCTCTTTTTTTTTTGGTCGGTCATGGGGCTTGAATTTTGGGCCTGGGCACTGTCTCTGTGCTTTTCAGCTCAAGGCTAACACTCTACCACTTAAGCCACAGCACCACTTCCTGTCATGAATCTCTTTTCTGCTGTTCTGAGGCCTTTTCACCACCACTGGCATGGTGGTGTGAAAAGAACCCTGAATTGGAAGCCAGAAGCTTTAGTTGTGCCATTTTTGCCTTCTCCCCATTGTCCTGAATAAGTCTTGACAGGCACTGTCTGTGCCACCAAAAAAACCCCAACAAACCCCCAAACAAAAACAAATGCTGTAGTCCAGGTGCTCATGGCTTATGCCTGTAATCCTAGTGCCTCAGGAGGCTGAGATCTGAGGATCACAGTTCAAGGCCAGCCTGGGAAGATAAACCTGAGAAACTTCTCTCCAATTAACCAGCAAAATGATGAAAGAGGAGAGTCAGCCTTGAGTTAAAAGAGAAAGAGAGAGAGAGAGAGAGAGAGAGAGAGAGAGAGCTTAAGGCCCTGACTTTGAGTCTCGGTACTGTCACATAAAAAAAGAAAAGAACAAGGGTAGTACCAGCCCATGATGTATTTAAGAAAGGTAGGGGGGGGGGTGAGGGCAGTTGAAAGTCAGAAGGCTTCTTAGTGTCCACAGCTATCCATACCATAAGGGCTAAGGAACAAGTAAAGCCAGGGTCGGGATTCCCTCTGCACTTGAAATGCAATAGGAATTGGCCAAACCCAGTTTTAATTCTAGGCCCTTTCCACTAGGGGGTGAGAACTCCCTCTTGTAGCCTCTAAACTCTTTTAAGAAGGGGAGTAAGTTAGGGACGGCCTGGGCTTTTTTGTTTTTTCTTTTTTTTTTTCTTTTTGGGTCTGGTTGTGGGGCCTGAACTCTGGGCCTGGGTGCTGTCCTTCAGCTCTTCAGCTCAAGGCTAGTGCTCTACCACTTGAGCCACAATGCCACTGCCAGCTTTTTTCTTTTTGCTTATGTGGTGCTGAGGAATCGAACCCAGGGCCTCATGCATGCAAGGCAAGCGTTCTACCCTGAGCCACCTTCCCAGCCCCTTTATTGTTCTTTTCTTTCAGATACATAATACTGACCAGTGTTCTCCAGAGTGTTGGTTCCACCAACCTAGGGGAACACGAGCTCCCAGAAGAAAATAATGGAACAGAAAGATTATACTGTAAGAGAAAAACAAAATGAACAGTGTATATCAGACAAAGCAGAACAATGAAGTCAACAGAAATAAGAATAACTAACCTCAAATAGATGGTAGTATATCAGAGCCATGAGGCAGTAGCAGGAAGAGGAACATGGTGTAAATACTGGGTATAAAATTATAATTGTCAAAACAAGAACATAATAAACAGAAGAAAGGACAAGTAAATGAAGTTTAAGATTAAGACCTGGAACTCTTGGACACCATTAAGAAGGATTAAGAGGAGTGTAGAACAAATGTTAGGAGATAAAGAGAATGGCAGTAGAATTTTCTGTATCTGTGTCTTAGCAGGAGACAGGATACCCTAAACTGGAGTATCAAAGAGACCTTTATAAAAGCACTTTCTTTAAATAATTGGTCCAGGCATGGTGATTCATACCTGTAATCTTTTTATTTTTTCAGTTGTGGGGCTTGAACTCAAGGCCTGGGCGCTATCCCTGAGCTCTTTTGCTCAAGGATAGCACTCGATCACTTTGAGCCACAGCACCACTTCTGGTTTTCTGGTGGTTATTTAGAACTAAGAGTCTCATGGACTTCCTTGCTCCAGGCTGGCTTTGAACTGTGATCCTCAGATCTCAGCCTCCTGAGTAGGATTACAGATGTGAGCCACCAGCAACCAGCTACTTCTGTGATCTTAGCTTAAGAGGTAGAGATCAGGAGGATCAAAGTTTGAAGAAAGTGCAAACAAAAAGTTTATGAACCCCCCCTTTTTTTTGTCGGTTGTCTGGACCTGAGTGCTATCCCTCAGCTCTTCAGCTCAAAGTGAGTGCTTTACCACTTGAGTCACAGTGCTACTTCCAGTTTTCTGAGTGGTTTATTGAAGATAAGAGTCTCACAGATGGAGGTGGGGAGGATGGGAAGGGATGGGAAGGGGAAACAAAGGAGGAGGCTA
>NW_012267255.1:9823738-9831733 GCF_000151885.1 Dipodomys ordii
ACAAAGGAGGAGGCTACAATGCTTGATAAGAAATGTACTCATTATCTTGCCCATGTAATTGTAACCCCTCTGTACAGTATTTTCACAATAAAAACTAAATAAATAATTTAAAAAAAGACCCCAAAAAAAAAAAAAAAAGAGTCTCACAGAGTTTTCTGCCTGGACTGGCTTTGAACCTCGATCCTCAGATCTCAGCCTCCTGAGTAGCTAGGATTACAGGCCTGAGCCATAGATGCTTGATTCCCCTCTCCCCATCCCTCCGCCTCCATCTTAACCATTAAAAGCTGGCTGTGGTGGTGTAAGTCTATCATCCAAGCTATAAGAGAAGTATATATAGGAGGACTGTGGTCTAGGCCAGCCTGGGTACAAATCTGAGACAAAATCAATGGCAACAATAACAAGAAAAACAACAACTAAAAAAGCAAAAAAAGGATGAAGATGTGGTTCAAGTGGTAGACTGCTTACCTAGAATGTGCAAAATTCTGAGTTTGCTACCAGGAAAGATAGATTTAAGGTGAAAAATATCATTAGAGTAAAAAAGGGTCATTGCATACTGGTAAAAGGAATAATAAATCAAAAAATATAGTTTTGAAAGACAATTAAAAACTGTTTTGCTTCTAGATACATTGTAGCTTTTTTTATGGAGCTGGATAATATTGTTTCTATCATTTGATTCCTAGATAATATTAATTTTTGTAAGTTGATCTTGTTTCATCTTATTTAACCCTTGAACTAGCTTTAATAGATTGCTGAAACTCGGCTAGATTTTTCTATTGTTAATTATGCAATCTACAAATGCTGGCTGGCATAACTCTGGCCTTCCAACTTCTATACCACAGGGTCTCACAATGTAGCAGGCTGGCCTAGAACTCTTGACCCTCCTACCTTAGCCTCCTGAGCTGGGATGTATGCCACCAATACTCAAGTCCTAGTTTGTAACAATGTAACTGACTACTTTTAGGTCACCATGAACACTCTATAAACTCCTCCTGGATCTCAACCCCTTCTAAGAGTTATTCACCTAACTATGCAAATAATTAACCAATGGCTTCATATTATGCACTGCATTGAATTGCTTCTGGGAAGACAATAAAGAATGATGTAGGGCTGGGAAGGTGGCTCAGTGGTAGAGCGCTTGCCTTGCATGCCTGAGGCCCTGGGTCTGATTCCTCAGCACCACATAAGCAAAAAGAAAAAAGCCAGAAGTGGCACTGTGGCTCAAGTGGTAGAGCGCTAGCCTTGAGCTGAAGAGCTGAGGGACAGTGCCCAGGCCCAGAGTTCAGGCCCCATGACCGGACCCCCCCACCCCAAAAAAAAAGAATGATGTAAACTGGATTCTTGCGGTCAGGAACCTATTTATAAATAACTGTGATTATAGTCCTGCTATAAGGAAAAAGAATAGAAAGAATGACAGGAGGAAAGGAGACCACACTGTATCCAGTTACTATTATTATTATTTGAGAGGGGGTCTTACTCTGTAGCCTAGCCTGGCATTGAACTCGGGATCCTTCTTCTCAGCCTCCAGTGTTGCAGTTATTACTATTCCTGACTCCCCATTCACCCTTCTAAGGATCAAATTTGATCATGCTTAAACTTTTCCATTTATTCCTGATTGCCCAGAACATTCAATGTAGACCCCTTATGTCTAGCACAATGCTAAACTCCTAGAAAGTTCAGCCAAGTTTACTTGAACAAATGAGTGATAACAGCTTAATATGGTTTTCAGATAATCCTGAATTTACTTGTAGTAAGAAGGTCTCTTAATTTTAAATGGATTGACAAACACTTCGTTAAAAGGAAAAATTGCTTCTATTATTTTTTAGCTCATATTACATATAGAATTATATATATTTGAATATTCTTATTATCTTTAAGTAGTTGTACAAAGAAGTTGCCATTCAACAAAGCTGTGTGTGTGTGTGTGTGTGTGAGAGAGAGAGAGAGACATCACTAAAAGAACTTAGAATTTTGAGAGAAATATCTGAAATGTTCTATTGCTTTAAAATATAAAAATACTGCTTTTTGTATATGTGGAAGAATTCTGTAGTAATGATAGAGAGAAAAAAAACCCAGATTGACATTTGGTCATTATTTCTTATCAAGAGTGTCTTACTTGTAATTCTGTTTGACAGTTATATTCTAGGTCTGACAGCATCGAACCAGCTTAATTCCCACTGAAGTACTCTAAATAGGCACATTGCAATCAGTTTACCAGCCCC
The DNA here is from genome assembly GCF_000151885.1 of Dipodomys ordii. Lineage (NCBI taxonomy): Eukaryota > Metazoa > Chordata > Mammalia > Rodentia > Heteromyidae > Dipodomys > Dipodomys ordii. The sequence continues at coordinate 9,825,958 of NW_012267255.1, forward strand.
TGGGGGCGATAAAATCTCTCCTTTGAACAAATACTCAAGGGGAAGAAATCTAAGGTTTATAAAGGGCAGAGAGGGGCAAAGTTTATATGTGAGTCTATAATTGATGTTCCCTTTGTTGGAAAGAGGGTAGCTTGAGGATGCTTTAAGAATTAATCTTTAACAAGTTCTAATTTGCACTAACAAGTATGTTCAGGATGAGTGAGAGAGATGGGAGATTCTGAGACTCAGGTTGCTTCCAGCCAACCTTAAAAGAAAATTTGGAAAGGGTCATAAAAAGATGAGAGAGAAAACTTGAAAATGACAATGGAAGACTTAAGCTGGGCCTCTTTGAGGTCTATTCAAGAAGGCCGCCATCACTGCTGCTGGAGTTGATGGATTCAACTTGCTTAATGTGTGTGTACTTGATGAAGAAAATTCCAGTCCAGTGTCATAGCATCCTCATTCTCAATGAACATGGCAGGAGGGATTTAATGGAGATAGTCCTGCTCTTCTCACGATGACTCACTGTGCATTCTTGGGGACTATTATGCAACCATTCCCAGTTTTCTCATCGGTTAAATGGGGGATGATAGTTCTTACTGATTGAGGAGGTTTGAAATGATGAAGTTTGGGTTGTGTTGGGGATTGGACCCAGGACATTGAGCTTTTCAGGAAAATTTCTACCAATGAGCCACATCACCAACTCTCTATAATTATACAATTACATACACACACAATCACACAGACATGTAGTACCCATATCCATATGTTCCTGTATATGTAAGCTTATTATGAATGACTAAATCTCTGATTCCTTCCTCCTCTCCTTCTCCCCTTCCTCTTCACCTTCATTCTCCTCCTTCTCCCTACCTCCCTCCTTCCTTCTTTTCCCTCTTGTCTTCCACTTTCTCCCTTCAGCCTCCTCCTTCTTTAGTGGTTCTGACAACTGTACTTTAGAGTGTTTCCCTTGCTAGGCACTGACTGTACCACTTTGCCATGCCTCCAGTCACTTTTTGTGTTGCTTATTTTTGTGGTGGGATCTTGCTTTATGTCTGGGCCAGGCTGGGCTGTGAACCTGCTCCTTGTGCTTCCCTTGTGTGTGGAGATGGATGGACAGGCAACACACTGCTGTGCCCAGCCATGGGCTGAGATGGAGTACTGAGAGCTGAGTTGTATACTTGTGGTTGGTCTTGAACCCTGATTCTCGCATCTCCACATCTCAAGTAGCTAAGATTACAGTTAGGAGCCACCATACTCTATGGCTTGGATTATTTGACCATTTATTTTCCTTCTGTAATTTTATCATGTGTTTGATGAACAATGATGGACCATATTTAGGGGGTATTTCCTGTACCACCCAACACCCAAGCTGTTGGTGAAGCTTCTGTTATAACGCTAGCATGACCAGGACGGGATAAACTCCTCATACTGGCTTTCTATATGAATTGTTCCCACTTCCTACCAGGACTCTTACTCTATTTCATTTTCTATTCATAGTTTGTGTCTCAGCACTGGTGGCTCATGCTTGTAATCCTATCAACTTAGGAGGCTGAGATCTGAGACTCATGGTTCAAAGCCAGCCCAGGCAGGAAAGTCTATGAGACTCTTATCTCCAATTAACCACCAGAAAAACTGGAAGTGGAGCTGTGGCTCAGTGTGCTAGAGTGCTATTCTTGAGCAAAAGAGCTCAGAGATAGCACCCAGATGAAGTAAGGATACGGGGTCTTAGTGAAAGGCCTTAATAATAGAGGACATCCTTTAATTTACAAATGTGTTTTGAGTTGGTAAGCTCCAGAGAAGTCTCTCTCTCCTTAGATGATTGGTTCTTGATTTCCCCTAATTGTGTCCACATTTGATTTGTTTTGGCTTATAACATCTTTGTTAGATTATTATTATTTTTTTTGTCAGTCGTGGGGCCTGAACTCTAGGCCTGAACGCTGTCCCTCAGCTCTTCAGCTCAAGGCTAGTGCTCTACCACTTGAGCCACAGCACCACTTCTGACTTTTTCTGCTTATGTGATGCTGAGGAATCGAACCTAGGGCCTTATGCATGCAAAGCAAGCACTCTACCACTGAGCCACCTTCCCAGCCCTCTTTGTTAGTTTTGAGTGCTCACTGGTTTTTTATTTACTTTGATTGTATTCACATGTGATTTGTTTTCTCCTTTGTTAAGACTAATTGCATGCACCTTGTATGATTGTTGGACTACATAGGCATATGTTACTTGTTTTCAAGGTGGTAGGGTTTTGTGACGGGAGTCCCCCTGCTTCCCGCTAGTACTCCAATAAAGACTCCAAATTTGGCCTTTTAAGTGGTGGCTTCCCTGTTCTTGTCTGGGATCTACCAGACAACACAGGCCCTGAGTTCCAGCCCCATGACAATACAACAACAACAACAATTATCTCTTTGATCAAGCCTTCCTTGTATTCCTAGACCTGAGAACCTCCTCCTATGGGCTTACAAAGTGTCATATATGGTGTGTGTTTCTTTATTTTTGGGAACATGAGAGGGTCGCACCTTCTGGCCTCTCTGAATGTGTGGGTGTGGCCATGTGGGCTGATGGGGCTGATTTTCATTGTCTTCCTTCCTTACCTGTCTACAGGTCTGGGGAATGAAGGAAGGAATTGTCTCAATAATTGTTCTTTTTGGTCAAGGGTTTGAACTCAGGGTCTGGGTGCTGTCTCCAGGCTCTTTTGCTCAAGTCTAACATTCTACCACTTTGAGCAACAGCTTCACTTCTAGTTTTCTGAAGGTTAGTAAGAAAAAAGAATCTCAGGACTATCTTGAATGGGCTGGCTTTGAACTGCCACCCTCAGATCTCAGCCTCCTGAGTAGCTAGGATTACAGGTATGAGCCACCAGTGCCCAGCCTGTTCATTTTTCTATCACTGGGGCCTCATTACTAGGACCACCTGACACACGGACAATGGCTAAGGAATCATTCCTGGGATGAAATTATGATTCTGTATCGGGGAAGAATCTGATGATTTAATTTATAGAGTAGTCAAATCCTTGGTGTGGTTCAGATGTGAGGGAAAGTGATAAATATTATCGGGGGGGGGTGTGTGGGGAGGAACAATGATTGTGGTTCCATATAGAAAACTTTAGAAAATAATTTCTTTAGGAAAAAGGCAATTAAAAAAAGAGTTATTTTTCAAAGACAATTATGTATATCCAAGATAAAATAGATACTGCTCTTAACTTATGTGTCAGTAACAACAGTGTAATATTCCAGGGATAAAAGAAAGAGGTGTATGACATGGAGTAGCATGGGGAGTTCATTCCCTATGGAGGGTGTGCTCACTGGGCTGTGTGTGTGGAGGTAGATGGGGGAGACCAAGATGAACCCCTCTCCTTGATGAGCTCACCATCAGCTAGGGATGTACAAAGACCAAGGTACCTGGACTGCAGTGATGCAGGGCCATAGTGAAAGTATGCTTGGGAAGATCAGAGAAGAAGGTTGTATTACTTCCGGGTCAGGAGATGATGAGTTCACAGAAGTGACATTTGGTCGGGACCTTCTCCTGGTGTAACCTCTCACCCCTGTTGAGTTCCCCACTGTAGCCATATTATAGGCTTCGTCATTATCTAGACCATGTAAGTTCTGACATCATGACATCTGTGCCTGTATTCTCTGACCAAATCCCATACTCTGCCCCTCTGTTTATTCTTTTTTTTTTTTTGTCGGTCGTGAGGCTTGAACTCCGGGCCTGGGCGCTCTACCACTTGAGCTACAGCGCCACTTCCGGTTTTCTGGTGGTTTATTGGAGATAGGAGTCTCACGGTCTCTCCTGCCCGGGCTGGCTTTGAACCGCGATCCTCAGATCTCAGCCTCCTGAGTAGCTAGGATTACAGGTGTGAGCCACCAGCGCCCGGCCCCTCTGTTTATTCTTTATGGAAGCTACCGATGTTTCTTCAAACTCACTGAGACTTTTCCTCTCAGATCATTCCTATTTAAATTGTTCTCTTGTCCAGGCTTAGACAGACCTCCTTTAGCCAACACTTGGGCTGCTTTCTTGCTATTATCCTTCATTCCTTTACTCTTTTATTGTCATTGTATGGGTTCATCTGGAAAATCCTGCGTTGGCAATTTGCAGCCTTTCTATGTTTTTATTTAGTCTGCTAGAGAAAATATGTTGAAAATAACACCTTAAAAAATCATCCTTCTAGCTGGGAATTAGTGGCTCATGCCTGTAATCCTAGCTATGCAGGAGTCTGAGATCTGAGGACTGTGATATGAAGCCAGCTTGGGAAAGAAAGTAGGTGAGACTCTTATCTCCAATTAACCAGCACAAAGCTGGAAGTAGAGCTGTGGTTCAAGAGGTAGAACACTAGCTTTGAGCAATAAAGCTCAGGGATAGCATCCAGGCCCTGAGTTCAAACCCCAGGATGGGTACATATGCAGACAAAAATCATTATTCTGTACTTCAAGACCTCAATATTTTTTGGTAATATGTATGTATTTTTGTCAGCTGTGGGCCTTGAACTTTGGGCCTGGGTGCTGTCCCTGAGCTCTTCAGCTCAAGGCTAGCACTTTACCACTTGAGCCACAGTGCCACTTCTGGTTTTCGAGTAGTTTATTAGAGATAAGAGTCTCATGGACTTTCCTGCCCGGGCTGGATTTGAACTGTGATCCTCAGATCTCAGCCTCCTGAGTAGCTAGGATTACAGGCATGAGCAACCAGTGCCCAGTTAGTAATATATATTTTTTTGGTCCAGTCATGGGGCCTGAACTCGGGGCCTGGGCGCTATCCCTCAGCTCTTCAGCTCAAGGCTAGCGCTCTACCACTTGAGCCACAGAGCCACTCCCGGCTTTTTCTTTTTGCTTATGTGGTGCTGAGGAATCGAATCCAGGGCCTCAGGCATGCAAGGCAAGCGCTCTACCACTGAGCCACCTTCCCAGCCCCAGTTAGTAATATTTTTATATTTCCCTTAGTGTTGTTTTCAATACTCGATGGTTATATCAGAATGTTTCCTCTTTCCTGATACTTTCAAATCCTTCCATCTTCTACTACATGGTCAGCAGATTCATCACTGTTCACTTTTAGAGGAAATGTAAAGCATCAGATTGGGACTCCTTTGACTTCTTGCCGAGAAAAGCTACTTACAGTGACAGCCACCTAGTTCTCCTTGTATCTGGTTATAATGAAAGAGTTAACCTTCTGTCACTCCTAGGTTAATAACTGGAGCATGGATTTAAATACCAGATTGTAGAGAGCTGAAATAATATATTTGTACAGGAGAAAAGTCCTCAAGAAAGAATATGGAGGACTCGAAGTATTCAAACTGGGGAAAGAAGAAGCCATGGTGTCTGGAAGAAGCACCGGAGGGCAAGGAGGCCAAGCATGTGGAGATTGGTTATGGGAGCTTGGGAATGATGTATTTCAAGCAAGGAGGGAGAGTTGAAGCTTCCAGTCTCTAAAGCCTCACAGAAGTCAAGTCAGAGCAACAGTTAAGGCTATGCGCTCCATGGATGTGTTAGGGAGAAACAGAACTGTCTGCAGTGGAAAGCAAATGGGAGGTGGAGATCTCCACTGAAGATTCCTCCTTTCACATGTTCAGCTCTCCAGAGGAGAGATATGAGGTAGACAAAATCCATAATGTGTGTGTGTGTGTGTGTGCACACGCATGGGTGTGCGTGCACGTGCTAGTCCTGGGGCTTGAATTCAGGGCTTGGCTGCTGTCCCTGAGCTTTGGTGCTCAAGCCTGGTGCTCTGTCCTTTTTTTTTTTTTGGTCCGGTCGTGGAGCCTGAACTCTGGGCCTGGGTGCTGTCCCTCAGCTCTTCAGCTCAAGGCTAG
>NW_012267255.1:9832867-9843323 GCF_000151885.1 Dipodomys ordii
AAGAAGAGGAAGAAGAGGAAGAAGAGGAAGAAGAGGAAGAAGAGGAAGAAGAGGAAGAAGAGGAAGAAGAGGAAGAAGGAGAAGAAGAGGAAGAAGAGGAAGAAGGAGAAGAAGGAGAAGAAGGAGAAGAAGAAGAAGAAGAAGAAGAAGAAGAAGAAGAAGAAGAAGAAGAAGAAGAAGAAGAAGAAGAAACAGCAGCAGCAGCAGCAGCAGCAGCAGCTGACAGTTCTTTGGGGAGCTTGTTAAATGTACAGATTCCCTCAGATTGTCTCAGAGGGGCTTCATCAGTAGGCCTGAGGCAGGTGGAGAAGATCTATTGTCATTGTCGTCTTCTTCCTCTTCTTCCTCTTCTTCTTCTTCTTCTTCTTCTTCTTCTTCTTCTTCTTCTTCTTCTTCTTCTTCTTCTCTTCCCTTCCTTCCTTCCTTCATTTTTCTTTTCTTTCTTTCCCTCCTCCTCCTCCTCCTCCTGCTCTTGCTCCTCCTCCTGCTCCTCCTCTCCTTTTCCTTCTCTTTCTTCTAAGTTATTTCTTTTCTTCCTTTGTTTTTCATCATTCTGGTTACTTCAACTCAGGGCTTGGGTACTGTCCCTGAGCTTTTATGCTGAAGACTAATCCTCAACTACTTGAGCCACAGCTCCATTTCTGGCTTTTTTTTTTGGGAAATCAATTGGAGAATAGAGTCTCACAGACTTTGCTGCTTGGGCTGGCTTAGTATGACCCTCAGATCTCAGTCTCTTGAATAACAAGGATTACGGGCATAAGCCACTGGCATCCAGCAAGGAGATCTATCTTTTTTTTTTTTTGGTCGGCTGTGGGGCTTGAACTCAGGGCCTGGGCGCTGTCCCTCAGCTCTTCAGTTCAAGGCGAGCGCTCTACCACTTGAGCTATAGCGCCACTTCCGGTTTTTTGGTGGTTTATTGGAGATGGGAGTCTCAAGGTCTCTCCTGCCCGGGCTGGCTTTGAACCGCGATCCTCAGATCTCAACCTCCTGAGTAGCTAGGATTACAGGCGTGAGCCACCAGCGCCGGGCTAAGGAGATCTATCTTTAATGCTCACCCCAGAAAAGTTTGAAACACCTGGTCCCTGGAAGATGGCTAGAAAGCACTACCTTAACTCTGACCGTTCAGGTGGGGACTCCGCGGGATCTTTAGATGAGCATTTCCCACACAATTAGCCATTACATCTGTACCCAAGCGTCTATTAATGACTCCATAGTTCTGCTGGCGAAGGGCTGGAACTATGCCATGATATTTCTTTTCTTTTCTTTTTTTTTTTACAAACAAAGAAGAGATTTATTTTTGACATAGTAGTTAAGTAACTGAATAAAGAATAATAATGCCATGATATTTCCTTGGCTTCCCAATTCCAGGCTTCATTGTGAAACATGGATTAATAGGCCATCCTTATAAACTGCAAGTAAGTCAGACTGTGAGCTGGATACCTGCTGAAACCATCTTTAGTCTTCACAGAGGGCGGCAGGTTTGCTCAGTGAGATTAAAATCTTGAGTACTGGGTTTGAGTCTCTCTGCAATCGTTCGGGTTGTACACGAGGAAGAATAAAGCAATACGCATTTTGTCTGCAGCCAGCTAGATCACTGCCCGGGAGCAGGTTATCTCATTCTGAAGTTGAGACCAGCAGCTGCCAACCTCATTCCCGGTGACTTAGAAAAAGGTTGTGTATGGCAGCCACGTTCTGAGTTCTGTTCACTTTTTGTGCGTGGATGGAGGTGGAGGAGGCCGGCGGAGTGATTCTCTCAGATTTCCTGTACTTTTAATCATGGTTTGCGTCGGTGAATGTGGACAAGTCTAATAAAGTACTTGATGAAACGCTTGATGTCAAAGCAATAATTGAATGCTTCGCTTGGCGGCTTTGAAGAGCCCGCTCTCCGCAGAGATGAAGTGAACAGCATACTAAATGCTGCTGCTCTCTGCCAAGCCTTCTTCCCTGTTGTCCACAAGCCAGAGTAACTCTTGGCTGGGGGATCCGATGCCTTTCGAAGCCTAGAAAGCTTGTCACCTCCGAATTCACCATCCCACCCAAGCTACTGTTGGCTTTCACCTGGATTTTTATTTTTGCTGAATTTTTAGTTTTGCTTGAACTTAGGGCCTGGGCATTGTCCCTGAGCCTCTTTGTGCTAAGGCTAGGGCTCTACTACTTGAGCCACAGCACCACTTCTTTTTCTGAGTAGTTTATTGGAGATAAGGGTCCTATGGACTTTTCTGCTTGGGCTGGCTTTGAACCATAATCCTCAGATCTCAGCCTCCTGAGGAGCTAGGATTATAAGCATGAGCCACTGGTGCCCAGCTCTTACCTGGATTTTAGCTATGTCTCTGTTTCTCTCTCTCTCTCTCTCTCTCTCTCTCTCTGACTCTGTCTCTCTATTTCTCGTTATATGTTTCTGTCTGTCTATATCTCTTTCTCTTCTCTCTGCTGGCATTAAGGCTTGAACTCAGAGCCAGTGTGCTCTCCCTTGACTTTTTGCTCAAGGTTAGCACTCTAACACTTGAGCCACACCTTCATTTCAGGCTTTTTGCTGGTTAATTGGAGATAAGAGTGTCATAGATTTTTTTTTTAAACTGGGTCTGGCTTTGAACTGTGATCCTCAGATCTCATCTTCCTGAGTAGCTAGGATTATAGGCATGAGCCACCAGCACCTGGCTTGGTCTCCCTATCTTCATTCTTGCCTGTCTATACTGCTCTCTACTTTGTAGGTAGACTAATTGTCCCGATGCAAATATCTAATTGTATTTAGTTGTTATTTCCCCAGGCATCCGGCACTTAGTACATGCTCAGTAAAATCTTTTGTTTACAAAAATGAATGGCTGTTACTCACTTACTAAAGCTTTCCCAGCCTTCCCCTTGCTTTCAGGAAGTGGCCAAACTTTAAGCAGGTTGAAGACTCACTATTCTTCATTTCTTTCTTTCTCTGCTCTGCACTAGTGCACGTGGACACTTTAATTCCCATCTCTCCCATGGCTGAACCTTCCCATCTGTTGTTCTCTTTATCCACAAACCATCCCTTCTCCCTCCCTGCCAGCGTGTATTTAACTGAGTAATTCATTTTCCCTCTTTATGTTTGTCACCCTGAGTCACCTCTTTTTAAATATATATAATGTATATATATATATAATGAAAATTCTATACAGAGGGTTACAATTACATGAGCAAGGTAATGAGTACATTTCTTATCAAGCATTGCTGCCTCCTCCTTTGTTTCCCCTACCATCCCTTGAGCTACCTCTTATAACCAGTCTTCTCTGATGTCCTCACAATCAGATAGCTTGAATGTCTTTCTTGTGATCCTTTTTTTTTTGCCAGTCCTGGGGCTTGAACTCAGAGCCTGGGTGCTGTCCCTGAGCTTCTTTTGCTCAAGGCCAGCATTCTAGCACTTGAGCCACAGCATTCCGGCTTTTTCTGTGTATGTGGTCTGAAGAATGGAACCCAGGGCTTCATGCATGCTAGGCAAGCACTCTACCACTAAATCCCATTGCCAGCCCCATTTGTGATCCCTTAGTTCTAATCTCCCCCTCTTAGCTCTTATTCCACTGACCAGTGATATGGCTATCTTATTAACCAACATTCTGGTCCTAGCACCTGGTTCAGGTCTTGGTAACTACTGTGTATGCGATCAACATTATTGTTGGATGTTGGGTATATCAGATTGATAGGAATGGCTTGACCTGCCAAAAGGATATTTTTGATTTCCCTTCTTCATATTGTGTTGGTAGGAAGGTCGTAAGATGAATTCTTGAGCTCTTGGATGATTCATGTGTTTAGCCCCCTCATTTGGTATCTGAATTCACCATTTTAACCCCCCAAATCCATTCATTCTAGTTTGTGCTTCAGCATTAGATTGCTATTGGCCTTCCTGTCTTTCTTCTTGGCCTTCTACACCAAGTTCTCTACTTCACAGCCAGGGAAACTGAGACTCAAAATGTTTACAAGACTTCTCCCAGGTCTAACAGTGACGGTCAGTAACAAACCAGAGTAGAAATGGTTTAAGGAACTTCTTACACAATCCATGTGCTCTATAGCTCCTTGTCTACCCTCAGCCCTGCCGCCTGAATACATTCAATTTGGTTCTGATTCACTCTTAAGTCTCTGGATGTAGCAATCCTATTCTAATTTCTGCCGCGTTTTCCTTGAGGTCTCTGCAGAAAGCCAAGAGCTCCCGCTATGATTTTCTGCTTACGATTCCGGAGATACCTGCTTTTCTTTTTCTTTTTTTTTTAAATTTAATTTTATTTGTGAACATACTGTACAGAGGGGTTACAATTACATGGGCAGGATAATGCGTACATTTCTTACCAAGCATTGCAGCCTCCTCACATCCCTTCCCAGCCTCCCCCCTCCCCCCCAATCCCAATCCTTCTCCTCCTCCCCCCCCCCCCGCACCGACGTTGTAAAGCTCGTTTTGGACATGACAACTTGTACTTCTCATTGTTGCAACAGGTCCACCTGTATCCTTAAACAACTGGTTTTTCCCCATCTCCTCCACAAGTTATACTGACATCAAATATAGTGAAAGCAGGGGTTATACTGTGGGGGAGGGACATACAAAGCAACAAAGAGATAATCTTATAAATGCGTTAGAAACACATGCATGAAAGAAAAAACATTAAAATACATGTCTAAGGGTTCATTTTCCTGACATCACATTATCTGACCTTTTCCGCTTGACTCATACATATACTAGATATTGCATATAAGGGAAACCATGGGACCTATGTTTCTTTGGGCCTGGCTTACTTCACTTAATATAATTTTTTCCAAGTTTCTCCATTTCCTAACAAATGGGACAATGTCATTCTTTCTGATGGAGGCATAGAATTTCATTGTGTATATATACCACATTTTCTTGATCCATTCATCTACTGAGGGGCATCTGGGTTGGTTCCATATCTTAGCTATGGTAACTAATGCTGCAATAAACATTGTTGTGCTGGTAGACCTGCTTTTCTTCACAAGCAATGTTCTGCTCTTTGCCTAGTAACCATTCACAGAGAAAGATTTTATATGCATGAAAACATGCAATAAACCTTAAATTTAGAAAGTATATACCAAGGATTAATGACTTAAAAATATCCCCAATGAGCATTTTTAACAAACAGACTCAGCCTCAACAGACACAAGTGGAAAGGGGAGGGGAATGAAGAAGTTTCCATTCTAGAAAATGTGCTTTCTACCAGAATTGGTTCTTAGCACATGCCATCATAACAACCTGAGATTATTAGCTTTGTGTCTTTGTTGCTAAACTTTTGGGGATCCCAATCTCCAAACATTCCCCATTCCCCCGCTCCCTGCTCTCTTCCTCTCCTTTTGTAGAGAAGAACTTTGAGGCTTTACAAATGCCTTGTTTCTCATTAAGATATACACACTGATTTCCTTTTCCCTCCCTCCCTCTCTCCCTCTCTCCCTTCCTTCCTTCCTTCCTTCTTCCTTCCTTCCCTGCCCCTTCCTCCCCTCTCTTTCTTTCTCTCTCTCTCTTTCTATCCCTTTCTTTCTTTCTTCTTTCCTCCTCCTCCTTTTTTCTTTTTAGCAGTACTGAGAACTGAATTAAGTACTCAACCTCCAGAGCTTTAAGCTAATCCTTTTGCTTTTAGTTTGGTTTTCATATAGAGTCTCATGCTAACTTTTTTCCTAAACTGGTCCCTTGTCTCTACCTCCCAATGAGGTGGGATTACAGGCATGTACCACCATATGCCACCTTAGAACACCTGTTTTCCATCGAGTTTAAAATTGCTTGTCTTTTACTTCTCAGTCGGGGACAGAGTTCTCCTCTTCTCTCTTAAAAAGGAAAACTTTAACATGTGAGCTAGGTAGAAAACCAAGTAGAGAGTAATATGAGAGGGCCAGAATCAATAGGCAAATGAAGGACTTAGCGCTCTGCAATCGTTGTTTGAAGAAAGTTAGGGAAGTAAGAGCCTGTCCCGATAGGGCATATGATCTTGTTTCCTCACCGTGGAAGGTGAGGTAGGAAGAGTCATTGTTCAGAAGTAATGAAGTTCAGGGAGAACAAGTGCATGTGTCGCCTTTGGATTCATATTGCAATACTTCTGGTGTCTAAAAATGGTGGGTAATAGAAACTGATATTCAAGGAACAATCATTCTTTAGTAAAATGTGGATAACATTTAATATGCCAGTAGGTATTATGACTCTTCAAAATAAGAGGATCTAGTGCAACATTTCCCAACATTTGTCTGTGGAATTCCCATTTGATGGAACATCTTGAATTCGGTGGTAGAGCGCTTGCCTTGCATGCATGAGGCCCTGGGTTCGATTCCTCAGCACCACATAAGCAAAAAGAAAAAAGCCGGAAGTGGCACTGTGGCTCAAGTGGTAGAGCGCTAGCCTTGAGCTGAAGAGCTGAGGGACAGTGCTCAGGCCCAGAGTTCAGGCCCCACGACAGGACCCAAGGAAAAAAAAAAAAAAAAGAAAAGCACCTCTGAGAAATGCTGATTTACACATGCCTGCTCATATAATATGTAACATACTGTCGTTTGTCATTCGCGTAAAGCTCCCAGGAAACTTGATTGGCTGCTCCCTCAATTCTCTTGGAGGCCATTCTGGGTGACTCCCATGTAAATCTCAAACAGAACAAATGTCCTTGCGTATACACACACACATATACCTATATGTATGTATATATGTGGACATATACCTTTAGATATGTATGTACACATATATATTTACATTTTTAATTTTTTTTGTGCTAGGACTGGGACTTAGGGCCAAGGTGCTCTCCCTTAGCTTTTTACTCAAGGTTGGTACTCTACTTCTTGAGACATAGCTCCACTTCCCGCTTTTTGCTGTTTTATTGAAGATAAGAGTGTCATGAACTTTTCTATCTAGGCCGGCTTTGAGCTGTGATCCTCAGATCTTAATCACCTGATGAACTATGATTACATGCATGAACCACTGGCATATGATCCTTGTATATTATATTATAGAAATTATATTGTTATTTGTCTGCATTAAGAAATCTTTCTTAGCTGGGTGCCGGTGGCTCATGCCTGTAATCCTAGCTACTCAGGAGGCTGAGATCTGAGGATCATGCTTCAAAGCCAGCCCAGGCAGGAAAGTCCGTAAGACTCTTATCTCCAATAAACCAGTAGAAAACCGGAAGTGGCACTGTTGCTCAAGCGGTAGAACACTTGCCTTGAGCTGAAGAACTGACTCGGATAGCGCCCAAGCCCAGAGTTCAAGCCCCATGACTGACAAAAAGAAAAAAGAATCTTTCTTATTAAGCATAATTGAAAGTTATCACATATTTATATTATTTTCATTTTTTCCAGAGTGGTACTGTCAATGCAACTTAAATCTTAAATTTCTGAAAGTAGATTACATTGTCCAAATATTTTAGTATTAGCAAAATGAAATTGGTTATCAAATATCTTTAATACTCATGATATTTACTAGTGTTACTTAACACTTCATTCCTTCAATGTTTTAAAAAAAATTATGGACAAAACATTTTGGGCCCAGAATGGGCTTTAGATCTGTAAATCAATCCTGTGGATCATTTTAAATTACTAATCATAAGCAAATGGATAAGCAAAAATGACTATAAATTGGGTTAATTACTGTAGCTCAAGTTTTAGCTCATAATTTTGACTTTCAAAGGCTACACAAACCAATTTTGTACTCTTAGATTATAATGAGCAGTCTTTATTCTTTAATCAGTTTGCCCCGTATCTGGCTGTCTAATGTAACATTCCTTTGAAGTCTAGAAAGATCTAACATAATTGAAGAAATGTCGAACTACTTGACTCTTTTTTTTAATATAAAGGAATTAAACATTAATCAGGTTTGTGCATCTCAATTAAGCCAATTAAAATTATCACAGAACGAAGTGCAGACCGCAAGAGGTAGCTTTAATGCATGAATACATTATCAACTTTTACCTTGTATTCCCATTCTTATTAAGTTTGTGACTCCAAAAGTAAATACAGCCCTGATGCTATAATAGGAGTCTACCAGTGCACACAATCAGGCAAAAGAGCCACTTAATGTTTATGATGGGTGTTCACCTACAGTTCCTAGTGCTGGCACTCACCTCAAATCTTTCTGCCAAAGTAGAAATTCTATAATTACGGTGATGACTGGAGCCTTTATCCAAATAGCCCATTAACGATTCCAATTGGCTTCCCTAACAACTGGGAAATGCAGTTTTGGTCTTGCAGGCTATAGTATATATACACAAAGTCCATATAATTACTAATAATTTGTAACAAGTGTTAATTGATAAACAGCTCCCTCTGGTAGCTTAATTAAAGCTGTAGGATAGCTCGGCGATTTACAACTGGGATTGATCTCAATTAGTCAACAAAATCTGTGTAGTCTGTTCAAAGGAGAGTGAGGAAATTTAGCTAGCGAGGCTTTGGGGATTTTTGTCTTGTCTTCTGTTTCTTTCTTTCTTTTTTTTTTTCCCTTCAAGAAGAAGAAATACAATCGGAAGACTGCGCGGCTTTGTGGGAACATTCTACCTCGCTTCTTGTAGGTGTTCTGCCATTTATCCTCCCATTTATTTATTCTGTCAGGTTACTGAAAACGATTCAGGCATTTGCTTTTATTACACCCAGTGGTACACATTGCTGAATCTCAACCCCGAGAGACTGAGAAGTACAAGGAAAGAACAATGTATTGAAAAAAAAAGTCATGTTTTCATCTTATAGATGTGTGTTTGCAAACCGGTATTGGGGGGCTATAATTAAATGGAAAGTGACATAGGGGAGTCAGCGGACACTTGGGGGTCTAGGGATCTTGCAAAACCATCTTGGCCACATTAAGACTCAACTTCCTTGATCATGCGGGCTGGTGCAGCACAAGCCTAATCTGAACACTGCTGAAGCCACCCCCGTGGGAGGCAGGAGGCAAAGAGTGTCATCTGTGCTCAATGAGATCACAGACTGGCTGCAAGCAGCTGCTGAAACATTAATTAATCTGTTTGCAAATAAGTTGTGGATCTGTGCTAGCTGGAACTGGGGTTATAAACACGCTGGGATACTGTGATTCCCAGGTTTGTTTGTATCTTAAGATGTATCATTTTCCTATGTGGCCAAATCACCAGGACCCAGATTTTGTGTGTTTACTTCTGGATGTTCAGAACAAGTGTGGATGGTACCTCTTATATCCCTGGCTCTGGGAGGGTTGCAGCAGTTGCAAAGGCTGTGACTACTATGCACGAGGGTCTGCGCTTCATTTAAGTCAGATTTGTTAATCAAAGAGAATGAAATATTCCACAGAACAAATGGATGTGGGTTTAGTCATTTTGTAATTTTTAAACATTTCGTAAATGTCACAGTTACTTAATTTGTTCTAAGTAGGCTATGGAAAATTCTAGTTCCTGTGAACAATGTTGGTTTCTAGTATTTACTTTTTTTTTTTGGTCAGTCGTGGGGCTTGAACTCTGGGCCTGGACACTATCCCTCAGCTCTTCAGCTCAAGGCTAGAGCTCTACCACTTGAGCCACAGTGCCACTTCCGGTTTTCTAATGGTTTATTGGAGATAAGAGTCTCATGGACTTTTCTGCCCAGGCTGGCTTTGTATCGCAATCCTCATATCTCAGCCTCCTGAGTAGCTAGGATTACAGGCGTGAGTCACCAGCACCTGCCTACTTTTTTTTTTTTTAATAAAGAAAATAACAAGATAGGTTGCTGGAACAGAGAATCTGAAAGAGTTTGTATTGTTAAACTGATATTGTTTGTTCCATTTTTCTTTCTTTTGTGCTGTGACTGGGACTTGAACTCTGGACCTCACATTCTTGCTCGTTTGTGTCACTCAAGGCTGGTGCTCTATCACTTGAACTACACTTCCACTTCCAACTCTTTGATGATTAATTGGAGATAAGCGTCTTACAGATTTGTCTGCTTGGGCTGGCTTTGAACTGTGATCCTCAGATCCTAGTCCTCCTGAGTAGCTAGAATTACAGGCATGAGCTCTTGACAATCTGTATCTATCTATCTATATTTTTTTGTTGGTTGTGGGGCTTGAACTCAGGGCCTGTGCACTGTCCCTAGCTTTTTGGCTCAAGGCTAGTGCTTTACCATTTTGAACCACAGCTCTACTTCTGGTGATCTAGTCATTAATTGGAGATAAGAATCTCATAGACTTTCCTGCCTGAGCTGGCTTTGAACTGCTATACTCAGATCTCAGCCTCCTGAGTAGCTAGGGTTATAAGCATGAACTGCAGGTGCCTGGCATATGGTAAATATTTAACCCTTTGGGGTCAAAAGAGCGTCGGTGACAACTACTGAACTCTGTCATAGCTTAAGAGTTGTCACCTCCAATATGTAAATGAATAGACATAATTATGTTTTTCTGTAACATTGTTTACAGCAACCTAGTGTTGGGATGGATTTAGCAGTGGGTTAGTTTTCTTTTCTTATTCTTTCTTTCTTTCTTTCTTTCTTTCTTTCTTTCTTTCTTTCTTTCTTTCTTTCTTTCTTTCTTTCT
>NW_012267255.1:9843373-9982582 GCF_000151885.1 Dipodomys ordii
TTATTCTTTCTTTCTTTCTTTCTTTCTTTCTTTCTTTCTTTCTTTCTTTCTTTCTTTCTTTCTTTCTTTCTGCCAGTCCTGGGGCTTGAATTCAGGGCCTGGGCACTGTCCCTGAGCTTCTTTTGCTCAAGACTAGCACTCTACCACTTCAGCCACAGTGCCACTTCGGCTTTTTCTCTTTATGTGGTACTGAGGAATTGAACCCAGGGCTTCATGCATGCTAGGCAAGCACTCTACCACTGAGCCACCTTCCCAGCCCAATGGGTTAGTTTTCTAATCCTGTCCTTGTAGGGCAAGAATGAAGGAAAAAGTCAGTGTTCATGATCAGGATCCCGACAGACAGAGGATGAGTTGGAAACAGATTGTAGGGACCTTTATTCAGATTTGGTGGTGATGGCCTTTGTGGGTTAGGGCAAAGTCTTTAAAGGAACTCTAAGTGAGAACAGTTGAACAGAAGTTATGCAGATGAAGGAATGAGGTAGGCAGAGGATACTGGGTAGAGGGGACAAAGTTGATTCAAGTCTAGGGTGAAATCTACCATGGGATTGTCCCTAATATGTTTACCCTTCTCCTGCTTCTCCTTCTTGTAAGCCCACTGTACACTCATACTTCTTTGTCCTCTCATGAAAGTTGTCATGGCTAATTGACTTGACTTGGCCAATGAAATGTGAGAAGAAACAACACGGGTATTTCTGAGTGGAAGATGTCAGAGCCAATGTTCGGTTGTTTTCATTGCTAGCCCTTGTCACAGACTTCACAGCAGCTCTTCTTGAGATCCAGGCTCCATCTGCCTTGGTTCTGAGAGATTAGGGTTCTCGAGAGATTGGGATGCCAGATCTTACTTCCCCTAAGAATGGAAAACAATATTCAGAACAACAGGCAGACTTGGATAAACCTTTGTTGAATAAAAATCACCATAATATTGTTTTTTTTCTTTTCATTTTTGGCATAGCCTAATCTACCCCAAATGTTACAATGTGTTTCTGAGACCAAAACCACAGGAGAAAGGCTTTGTGCTGAACACAGGGTGGAGATCAGGACTTGGAGGGGTTTGCAATCTGTTGGCATTCAATTATAATGCAAAGAAAAATGTGGGAGGCCCTTTAAGAAGAGTAAAAGATGCCCGAGGGTCGAGGGCCGTAGAAAGGAGAAAGCTTGTCTTACCACCGATTTTGAAAGGGTTCATTAAAGAATCGCCATTTGAGGAAGTGATACTGTGGCTCAAGTAAGTGGTAGAGTGCTTGCCTTGAGCTGAAGAGCTCAGGGGCAGTGGCCAGGCCCAAAGTTCAAGCCCCATGACCAACAACAAAAACACAAAAACAAAAACAAAAGAACAAAAATAAAAAAATTAGCCATTTGATTTGAGTTATAAAGCCCAAGGAGGAGCCTATCAGAAAATTTATATTCAACAAAATTATTATCATTGGGCAGTAAGACAACAACATTGAGGTAATCAGTGCGGATCCGTACATACCCTGCCAATGGGTTTGAAGTGAGTTAGAATCTGGAGAACAATGGACAAAAACCCAAGAAAGAAGAATGGTTTCTAATGCACTTTCTATCTGTGACTAGCTAGGAAGCCAAGGGTCTCTCCGTATTGTACCAGTGTTATGGCCAAGGGACTAATAATTGGTGTGTGCTAAAATGTCCCGGAAGGCTGACATAATGTCAATCAAAGCTGGTCCTGGGGTCATGGTGGTTGAAGGGAAAACTCTGAGAGAAAAGGAATTGAAGAGGTAAATGTCACCTGGTGCTTGGAGCTCAGAACCAAGTTATAAATAAAAATCTGAAATTCCTATACATGTGGTTATCTTCGACCTCAGCCTTTGCTTCTCCCAGCATTCCTTTATAGGATTGTACTTCTAGATATTTGGTGAATTCCTTTGGAAAACAAATTTTCAGCCATGCCTATAAACTGAACACTTCGGAGGCTGACACAGGAGGACTGTGAGTTTGAGGCCAATATGGGCAACACAGCAAACCCTGTCCCAACAAACAAGCAAACCACAAACAAATCAACCAAGCAACTGAACAAAAAAAACCATTGATAGTATGTCACACCTGTGTATAGCATCCATATGATGACATTCTAGGAATCATGTAATAACTCTTAAAAGTTTTACTGATGACTATATTAGAAGAAGTGTATGTGTGGTGTCAAATAAGGAGGAATCAGGCAATCTGGAATTGAGTCTGGGTTCCAAAATTTGCCAACTTTAATACCTTTGTAAAGACTATTTTTTATTTTTATTTTGCCAAGCCCTGAAAGGGTTTCAAAAACTATAGATCTTTATGAATAAAAGGCCTGATCTGTTATCTTTTTTTAATTAAAAAATGTTTTTTTTTGTTGGTCCTAGAGCTGATGAACTCAGGGCCTGGTTGCTGCTGTCCCTGAGTTTTTTTTCCCCCTGAAGGCTAGCACTGGATGGCTTCAGCCAGGTTCCACTTTCAGCTTTTTTCATAGTGTATTGGAGACCAGGGTTTCATAGACTTTGCTTCCAACCTCCATCCTCAAATCTCAGCCTCTTGAGTCGCTAGGATTAACAGGTGTGAGCCTGGTGCCTTGCTGGTGCTATCAGTTTTAAGAATGGGGTTCCCAGATAAACTAGGAAGGAAAAGATTGCGGCTTGCCTGTTTAGGTGGTAGGACTGGGTGATGCCACTTTGCTTTTCTTGGGACACCTCCAGTGCTCTGAGGGTCGATGTCACTATGTCCTTTATGCCTCCATGAGACCTTACTCATACTTTTTGCTAAAAGATCTAATATATGTATATAATAATATATAATATAAAATATAACATATAATATAATCACATACACTTATATAATAATATATTTAATCCATTAATAACATATTTATAATATAATATATTTATAATAATTATATAATATATAACATATTATACTAATACATAATATAAGTTAGATATATTTATATATATGTTCCCCACTCATCTAGGACCTTGCTGAGAGGTGCAGGAATCCTTGGATCTTCCCAGAGTGAGGGAAGGGAAAGCGGGGAGTAAGGTATGGGGGAGAAAGAATTAACTAGGGCAAGGGAGTGGTGCCATCCAACATTGCTTTCATGAGCAGTTCAGGATCTGTAGTTTCTGGGAGCCCTTCAGATCTGTCTCCCATTCTCTCACACAATCTCTGTTTCTCTGAGCCTCTTGTGGTGCGAGCATATTGATGTGCTGGTATGATTCTTGTGCTTAAAGGTACACTTTTTTTCCCCCTCCCATGACATGGTTGCTAATCTCAGCCAATTCCTTCATCTGTGCCCTATGGGAAAGAGCTGCGAACTGTTGTGGTGCTGGGAGAATTGGTTGTGTTGGAAATAATGAAGATGCGATGGAACCCTTCCACAGGTTCTCACAGGTCATTCCGGCTGTGTCCTTATGCCCTGCATCTGCCTTCAGACACGGCCTGATAGCTCTCTTGCCTGCCTTGGTAATAGTTACAGCTTTTCCAGTTATCTTTAGTTTTGCAGCTGTTTTGGTGTTTTTTTTTAATGTAAAAGTTCCCAATGCAAATCACAAATTCATTTTCTCCTCCAGATCCCAATATCTCCCCTCATCCATTTCCCACAAAACTTAAGTCCCTATTAAAAAACTCTACAGTATTTTGTGCTGTTAAATATCAGGCTGGGGCTGGGAAGGTGGCTCAGTGGTAGAGTGCTTGCCTTGCATGCATGAGGCCCTGGGTTGATTCCTCAGCTCCACATAAGCAGAAAAAGCCAGAAGTGGCGCTGTGGCTCAAATGGTAGAGCGCTAGCCTTGAGCTGAAGAGCTGAGGGACAGCGCCTAGGCCCAGAGTTTAAGACTTGCGACTGACCAAAAAAAAAAAAAATCAGTTTGCCTTTGTCCTCTGTTCTTGCCTCCTTGTGCTCAGAGCTCCTCTTGTGCTAGGAAAACAATGGTGACACGAGGTCGGAGGGCCTCACTTACAAGGCAGTGATAGAAGCTGGCTTTGGTGTCTACCATGTAGCTTGTAGCTAAAAGATGGCTTAGAGAGCATCATGGATCTTTTTTTTTTTTTTTGCCAGTCCTGGGGCTTGAACTCAGGGCCTGGGCGCTGTCCCTGAGCTTCTTTCGCAAGGCGAGCATTCTACCACTTGAGCCACAGCACCACTTTGGCTTTTTCTGTGTATGTGATACTGAGGAATGGAACCCAGGGCTTCATGCATGCAAGGCACCGAGCCACCTCCCCCGCTCCTACTGGGGATCTTTTGACAATGAGCTGAGCGCTCCATGTTGGAGACCCATTCTCTAGGCCAGCTCTTACCACAGGTAGCTTCTGCTCTGGGGGTGGATGGAGTGGTGCTGCGTCACCTCCCTGGGTTGGAGGAATTACCAGGTGGTAACCAATCAGAGATGCCCTGGGTTCCTTGGAAAACTCAGGATCATTGGCCCACAAACCATCTTTTCTTCTCTTATTACTTTGGCCCACAAAAGATAGTACATGATTTGGAAAGCGTTTGCTTATTGAGTGCTTTCAAGACATTAAGAAAAAAGGCAAACGGTATGTTAGGAAGGTGGATGTGAACACAAAGAAATACCTTCGAGTGGCCTCACTGTTGAAGGTGTCAGAAGGCAATGAGAGGCAATTTCATATCATGAATCTGCCAAAATGTCAAAAGAAAGGCAGTTTCCAGTGTTCCCATAGTTTTAGGAAAATGGGGGCACTTGTACCCTGTTGGGAGAAGTGTGAACAGGTGAAATGTGGTTTAGAGATCATTTGGGAATGATGGATCAAATTTCAAAATGTGCTTATCCTTTGAGTAATTCCAACTGTAGAAAACTTATCACAAATGTACACGCGTATCCATACAGCTGAGTCTATGTGTTGTCCAGCTTTGTCTGGATGTCCTGTGAATTTGTTGCTGTGTTAAAGCCTTGACTATGGCCAGAAAAAGTTGGGAAAAAATACTTCAGTGCTTGTAAATAGGTTACATTAATTATGGTAGGTTCCAAGTTGTGCAATAGGTGTATTTGTAGTCACAAGAGACCATAGAAAGTGGTTACTTCTGAGAAAGAGTGGCTCACAGAAGAAGGCTTTTAAGAACATATCGGCTTCCCTCCATCCTGTTTCAATTTGTTCTTGGTTTGCATGAGCCATATTACTTTTAGCAATGAAAAAAAAATCCCACAACAATAGTTAGAAAGGTTCCGAAGTCTCACTCACTGAAGGCCAGGGCTGGGGGCGGGGCCATTGGTTCCTGCCCAGTTGTTGTTTTCAACCTCAGTACCCCATGCCTGCCTTCCAACTTCCAGAACCCCATTCACCTGCCATGCTCAGGGTGTTCCCTGGCTCCTGAAGCCCTCTGCCCATCTGTACAATGGGCTGCAGACGCCAAAGAACCAATCCTTCTGAAGACAGTCTTCACCACTGACACACTAGGAGAACTGTGTTCAGCCTCTGGCTCCTCGACTCTCTGTGGTGACAATTTTAAGGTTTATGTTCTACAAACCTTCTTAAAGATAACTCAGGTTAACTTAAAGATAACCTTAAGGACAACTAAGTTCCAAGGGGGCAACTCACTTGCTAATGCCCCCTGTATTGGCTGCCTTTGTTTCTCCACCTTACTCTTTCACTCATGTTTTCTTCTTCCAAATAAGTCAGGAGTCCCATATCCCCGTGCTCTCCATTCGTGTGGGAACCCACACCAGGGCCGGACCCTTCTGCAGCTGCCCTTTAGAGGAGCTCTGCTTGTGATGGAGCTCTGCGGTCAGGCAGAACAGGCCAGGCTGGTGCCTGTGGATATCACCCGTGTCTGGGAGTCTATAAACCAAACGATTCCCGTTTGTGGGAATCAAGACATCCTTCCTCCATTAGATCATCCAGTGGACTGCCAAGCAAGCAGGAGAAAGTAGGTTCCTTCTAGACTCTTCTAGGAAGCTTAGAGAAACAGAGAGGCCAAAGAATCAGACCTGAAATAGTCAAGAGAGCTCATCTGGATGTGTGTGTGTGTGTGTGTGTGAGAGAGAGAGAGAGAGAGAGAGAGACAGACAGACAGACAGACAGACAGACAGACAGACAGAGACAGAGAGAAAGAGAAAGAGTCTTGGGGCTTGAACTCAGGGGCCTGGGCACTGTCCCTGAGCTTTTGCTCAGGCTGGCACTCTACCACTTGAACCACCCTGCCTGGCCTTTTCTGAGTAGTTCATTGGAAACAAGAGTCTTATGGACTTTCCTGACTGCAATCCCCAGATCTCAGCCTCTTGAGTAGCTAGGATTACCTATGTAAGTTACCTGACTCACCTGAATTTTTTCCCACTTCCTATTTTCAGTACAGCATAGCTAGAAGTATGTTGTATGGGGGAGACAGTATGGTTGCAAAATCTGGGGACTTTTTCCACAGCCTGGGATGGGAGATTTTGTTCCAAACCCTCAGTTTCTCAGTCACAATTCAGTTTTACCCACACTTGTGTTCCTCCAGGATTTATAGAGCTGTCAACTTATAATTGGACCAAAGGGCTGAATTCAGTCATGGAAACAGATTGTGTGTGTGTGTGTGTGTGTGTGGTTCCTGTGTTTTGAAGAGTTGAACATTTTACAGCTGGGTTGGTAGGAGGTTTTTATGCTATTGGTGTCATGAAACATTTTATAAGAAAGGATAATTGAGTTTTAATTTTTACTAGAAAACAACACTATCAGCCTGGCTTTGGGAACCAAAACAGGGAAGAACTCAATTAAGAACCAGAATTCAGGGAGGTCCAGTAATTATGGAAATGACATATGTTGTTGTTTTTCTATATTTGTAGAAAAAAAACAAACTCTACATATATTTTCATAGAAAAACATACATTTCCATAGAAACATAAAGCCAGAGCAAAGCACAACTAATTTCAATTCTTCTTGAAGAATCTGACCAGAACAATGAAACAGTCAAGGACATTATAAATCCATTCAGTGATTTTAAAATTTGCAAAACAAATCCCTCTTACACATCGTATTTGTACAACATGAAATTATTATTCAATAAGTTGACATTTTAAACCTATTACTGCCTAAACCCATCTATTACCGAGCTATTCAGGGCACTAAGTTAACATTTACTAGAGCATCCATCTTTACATCATGGGGAGATCAAGCTGAAATCCTTTATTTCATATTCAGATCTTGCCGGGTCAGGATTGAAATCGGCTACCTTTCTGATACTTTACTGAAAAGCCACTGTGAAATCCACAAAAGAATTATTATCAAGTTACTGCAGTTATTCAGCTCGATGTTGACTTTGATATGTCAAATCTCTGATCTTTAATAGAAAATTGACGGTCGTGCCCTGAGGGTCAGTCATAGGCATGACTGGGAGAGGCCAAGGTTTGCATTAAATTACATCCAGGCTCTTGGTCTCATTCCCTGGCAGCCAAAATCAAACAAAGCAAATAGAGCCCTTGCTAGTTGGGTCTCTTCATTGTTGTGTGTTGGCATATGGATTTAATTCTGTAATGGGGCACTGCTGAGCACAATCTGCCTTATTGATTTTCTGAAGAGAGTGTTTTTTTTTTTTTTTCTTTTCCTTTTTCCCTGAGAGTACCCGGAAGTCCAATAAAAGAAAAGCAACCGGTACAATTCCTCTTTTCCTCTCTGCCTTGTATGGCGGTGCTAGCAGCAGATTGATTCTGCCGCTAGAAATTGTATGAAGATGTTAAATTATATCATCAATCAGTTTGGTTTTAGAGGTTGGGCTTTCTCTGGGTTAGCAAGAGTAGAGAAAAGGAAGCAGTCATTCCACACCTCCCTGTCTCAGTTGGGGCCTGTTATTTGGCCATGGTGTTCTCAGGATCCGAGCTGTGTTCAAATGAACTCTTTCAGTAAATGGTAATGGCTGACTCATTTTCATTTCCAGTCCTGCAGGAGGAAGGCTGGGAGAAATTGGGGAGGCAGATAATGGCGGAAGGAGTTTGGTTAGCTGTGGGGTTGGAGTGGGGGTCAGGTTGGGGAAGGAGCCAGGCCTCTTTAAGGAAATGCTAGTCTTTTCTGGGGTGCAGTACCAGCCCCACTGCCCCCACCAACGATGTGGGCAGGAGCTGTCACACCCAGAGAAGCCAGCTGCTCAATGAGAGACATAAAAATGGCAGTGCATTTCATTTTCTTTTTATTTATTTGATTTGATTTTGCCAGTCCTGGGGCTTGAACTCAGGGCCTGGGCACAGTCCCTGAGCTTCTTTTGCTCAAGGCTAGCACTCTGCCACTTGAACCACAGCGCCATTTCTGGCTTTTTCTGTGTATGTGGTACTGAGGAATTGAACCCAGGGCTTCATGCATGCTAGGCAAGCACTCTACCACTAAGCCACCTTCCCAGCCCGATTTTCTTCATTTTAGACTTCAGTTTTCCGTCTGTAAACTAGGCACTTCTCACAGGGTGGTTGGAGGGTGACACCAGAGGGCCTGGTTGTCAGTAGCTGGGGGTGTGGCCAGTTCTGCGGGCACATAGCTCGCTGGAGATGAGGCCCGTGCACAGGGAACCTGTGGCCTTCACCCATGGGCGTGGGCCTCATCTCTTCCTGGGCTGGTGTTTAGGCTCGGCCGAGCTGACATCTGGGAGGGAATGGGTCCAGCGTGGGAGGTCAGGCATCATTTTCCAGGTTAAAATAAGCAGGCCTGTCATTGGCTGCGAAACCTACTTCCGGCTTCACTGCTGGCCTACCGGAGGAAATCCAACCTGTGATTGCAGAACAACTGTGAGACTATTTAGGGGGCTGGTACAGGGTTTTGAACGTAAGACTTTGCACTCTTGCTTGGTTTGTCGCTCAAGGCTGGTGCTCTACCACTTGAGCCACAGCTCTATTTCTGCATTGTTAGTGGTTAATTGGAGATGAGTTTCTCCAACTTTCCTGCCTTCGGTTGGCTTCAAACTACCATCCTTAGGTTTCAGCCTCTTGAGTAGGGAGGATTCCAGGCATGAGCCACTGACACCTGGTGAGCCTCACTGTTTTTTCAGAGCTGAGGACTGCTCAGAGCCTCGTAATGGTCAGGCAAATGCTCTTCCACTGAGCTAAATCCCCGATCCTAAGACTCACTTTTAAGTAGCACTCAGCCATTGTGTTGAAAATGTTTTGGAGATGAAAACATCAAACTAATGTGAAGATGAGAGTTGTTATTATTTTGTGTTTATTGGAAAGTTTAAACATATGCCAAACATTGTGCTAGATGTTTTTTTATGGGTTTTCTCATCCCAGAAAAGAGGGTTCTTTTTTTTTTTTTTAAATTTTGTTTTTGGGTCCGGTCTTGGGGCCTGAACTCTGGGCCTGGGCGCTGTCCCTCAGCTCTTCAGCTCAAGGCTAGCGCTCTATCACTTGAGCCACAGCGCCACTTCCGGCTTTTTTCTTTTTGCTTATGTGGTACTGAGGAATCAAACCCAGGGCCTCATGCATGCAAGGCAAGCGCTCTACCACTGAGCCACCTTCCCAGCCTTAAAAAAAAATAATTATACTCCTACTCTTGCAGGGCTATGGTGGCTCATTCATGCCTGTAATCCTAGCTACTCAGGAGGCTGAGGTCTGAGGATTGAAGTTTAAAGCCAGCTCAGGCAGGAAGTCAGTGAGATTCTCATCTCCAATCAACCACCAGAAAATCAGAAGTAGAGCTGTGGCTCAAAGTGATAGAATGCTAGCCTTGAACATAAAAGCTCAGAACAGTGCCCCAGGCCCCGAGTTCAAGCCCCACAATGGACCAAAAGAAATTTCCTATTCTTCAAATAAAGCTGAGGAAAGTGATGTAGGCTGTTCAGACTGCTATCAGAAGGGCCAAACAGGCTTTAGCTCCAGGTGTGGCTGATGAAGTTCCAGATGTACTTAAGTTCCAGGTGTGGCTAAGTGCCAGGTGTGTGTGATTAAGTTCCAGGTGTGTCTGATTCTAAATTCTTGGCTCTCTGCCGTCCTGCCTCTCCTTGCTTTTTGCTAGTACAGGAGGCAAAAAGCCCCATAGCAGTTTGCTTCCTCAGGCAAGATTTCTCTGAAACTTTGGATAGAGATACAGAGAATAAAATCAATACCCACCTTGTCACTTCCTGGGTGTCATTTATTCATTCAACAAACATGCATTAAGATTTTGGTGATGGTGCTGGCCCTGAGCTGGGTGATTGACAAGAATGAAGTCTCATTTATTTATTCATTCAACAAACACAGGTCTTGGTGCTTATCTAATCAGTACCAAGTGCAGGCACGGTCCCATGAGCCAGGACAGAGCTCCACACAGTATTTTGCCAAAGAAGAGGCTGTGAAGAAAGAGTCAGATTCTGTAGGGGATATTTTCCCCTTCCTTTCATTCCCGATTATTATGTTCTTCCTGACAAATATTCAGGTTTTACCTTTGGGGGGAAGGAAGTACTTAGTAATGCACTTTCAGAGAAATCTCCTCCGGTTTGTGGGGGTGAATGCTGGGAATGGTGCCCAGCCCAGCCCGAGTCAATACTCATTAAAAGACCTCAAAATCAGCCCCCCCCCATGGGTGGGGTGGGGTGGGTGGGAGTGGTTCTTTGAAATCCAGGGTCAACCACAGCCATCCAAATTTCCACCTGGCCTTCTCTTGCTCCTCCTCTCCGGACCCCTCCTCCCCCAACCCCCAGTGTGTTTTAATGAAAGAGGAGCACTAAATGTTTTGGCTCTATTTGAAAGTGTGGCCAGGCATTGGAAGTCTCTCCTGCAGTCAGCGCTGCCTAGCTAGCGCAGCCCCCAGCCCAGCCGGCCCCTTTCATCTCCCTTTGTTCCAAGTCTGGGCTGGGGCTGAGATTTGCCCACCTTCCCTGTCTTACTGTGGCTCTGAAAGATGATTACCTTGTGGTGCAGGCCTTTCGCCTTCTTCTGTACCCAAGCTCCATGTTCAATGAACATCAAACAGCCGTATCAGACCCTGATGGTTTAAATCTTTAAACAGAGCCTAACAGCCGGAGTACATCCAGCCCAGAGACTTTGTCACCGGGCTCCAGCAACAATTACCAGGAGAGGGAGAAGGTTGCCGAGTGAATCAAGTAGCTGTGTGTTGTCTCCCCGGACTCCATGCTGCTGCTTGATCAGGACTTCAGCAAAATTCTGTTTGAAATGAGAATAGACTCATTTTCATCCGACTCTTCTCCGAGAAATCCCAGGAGGGAGAATACGCCATGGGTCATCATTAGAAAGCTGCCTTCAAAAGAGCAGGGGGCTTCTGGTGGCAAAGCTCTTTCCCTTTGTTAAATTTATAAACATTTATGTAAAAAATGTATACATTAATTGTTCAGGCTCTTCTTTGCCCGGAAAAGCTATGCCCAGGAAATGTACTTGGGGGAAATAAACTGGTTTAATAAAAAAAAAAAAAAGACCCCAAGTCAGAATGAAAATGGCCTCGTTTTGAGTGGAAAATTCAGAAGAATTCAGTGATCAAAGGCAATTCTTACTCCCAGCTGTTCAAAGGGACTTATATTAAAAAAAAAATCAGATGTGACCAAGAATAGAAAAGAACTCATTAAGAGCTTAATGAGACAATGACAGGTGAATCATCACTTGCTTAAACACTGTTAAAAAATCCCCCCCCCCCACCCTGCTATGGCGTTACTCACTTGTGTTTGCTGGATTCAATTTAGGATTTCTATAAATAATTATGAAACGCAGCAAAGTTTCTTGCAGTCTCAAATTGCTGGGCGTCCCTATAATTAAGATGCCATCCTGATTCCTTCCCCCCCCCCACACACACACAGAGGTTAGCAAACACATCTGGAGAAACAAATAATGGAATTGCTTCCACTTTCTCCCCCTTAGGTTTTTGGTTTCCTTTGGAGGGGAAAAAAAATCCTGAAAAGTGAGGGGTGTGTCAGGAAAGGTGGGCTACAGGAAGCTTAGCAATAAACTCATAGTCCTAAAGAGTAGGTAAGTTTTATTTGGGGGGGGGAAGGGTGGCCTCAAGAGACAGAAGGATAAGAAGCCTTGGAGAATTATGGCTGTGTACCTTTTTAGGGGTTTTGTTTTTGCTGTTCCAGTGTTTAGAAAAATGCCAAAACAAAGCAAAAGACATTTCTTTCTTTCTTCTTCTTCCTCTCTCTCTCTCCCCTCTCTCTCTGTCCTTCTCTCTCTCTCTCTCTCTGACTTCTAATTCTCCTAAGCTGCTTAAATCCCCTTTCTGTTTCCACAGGCAAGACCAGATTCTTTTGCATGTTTTCAAGATCTGACCCTTTCCTGATGTGGTCTCCCAATACTAGTAGCCAGGTTTTTTTTTTTCTTCTTCCCCCTTCTTTAAGTGCTAGAGGAGTCATGAAAAATTCAGACTCTGGGTTTCCCTGAGACCAATCTGGTGGCTTTTTCTTTGTGCTAACCGCTGCTTTCTATGCATCATTCAAAAGGTACATACCAAGTCGTCAGCCCCGAACTGCTACTTGGTGTTAAACATGAATATTTGCAGCTTAGCAAGGGACTAAATTTAAAAAAAAATTAATATTTGACAAGCCCAAAGAAAGGCATAACAGATCCAGAAGTACGCATTTGAAAGGTTTTTCTTTCTTTTTTTAAAAAAAATTTTGTAAGAAGGCAAAACTTTTTTGTACAACTGGAGGGTTTCTGAGCCACAAAAGGTTCACTTTGAAAAAAAAAAAGCACCGATTTTGGATGCTTTTAAGGTGATTCCACCAGAGCAAATACACAGTGAAGTCGTTTTTTAATGTAGACAGCAGAAGGAATATTTATTCCATGCATGGACCACTAATCTTATATGACCAAGGAGCCAGGCAGGATGATCTAAGTCTTATTCCAAATGCACATCAACGATACCTACAATGGCAAAATTGCCTTTTCCCACATTTCTTAATTAGAATTAGAATCCGCTTAGAACTAATAGAATCTCTTATTAGGAACAAAAAAGAATGTCTGGCTCTCCAGTTCAAGTGGTATATCTGCATAACTTATAGCCGTAAGAGCTTAGAGGCCCTGTGACTCTGCCTTTAACTCTCTCATATTAATGAGTTGTTCTAAATTTAGTCTGCTGTGACAAACTAATATTAATACAGTATTTTATGGCCCAGAGCCTTGTTAATACATAGGAATGAAAGCCAGAGTCAAAGGAAAGGGGAGAGAGAGGGAGATTACTTTGTGTGATTGTCAAGATATAAGATAATCCAAGTATGTAGATATTAAGACTTAAATATAATACTCTGCTTATGGATTTATATTATGTGAAACATTTTCTATTATTTTAAATCCTCGTGGCATTACTTTCCTATTTTCAGGGGTTTATAACTTGGCCGTACAAATTCACTCTGGGCTGAAACTTGGAATGTAGGGTCTTAACCTGGGGACATTTTATTTATTTATTTGTTTGTTTATTTATTTAATTTAAACTAAAAGTCCGTTTTGGCCATTGTGAGCTCAGGTGTGTCAAAAAAGAGGAGCACGGGCTTGGCATACAATTCAGTACATAGAGCGCTAGCTTGTTTATAAACAACGAACCCACAGAAAAAGAAAACCATGAATGACAGGTGGGGGAGATGGTTCTAAAAGGAAAATAAAAGCGACAAATGCAGCGCTAAACACAAGGAAGGGATTTCTTTAAGTGCAGATTGTACCTTTGAAGCATGCCCTTAAAGTAGCAGCCCAAAGGTGGGTATTGGGTCTATGTTGCCAGCCACGGGTAGACGATCTGGGGAGTGGGGGCAGGGAAAGAGAGAGAGAGAGAGAGAGAGAGAGAGAGAGAGAGAGAGAATGAGGGATTGTGTGTGTGTGTGTTAAATAAGACTTTTGTTCTTTGTAACCAAGGAATAGAAACAGTATGGAATCGTGCACGTTCTCTAGCAAGATGCAATGTGTTCCCCCCTCTCCTCTCCTCTTCCTTCTATCCTCTGCTCTTCTGTCTTTCCCCTTCCCCTTTCTCCTTCATTCATTCATTCGTTCTATGAATCCACAACTTCAGAAGTAGAGAAGTGAGTGTCACAGTTCCCGTGACAGGCTCTCCAGGCTGCTAGCTGTGTCCATCAGGGGAACTGTGGGGTGGATCTGTGTGGACAGCTGTGGGGTGGGTGTGTGGCAAAGGCTACTTGTGAAACTCACATAAAAAGGTCCTTTAACAAAACCATGTGCTTATCTTAATGAAAAGCAGCAAACATTTATGACAAGCCAGTTCTGCAGGTCCCTCTCAACACAAGGTGGACTGTCTGGCCATGTTTTTTTTTTTTTTTTAAACAGTTCTTTGCAGGGGCTAGGATGTATCTCAGTGGGTGGCAGAGAACTTGCCTAGCAAGTACAATGCCCTGGGTTCGATTCCCAGGACCAAAAAAGACAAGAAGGAATAGACAAAATAAAATAGTTAAAAGTCTTTTCATATCTGTAAAACAACAACAACAACAACAACAACAAAAAGCCCCATGTGTGGGAAGTGATCCTTGCACGGATAGCAGATCCTATTGGGTTATCCCTCCAAAGATCTTCACTGATTGGCAATAGAGGAAATGCCTTTGCTTTCCCTTTTCTATCTGTTTTTGAACTTGATGACAATGAGATTAGCTGACGGGCTTTCTCCCTGTCCCCCTGAGTGCCCACTCTGTTAGGCAATGCTGACTAATCCCACCAGCATCTTCTGTTTTCTCTACCCATAGTCTCATCAAGGCCCTGGAATTTCAGGAGGGAAATTTCACGAGAAAGGAAATAGAAGCTGCTCCTTAGAGTAGAAGAAAACACCAACTATGCTGATGTAGGAAGAGACACTCTGAGCTGCCCCTACCCAGAGAGGCTGAGGCCGCTCCAGCAGGTGCTGGGCTCCGAATGGTTGGCTTTCCCATCGTGGACTATGCCCTACGAATAGATGGCAGTGAATCTGAAGAGGCTGAAAAATGACAACAGCACCCATAAGGAAAGGCAGACAGGTACAGACGTTTTGAAGTGATTCATTTCTTATAAAAAGAGAATCAAATAGAATACTCAAAGCCAGAAATATTCATGCTTCTAGCTTGAGTGTGTGTGTGTGTGTGTGTGTGTGTGTGTGTGTATGACAAAATTTTAATCTCAGAGTAGTTTTCTTTTTCATGGATGGACAGAAAGCATGAAGCAATATTCAGCTGCAAATTAGCCGTAAGTACCTGCACAGGTGGGCAGCTTCCCACAGGACTGGCTTGTCAGAGACCCTTGCCATCTTATTGCTGGTCTATCATGAGCTGTGAGGCTTCAGCTTTGTATATGCCAGGTTTCACCTACTTGAGATATGGGGCTCGTGTTGTTTGCTGCTGTTCCTATGTTACTAAGGTGGATATGTTTTTTGAGCTAAGAAGATGAGTTTTCTTTTTCTTTTTCTTTTGCTATGTCAAAAGAGAAAATGGTGTCCATGTTTTATGCTATACATGCTGAGTTTCACAATCAAATTGAACATCAGGTCGGGAAAGAAACCATTGAGGTTTTAAGCTAGGTTTTAGATTTCCTTAGCAGAGGTTTGGCTCAGTATTGTAAATTGGGCTTTTAAGAAAACCTGGGTTGATCTTGAGGTGCAGGCCTCAGGTGAGGTAATATTCTTAGAACTCTTTTCATGTTTTATTTGGTTTTCTTTTGGGGGGGGAAGAGAGGAAGGGTGACCTTTTTTTTTTTTTTGGGTCCAGTCGTCCGGTCTGAACTCTGGGCCTGGGCGCTGTCCCTCAGCTCTTCAGCTCAAGGCTAGCGCTCTACCACTTGAGACACAGCGCCACTTCCGGCTTTTTTCTTTTTGCTATGTGGTGCTGAGGAATCGAACCCAGGGCCTCAAGCATGCAAGACAAGCACTCTACCACTGAGCCACCTTCCCAGCCCCAAGGGTGACCTTTTAAGATGGACTACAGTCACTTGTTAAAATGTAGGACATCTATCAACGTTACGTCTGAACTTTCTTCATCACTTCAAAATTTTAAACTCAATTCAAAAAATCAAAATATGGTTTGCAGTTGGAAATCTACTATTCTGAGCCATTCACTGGGTGCCCCGTTCTCTTTTGCTCAGAATCACCAGAATTATCCATTTCCAGGCTTCGTTCCAGATTACCTACCTCTCCTTCCCCAGCAGAAGCCATCTTCACACACTATTCTGCTCTTTCAACTTTTTTTTGGTTTTTTTATTTTTCTTAATGATTTTGATGATTTTTATACATCAACTCATGAGAATTTCCCCAACTTTTTTTTTTCTTGGTAAGAGCAGCACTGCATTGTTTTATGACTCTGCACTAGCCGTCAAACTGTGGAAATTTCATGTATTTCTAATATTTCACAATTTAAAAAATCCAATGACAACGACTACTTGGTACCTATGACATTGCCACACATATGCAAAAAAATCTGTAGGACAAGTTCTGAGAAATACAATTACTGGTAAAAGGAAACAAACATGTGTAATGACTTCTATTTTCCTGCTTGACTTAACAGGCTCATTGGAAATTAGGGATTCTAGGCTTTTTTGTTTGTTTGTTTTTGGCTAGTCATTGGACTTGAACTCAGGGCCTGGGAACTGTCCCTGAGCTTGTTTTTGTTCAAGGCTAGCACTCTACCACTTGAGCCACAGTCCCACTTCCAGCTTTTTCTGTGTATGTGGTACTGAGAAATTGAACCTAGGGCTTCATGCATGCTTGGCAAGCACTCTACCACTGAGCCACCTTCCCAGCTCCAGACTTATTTTTTTAATGTTTAGACAGGGGTCCTGGGAAAATATCTAGGGTCCAAATGAACATGAAGTACATGATGAGATTTGTTTGACTCTCTCCTTTAATATATATAGATAAATATATAAATACACATGTACATACATATGTACACACACATATAGAGAAAGAGTGAAAGTTCTAATTTTATTAGATGATTCTAAGCTGGAAACAAGGAAAAAGATCTTTGGTGTCAAGCAACAAAGCTTGAGGCTGGGAGCTGGAGCTGAATTTATTATATACTTCAGAAAAATTTCTTTTAGGAGACTGCATCTCTGCACTTGCACTCTGGGACCTGTGCACATAGGTGCTTGCTCTCTTCCCTGTTAAGTACAGACGGACCCGCAGTCAGCTGACCTTACATGTGATCAGAACATAGGACCATAAGCTAGGATGGAAGGGGCACTGGGTCAGGCCTCAGCCCTTTATTAGCCTCGTTCACGTGGTACCTTAGCCTTGGCAGTCATTTTTTATTTTGTTAGCCAAAAGTGGTTGTAAAAAAGAAGCCTAAAAGGCATAATTAAAAAAAGAAATCCTCAAAGAATAATGGGAGCGTCCCTCTGATTCCTGACACTCAGATATAATGGTTACCTATTTGCTTTTAGTGTCTTATGATAATTACATAATTAGGTAAAACCTTTAACTTTGAGTTTCCTTCCTTTTCCTCTATTGAGGGACCACATCTATATTTATCTATACCAAACACATACATATGTGTAATATAAGTAAATAGTGGTTTTGTTTTTTTTTGGCATTTGGTTTTGCTTACTAGGCAGACAGACTGCACTGGACCTAAGCCTACCTCCTTCCTGTATCTTGCATATTTTACTCCATTTATGTATGTATGTATGTATGTATGTATGCATGTATGTGCCAGTCTTGGGGCTTGAACTCAGGGCCTGGACTCTGTCCCTGAACTTCTTTGCTTAAGACTAGCATTCTACCACTTGAGCCACAGCTCCACTTTGGGCTTTTTGGTTGGCTAACTGGAGATAAAAGCCTCACAAACTTTGCTCCCTGGACTGACTTTGAACTGCAGTCCTCAGATCTCAGCCTTCCGAGTAGCAGGAATTATGGGCATGAGTCACTGGAACCTGGGTCTGACAGACTTTTCTGCCTGGGTGAGACTGGAGCCATACTTCTCCCAATCTCAGCCTTTTCTTTTTGTAACTAGGTTGACAGGCATGCCTCACCACACTCAGCTGTTGGTTGAAAGGTGGTCTGAGATTGGCCTTTAACTGCTTTCCTCCTGATATCAGCTTCCTAATCAGCTAGGATTACAGGCATGAGCCACTGACACCTGACCCCAGCTTCTTTCTTTTTTGTTTGGTGGGGCTTGAACTCTGGCCTGGGTGCTGTCCCTCAGCTCTTCAGCTCAAGGCTAGTGCTCTACCACTTGAGCCACAGCACCACTTTCGGCTTTCTGGTGGTTTATTGGAGCTAAGAGTCTCATAGACCTTCCTCCCTGGGCTGGCTTTGAACTGTGATCCTCAGATCTCAGCCTCCTGAGTAGCTAGGATTCCAGGCATGAGCCACCGGCGCCTGGCTCCCAGCTTCTTTCTTATAAAAATATGTTTTTGATACACTGTGAATGAAACCACTGGTAGACCCCCTCCCTCAAGTCCAATTCCTATTTGCCTTTCTAATAGCTACATTTTCTATTAGAAATGATAAGATTGAATCTTTCTCACCAAGATTTTTTTCTTCTCTCTATGACGATGACGACTAGAAGAGGAAAAGCCCGAGTGAACACACTCAGCAATGCATTCAGCGCCTTCCAACACAGCATGGTTTCCTCGTGGGCCTGCTCAGAGTCGTTCAGAACTGGAGTTGAAAGGATCTTGGAGCAGAGACACAGCGCATGCCCGAGGTGGCACCGAGCGCCTAGGAGGATGCACGCGGTGGAGTCACAGCCTCTGAGCTTGCTTATATCTCTCCAAAAAGGCAAGGAGACACTTAACGTCCTATAGATGTGTTTAGCATGAAGACAGGAGAACAAAAGTTTGTGTGAAGCGAATATGCTAAACTAGAGTCATTTCACTCGATGTGTGTGGGTGCAAGTATCCAGTGGGATCCACACATCTGTGGCTGGTGCTGAACTGAGAAGATAGACTGAGGATTGGTCACAGCCGTGCTTGGGCTCAGAGCCTTGGTGACATCGTTCCTGAGGAAGCAGCACGGGGTATCCCCTAGCATGACCCCCAGAGGCCATTCAGTGGGTTCTTGGAGCTCACACCTTGCTGCTCTGAGAGGTGTGGCATTCCCACCCAGTAGAGTGTGGCGTTGGAGTAGGCAATCCTGACGTTCACCAAAAGATGAATGAACGAAAGGATGACTGAATGCCCTAATTAGGAGGAGGATGCATGCGGAAGGAATTTGCCCTGTCAGGAATGATACATTTCGGTATACAATGTCAAAATTCCTGAATGTCTGCTACTGTTACCTGAGTAAAACGTGCTCAAGTTTTGTGACGGAAAGTTTGAAAGTAGAGACCTTCCTATTGCCCTCTGCTGTATTTGTTCTGGGTCACTACTATCGTCATTCTTGACTTGTACAGCCAAGAAAGCATGTAGAAGTAACGTGTTGCTGGTAAATCCACTATTTCTTCCCCGATTTTTAAATTGCTAGAGCATCTTTTCAAGTTAATGAAAACCCTGCAGCTAAGTCACTAGACGAAAACAAACGAACAAATGTTTGCAGACTTTAATAGCAACTCGTATTATTGGATTTGTCAAGTGTTAACAGCCTAAATATGTACGGCCTAAATACATATATACCTGTTCTAACTTCATTTTAGTAAGAAAATGTAGGCATCAGCCACCAAATAAAAATAAAATGGATATTTTAGACTAGAAGAACTAGTTTCTGGTGGAAGGTTCTATTTGATTTATCTTCAGGGCTCTTTGAAGTCCCTGAATGCTTTGTAAGCTACTGCTTGCTGTAGTTTTCAGTTTTCTCACTAGAGGGCAGCATTTGACCAAATGTCCAAATAAAAGGTTTCCTGGTGAACTGGGAATAACCAGACAGAAAGAGCACTTTAATAACTCAGTTAGCTACCTCACATGGATTTCTCATACAGTTTGTTGGATTGGGACCCAATTTGGTTTGATAAGCCTTTAGAAAGGAATTTTGGGGATTTATTCCACTAATAAATATGAATTGTTTTTAGACAGGTATTATATCAGATTTTGAAAGTCCTGCTTATCCTAGCACGTCTATTACCTAGCCTTTTAAATGCACATAAATTATTATACTAACTTATTTATTATTGTAACTGAATAAAACACAGGGAAGCTTAAGGGTTTACTGGGTTTACTGGCCTTCTCCCCCTCGCCCCTCCAACTTCTCTAATGACATCTCTTCCCCAATTAATCTTGTCTGAATCACTGGAATTTTGTGTATCCATGTGGCTGCAGTGGTAGATAGTGGAACATCATGTAGGTGGTAGATGCTCTTCCTTTGGCCTGCGCCTTGAGCATAACAACACTTACACTTGTATGCATACCCAGGAGTTGGTCCACTGTGTAAGAGAGGGCCTCACAGTGCTTTTCATCATTCTGTTAGTGTTGGGGCAAATGTCTTCTCTTATTTTCCAGTATGGAGTGGAGGCAATCGTGGGGACATTTGGTGTGATAGTCAGCTTTCCATGACTGAAACACGGACGTGGGAGAATCCAGTGATGAAGAGAAAAGGTTTCTTTTAGCTCGCTGCTTTGGAGTTTCTAGTCCATGATTGGGCGGATACGGTGCTTATAGGACTCCAGTTGGAGGCAACACATCATATCACATCCAGAGTGTGTGGCAGAGGAAAATCATTTGCTTTGTGGCTGAGGAGCCAAACAGAAGAGGAAGGAAGTGATGGGGTAGATCTCCAGTAGGACAGCCCAGTGGGTCTCATCCACTTTCAGTAGCACCACGCTGGAGATGAAGCTTTTTACAAATGGGCCTTAAAATCCAAACTATAGCATCTGGGATGTCAGTTTTTCATGGAAATTAGATATGACAGCTAATTACCAATCACATCCTACCATTTGTTCATAGCAGCATTGGCATAAAAGCCAGTGCTGGAGAACATGGTGTCATCTTAAGTCAATATTCACATGGTCTTCTTCTTCTTTTTGGTACTGTGATCTTCCTGCAATGGCTCACATAGTCTTGCAGCCATTTACATCCAAAAACTACCCTCGTAGGCGCAGGTCACCGTATCCTTATCCTGAGCTACTCTGATTTGTGTTTTCAAGGGCTTCTAGAGATTTTATGACTACACATTTTCTAGGTGAAAGTGATCATTTTCTTTGGGTCTTTATAGCATCAAAAAGAATGTTTTTTTTCCTATTGCCATTTATATTTAGGTTAAGTAGCATAAAAAATTTAAAAAATGCTCTTTTGAGGTATTATACTGGGATTCTAGTGACCGTGAAAACAAAACAAAAGTTCTTGAGCCCTGCAGAGTAGCACTTTCCTCAGGAAGAGGGGGAAGAGCTGGAGAAATGCTCCTGATTAAGTGCTCCTGACTCTGTCAACACCTGATTTCCCCTCACTTTAGGGGCTCAATTGGGGAGACTTTTGAATACCTCCATTCCATCTTATGTGTTTCTATGAGGTTTAAAACATGTATTCTTTTGCAAAACCAAAACCACATGTGATCTAAGTATTGTACTCAGTTGCATGTATGTAAATATATATATATATATATGTATTCAGCAGGTTAATATTTTGTGTTTTTCAGAATTAGAATTCAATCCTCACACTAGTGAAGAACATTGTCTCCCTTTAGTAAAATCAAATGGAAATAATGTAGACAATTAGAGCTGGTGAATAATAATGTGTAGACATAAGTAGCGGACCAATGATAACTTTCAGTTCAGATTGGCAGGATGTTAATAATTACTTTTTTGTGATCTCAGAGAATTAGAGGAATTAGTTAACCAAAGTGATTCATTTCCACACCATTTCTTCTTTAAGTGTTTGAGGTCTATTTTTTTGGTACTGGTCCTGGGGCTTGAACTCAGTGCTTGGATGCTGTCCCTGAACTTTTTTTTTTTCTTCTCAAGGCTAATGTTTTACTAAGTGAAGTACAACTCTACTTCTGGCTTTTTTGGTGATTAAATAGAGATACGAGTCTCATGGGTTTTTCCCGCTGGGACTGTCTTTGAACTGCGATCCTCATGATCTCTGCTTCCTGAGTAGGTACAATTCTAAGCATGAATTTCTGGCAGCCTGGCACTGAGATCTGTTTTGGACACTCCAATTGCTTCCTCCGCCTCTCAGTCTGGGTAGTGTTTGTCTGTGGACAAAGTGAGAGACCCCGAGTTGGAAGGCAGAAAGAGATTTCCGGGCATCCAAACCTCCGTGGGTGCATGGAATCAAGCACAGACGGACAGAACACCTTCTTCGGGACAGGCCCAGCGCCAGGCCTGAGACAGGCTGAGCTTGCCGGGGTGGCCGTCCTGGCTCAGCAGCTCACAGTCAAGCAGCCGAAGAGGAAAGTTTCAGATCCGCAGGGAGCACGGGGTGGGGCTGGGGGGCAGGAGATGGATTCTAGGTTTGGAAGTGATTTTTGTGGAATCCTGGGGTGCCGGGCAGCATGAAGGGCTTGGTGAGGCTCTCCCCATGTCTCCTCCCATGGACTTGGGAGGAGAGGATGACCACTAACATTCCTACGAAGACCTAAGTCACTGTGGAACGAGGGTGGGGGTGGGAGGGGGACGGTGGAAGGGCTGACACTGATCCCTGTGCATGGCGCTCGGCACCCCACTTCTGAAATGGAACACCCCTTTGTGCAACTACGTAATATGAGCAGATAAATATCAACGCTGGCGGGGTGTGCGGAGGGTGCGTGCTAGGAGTACGGTGAGGAACTTCAGACGGCGCCTCTTCTAACCCCTCCTCGTTCTAGAAGTTACCATCCCCGGTTCACAGCCGAGTCGATCCAGCTTCAGACAACAAGCACCATCTGCAGCGACCCTCCACAGAGAAGGTGTGCCTCGTGCCGGGTCCCGTCTCTTGGCCATCCGGACCAAGTCGTGTCAGGCAGTCTTGATTGCCGTTTCACCCCTGGTGAGCCATCGAGAGAAAGGGGTGCAGAGCACAAACCGGCCCGGTCGCCGGGGTTCTCATTCAAGGAAGGCCGCCTCGCCTCACCGGCCGGTCTCATCACGGCGTGCCCCCTTCCACGCGGCAGATGGCTGCGAACCTGGGCCTGCCAGGAAACTGTTAGGCTCATCGGCGTGCGCAACCGCGGACCAGTTTCTATCTGCAAATGGGAACCGTTCAGGCCTTGCAGGATGGGTGGGGGTGGGGGGCGCAGAAGCCACACTCAGCCCGGGGCACCGACCTCTCCAGCCCAGATGTCACCTCTGCAGAGCTTCAAATAGAGAGCTGGGCAGGAGGGCGCGGCCTCAGGAGAGCCTGCGCAGGAGGGCGTGGTCTCAAGAAGGGCGTGGTCTCAGGAGCGCATGGTCCCAGCAGAGCCTGGGTTGGAGGGCGTAGCCTCAGGAAGGTGAGGTCTCGGAAGGGCGTGGTCTCAGGAGAGCCTTGGCCAGAGGGCGTGGCCTCAGGAGGGTGTGGCCTTAGGAGAGCCTGGGCAGGAGGGCCTGGGCAGGAGGGCCCAGGCCTCAGGAGGGTGGGGTCTGAGGAGAGCCTAGGCATGAGGGAGTGGTCTCTGGGGGCGTGATCTCTGGGGGCGTGGCCTCAGGAGGGTGTGGTCTGAGGAGAGCCTGGGCAGGAGGGCGTGGCCCCAGGAGGGTGTGGTCTGAGGAGAGCCTGGGCAGGAGGGAGTGGCCTCTGGGGGCGTGGCCTCTGGGGGCGTGGCCTCAGGAGAGCCTGGGCAGGAGGGCATGGGGCAGCTACAGTGGACAAAAAGCCCTTCATTCTCCCTGACTGGAAGGCTCAGAGGGCCAGGGCTACTGGGGTGGCAGGAGCTCGCTTTCCATTTCTGGGGTGGAATCTCCTGCAGAGACTCTGCGCGTGTGCCAGGGGACCAGCCGTGCGCTGGGTTCTTACAAAGGGAGAGCAGCGCTCTGCTACACCTGACCAGCCCCCCCCCAGGCGCAGCCGGGTGACAGCCCCCCTCAGCCGGTGAGGACTCAAAAGGGCAGCTCAGAGGGAAGGGGAAAGTTGATCGAAACAACACACAGGACTCCACTCGGTGTGCTTTCAACCTTCCATTTTGTTCTGCTTAGACATGTTGGAGCCGGGAGCCTGTGGCTCACGCCTGTAATCCTAGCTACTCAGAAGGCTGAGATCTGAGGATCAGGGTTCAAAGCCAGCCTAGACAGGAAAGTCCGTGAGACTCTTATCTCCAATTAATCACAGAAAAGCCAGAAACGGCACCGCGGCTCGAGTGGTAAAGTGTTAGCCTTGAGCAAAAGGACCCGGGGACAGTGTCCAGGCCCTGAGTTCAAGACCAGGACCAGCAAAAAAAAAAAGTTCAGTCATCCTTTCCAAAATGCACAAGAGAATGAATGTCGTTTCTAACATGTGCATGAAAGATGCTTACTATGAATTTGTGTTTTATCTGTCTTGAAAATTTTCTCTTTAGAATCTTTCTTTTGATCAAGCTAATATTCTTCTCTTCATTGAGATGTTTTTATTGAAGTTATAAATTGATTTAAAAAAACCCAAACCTTTATATTTGATGATAACTAACACGCCAGGCTTGAATCTTCTTTTCAGTTAGTAAGATTGCTCAGCTCTCTTATTTCTAGTTTTAACTGTCTCACATAATCAATTTCATGCCATTCAGTGTAAAATGATTTCTTATTTATAAATATCAATACAATATTGTGACTGATTTATCATACAATAAATGGTCTCCTTGGATCCTCTTCCTTCACTATTCTCTCTGTTTTTCTCATAACACATGCACGTGCTAGTACTTCAATTTTTGTGCTCAAGGCTGGTTCTCTACCACTTGAGTCATTGCTCACTTCTGGCTTTTTTGTGGTTTATTGAAGAGTCTCAGAGACTTTCCTGCCTGAGCTTTTAAACAGTGATCATCAGATCTCAGTCTCTTGAGTACCAAGGATTACAGGCATGAGCCACCAGCACCCAACTTTGACTGGTCTCCCTACCTGTTAATGTTGCTCATCTCCCTCCTCCCTGTCTTTTTCTATCTTTTTTGGGGGTGGCACTGAGGTGGAATCTGGAGCCTTACACATCCTAGACAAATGCTGTTTAATTTGAGCACTACAAGTTGCTTATTTATTTACTTAGCCATCCTGGGGTGTGAACTCAGGACCTTGTTCATTATTAGATAGGTACTTTACTACTTGAGCTATGTCCCCAGTCCATTCTACTTTGTTTTTTTTAATTAAATATTTTTTATTGTTATTATAAAGGTGGTGTACAGAGGGCTTGCCATTTCATAAGTCAGGTAATGAGTACATTTCTTTTTGAATAATGTCATTCCTTCCCTGGCTCTCTCCCAGTTTTCCCCTTCTGTCCCCACCTACAAGTTATATAGTTCATTTTCAACATAGTGTCTAGTGAATACCACTGCCGTGTTTGTTCGCCTTTTGTTCACCTCTATTTCTGTGTCCCCCAAGCCCCTCTCAAAGACGATAAATGAATAAACAAAGGAAAGTCCTTTTGTGTCAGTTTCCTAGAGTTCATTTTGATAAATATTATTTTATATGATCAGAGGCACAGAGGCATTTTGCCTTTGTGTTCCTTCCCTAAGAGTATCCTTCTTTGGTCTCATAAAGTCCCGTATAATTTGTCATGTCTTGGTGTATTTTAGATCTAGCTTCTGTGTATGAGCAAATACATGTACTATTTGTGTCTCTGAGCTTGGCTTACTTCACTAAACATGATTTGTTCTAAGTCCATTATTTCCCTGCACATAACATAATGTTATGTTTTCTAATGGCTGTGTAAAATTCCATTGTATATAGATTCCACCCATTTTTGATCCACTCATCTACTGTAGATGAAGTAGAAACACTAGAACTTATAGGCATAGGTAGAAACTTTGAAAAGATTACTCAGGGCACAGCAGATAGGAAAAACATTTGACAAATGGGACTATATCAAAATAAAAAGTTCTGCACAGAAAAGGACACAGTTACTAAACTAGAAAGACAGCTGACAGACTGGGAGAAGATCTTTACCAGCAATACATCAGACAAAGACCTAATATCCAAAATATACAAGGAGCTCAAGAAACAATATCTACAACATGGAAGGTTTTTCCATTTTCTGATTCATCTTTTTTTTTTTTTTTGGGTCCGGTCGTGGGGCCTGAACTCTGGGCCTGGGTGCTGTCCCTCAGCTTTTCAGATCAAGGCTAGCGCTCTACCACTTGAGCCACAGCGCCACTTCCAGCTTTTTTCTTTTTGCTTATGTGGTGCTGAGGAATCGAACCCAAGGCCTTGGGCACGCAAGGCAAGCGCTCTACCACCGAGCCATCTTCCCAGCCCCTTCTGATTCATCTTCTATTTCTTTTTTCGAAGTTTTATAATTTTTGCTTTAAAGGTCTTTTGCTTCTTCATTAGATTTGCTTCCCAGATATTTTATTTTATTTTTTTGAGGCTCTTGCAAATCAGGTTGCTTTCCTG
Organism: Dipodomys ordii; assembly: GCF_000151885.1. Lineage (NCBI taxonomy): Eukaryota > Metazoa > Chordata > Mammalia > Rodentia > Heteromyidae > Dipodomys > Dipodomys ordii. Next base: position 9,869,547 of record NW_012267255.1, read on the forward strand.
ATTTCCCTCTCACTGGTACATTGTTGGCTACTGATTTTAATGGGTTAATTTTGTATCCTGCTACGTTGTCAAAGTCATGGATCAGCTCTAGGAGCTTGTGGATAGAGTCTTATGGGTCTTTTAGCTATAAGATCATGTCATCTGCAGATAATGATTGTTTGACTTCTTTCCCTTTGTGAATCTCCTTTATATCTTTTTCTTGCCTTATTTCTCTGGCTAGGAATTGGAGAACTATATTGAAGAGACATGCCTTGTTCTTGATTCTAGAGGATATGGTTAGTTTTTCACCATTTAGTAGGATTTTGGCTGTTGGTCTGTCATATATAGCCTTTATTTTTTTGAGCTATGTTTCTGCAATTCCTGGCTTCTCTAGAGCTTTTAACATGAATGGATGTCAGATTTTATTGTAGCCTTTTTTTGCATCTTTTGAGATCATCATGTGGTTCTTGTCTTTGGCTTTGCTAATGTGATGTATTATGTTTATTGATTTAAGTATGTTAAACCAGCCTTGAATCTCTGGGTTAAATCCTACTTGATTATAATGTATGATATTTTTTGGATTAGTTGCTGAATTCTGTTGGTTAGTATTTTATTGAAGAGTGCTGCATATATGATTATCATAAAGATTATAGTTCTCTCCCTCTCTCTTGTGGATCCCTATCTTTTTGGGATGAGTGTAATGCTAACTTCATAAAATAAGTTTGAAATTGATCCTTCCATTTCTATATCATGGAAAAGTTTGAAGAGTAACAACATTAGTTCAACATTAAAAGTCTTATAGCATTCAGCCATGAATTAATCCATTGGGACCTGAGCTTTTCCTTGTTGGAACACTACTGATTACTTCCTCAGTCTCATTGCGTGTTATGGGCCTGTGTAAGTGGTTTATTTTTTTATTTTTATTTATTTATTTATTTTGGGTCCGGTCGTGGGGCCTGAACTCTGGGCCTGGGCGCTGTCCCTCAGCTCTTCAGCTCAAGGCTAGCACTCTACCACTTGAGCCACAGCGCCACTTCTGGCTTTTTTCTTTTTGCTTATGTGGTGCCGAGGAATCGAACCCAGGGCCTCAAGCATGCAAGGCAAGCGCTCTACTACTGAGCCACCTTCCCAGCCCCTGTGTAAGTGGTTTATATCTTCTTGCTTTAACTTAGGCAGTTTGTATGTCTGGAGAAATGTATCCATTTCTACTAGTTTTTCTATCTTATTTGAGCATAGGTTTTGGAAGCAGTCCTTCATAATCTTTTGGATTTCTTAGAAGTTTGTTGTTGAATCTCTTCTCTCCTTCTGTTCATCCATTTAGCTAGGGGTCTGTCAATTTCATTGATTTTTTTTTAAAGAACCAGCTTTTTATTTTGCTGATTTTATGTATAGCTTTTCAGTCTCTAGTTCATTGATCTCTGCCCTACTTTTTCCTTTCTCTGTCTTAGTTTTCTCTGTCTTAGTTTTGGGTCTGGTTTCTTCCTGTTTTTTCTAGCAGCTTTAAGTTGCATCATGAGGTTACTTATTTGTGTTGATTGTGGTTTCCTCACATGGGCGCTTAGAGCTCTGGATTTTCCTCTCAGCACTGCTGGTGCTGTATCCCGGAGGTTGGGGTATGGGGTGTTTTCATTTCTATTGAATGATAAGAACTTCCTGATTTCCTCCTTTATTTTTCAGTGACCCCCACAATCTCTGGTGGGCTGTCTGGTGGCCACCCTTGAGGCCTGGTCGGGGGGTTTCCCACGTGGGAGGGCACAGTGGGCTTGCGGAGGCCCTGCTGCTGGGTCCATTCCAGCCTCAGGGACCCCTGGCGTGGGTTCCTGTAGTTTCCTGGTGGAGTCGCTTTGTCTGGAAACGCTGGGGGAAGCTGCTGTGGCTGAGTCCTCCATCCTCAGGACCCAGCTTCTTGAGCCCTGTGGGGATGTGGCTGTCTGCTTGGGGAGGTTGAGGCACAAGAGGGAAGTGAGGGGAACAAAGGAGTGGAGGGGAGTTGAAAAGAAACGTGTGCACTTGTTTCTCTGCCTGTTTCTTGTAGTTGCTCAAGTTTGCATCTTCTTGGTTGGGGCCAAACTGACTATCTCTAAGTGGAGGCCCGTACCGGAGGCCCCGTTCTTTCTGTTTGATCAGAGGTGGCTGGGGTTCATCCTTCGCTGCTTTGCCATCTTGATTCCTATACTTGAGTAGTTTGTAAGGTAGGGTTTTGTGCTGTTGCTCAAGGATGGTCTCATCCATCCATTCCTCCACCTTCAGCCTCCCCAGTAGCTATTACTACAGCTGTGTGCCACCATATCAGGCTTGTTTGTTGAATGGGGATCACACCAAAGTTTTGCCTGGGATGGCTGCAGCCCTCCTGCTCTCTGCCTCTTTGAGTAGCTGGGATTATAGACATTAGTCATGGTGCTTGGTCTATTTTTTTGCCTTTTTTAAAAAAGACAGTCTCACTACCTTTGCCCTGGCTGGCCTCAAACTCGCAACCCTCCTGCCTCAATCTATTGAGTTTTATGGGTATGTGGCACCACCTCTGACCTCATTGATGACCCATTGCTTTAATATTGACTTCAGACTCACTCATTCAAGTGTGTCACATCAGCCCAAATTCTTTCCCCTCCCATCGGAGTCCCAAATCATGAATCCGAAAGCATCACCATCCAGCAGATCATCTATCAGAACTCTCATTCTCTTCTTGCCTACACCCAACCAAATGCCATGAGGTCTCACTGTTTCAATGTTCTCACTGCTTAAAAGCTGTTCTTTGCAAAGACATCCATACGAACCCACTACCTAAATTCAGTCACTGCAACCACAGCAGCTGCCTCTTGCTCAAATGCATTTCAAGTAGAAACATTAAAAAAATTATTTTGCCAGGGTCAAGAGAAACGATGCAGCCCAAGCCCTTCATTCTCTGTAGCCTAGCTGAACCTCCTAGCTGAAGTTAGAGAATGAGGAAGAAGACATTGACATTTTCCTCCCCGAAATCATTCCAATGTTATGATTTTCAGCTGAGAACTGGAGATGTCCTTTTAGAAAAGAATGGGCATCATGGAGGGTAGATAGTCCCATGAAAACAGTTATGTTTATCTTAATGGGCAATTAAGCTAGGATTAAGGTGAAGATTCTGTAGGGAAGGTGAGCAAGGAAGCCTGTAGGGGAGAGGGCTATCTATGGTCTAGGAAGGGCTAAGCAAGTATCTACAGATAGGTCAAGATTTCAACTAAAAAATAGTGTGTGTGTGTGTGTGTGTGTGTGTGTGTGTGTGTGTGTGTATGCATGCACACACACATGCATGCAGGCAAGTCTTGGGTTTTGAATTCAGGGCCTGGACACTGACCCTAAGCTTCTTTTGCTTAAGGTTAGTGCTCTCCTACTTGAGCTACAGCTTCTATCTCCAGTTGTTTTGGTAATCTATTGGAGATAAGACTCCCATGGACTTTCTTGTCTAGGATGGCTTTGAACTTTGATCCTCAGATCTCAGCCTTCTGAGTAGTTAGGATTATAGGCATGAGCTATCAGTACCTGGCCCCAGTTGTACCTTCTCACTGCCTTTGGATTTTTTCTTGGTTTAATGACATTGTCTAAGTCAGCTGAAACACAGGATGTTCTTTGTTAGGAAACAGAGTCAGTGTTCAGAGTTCAAGTATTGCTATGCTTTACTCATGTCTGCCTGTCTGTCAGTCTGTCTGGAATTATTTATTGTGCCAATACTGGAGCTTGAAAGCCACACTCTTGCTCAATGTTCTTGCTCACGGCTGGTGCTCTATCACTTGAGTCACATCTCCAGTCCAGCTTTTGGCTAGTTAATTGGAGCTAGAGATGTTGTGTGGAGTTTTCTATCCAGGCTGGCTTCAAAGGGAAATCCTCCAGGACTTTCAGTCTTGTGACTAGCTAGGATTACAGGTGTGAACCATCAGGACTTGGCTGACAGTCATGCATTTATAAACTAGGAGGCCAGTCTCTTTGGCCTTTTGTTTTAGACTGTGAGATCAGACACTTAGCTTGTTTATCTTGGTGTACAAAGATGCTATTCTATCAAAGCTGGAAGAATGGACGGTGGAAAGCCAGGCCTGTGCATGGCTCCTGACACTATGATAACACAGCTTGGCAACCCAATGGAGAAGCAATTGCTACTTAATAGATGGGATCTCTCACCTCTGGGATGAGCAATACTCATGTGACAGGGCTGTGTATGGTAGTATGAGCCTGCCATTTCAGCCCCTTGGGAGGCAGAGGCAGGAGGATTCTTGGAGTCCAAACCTGGCTTGAGCAAAAGCTTGAGACCTTCTCTAAAACAGGATTCCAGGGTTAAAACACCCACCCAGCAAGCATGAGGCCCTGAGTTCAAACTACCCTCCCAAAACAAATGTGCAAGTTCTTAAAAAATCCCACCATCTCATTTATAATGAAAAAGGCATCAAAGAAATAATATACTCATTTTTAAGTTTATTCTACTGAGGTTCTAGCTTTCAGCCCTGAATGAATGCACATAGCCTGAATGAATTTATGGCTTACACAAGTGCAGGCCAAGGTGGAACTCTCAAGACCACAAGGAAACATTTTATAATGTCTAATTGGATTAGATCATCTTCTTCTGGGTGAAAATACCATTTTCATTTTTTTTTTTCCCACCTGGGTGATTTCTGTTCTTAGGATACCTTGAAGGAACCGCTAATGGAACAGACTGGAGCACCAGAGACCTAACTTCCCAAGGAAGTGGGAGGCAGGACATGGCCGCCCTGGAACAGGACATGTGGGTGTTCTAGAGCAGAATGGGCGGGGGGGGGGCGCAGCTTGTGTTCTGCACAGAGGAGGAGTGAGCACATTTTTACCAGCTCCCCGTGTAGTTAAGCAGATGAAATCCATCACCTACATCCCAGTGCAACTTTGCTTTTGTTCTTGCAGATCAAAAACCGTCTTTTCTTAAACCTTGGTATTTCTGGTGGTAGCATGTGAAATGGTTTTTTGAAGGAAAAAAATTGTTTGTTTGGTTTATTACTTGTGTATGTCCTTGAACTTTCTTGCAAGTGCAGAGTTGGAATAGACATGAATCACCCAGTGGTGGAAAATAAAGTCTTGATTTCATTGCTTCAGAGAAGAGCCTCCTTATTTCATAGATTAATCTTTGCATCCAATGTACTATACCCTTTATGAAAAATGTGATTCCAATTGTGGGTGCCAGTGGCTTGTATCTGTAATACTAGCCACACAAGAGGCTGAGACCTGAGGATTGGGGTTCAAAGCCAGCCCAGACAGAAAAGTCCATAAGATTCATTTCTAATATACCACCAGAAAGCCAGAAGAGGAGCTGTGACTTAAGTGGTAGAGGGCCAGCCTTGAGCAAGAAAGCAAAGAACTGGATGAACTACCAGCACTGTTTGGGCACCGACAGTCTCAGTGCCAAGCAAATTTTTGTCAGAAGAAACGCCTGGATTCTCAGAGGTTCAAGCTAAGTGATAGTAGCAACATTTTTCTGGTTCTATCCTTGGGATCACAGATCCTAGTCTTGAGGCCTCAAATCCCTAATGCCTGAATGTGGCCTGAACTCCTGAACTGGGGCTTTACAACGTGCCAGCAAACATATTATAATGTTTGATTTGAGCATATCAGCTTTACATATATGTATATTTCATATGAAGACAATGGAGTGTGCAAATAGTGTGTGCAAAATTCTTCCATAAAGAGCATCCAGTCGTTTGCTTCCACACCGAGGGGAGAGGAACACTGCAATGAGCTTTTGTTTCAGCCAGACAAAAATGGACTACTAGAGGTAATAAAGAAATCCCAGGGAAATTGATTAACTCCTGGATTGAGCCATGGGTGGTGTTGATGAATCTTCCATGCTCAAAGGCCTGAAGATGAAGAAGTCAGGGAATGATGCTGTGTCCTACTGCATCTGTCAGATGTCGACTGCAGGCTGGGAGAAAAGGAATGGTGAACACTACCTTTCTGTATGTCCTGGAGCCTGGGTCTGTTCACTTCAGACTCCCAAGGCTGTTAGAGAGCCATCAGTGCTGGGCCTTGTGCTGAGTGTGTGAGGCTGAGCCTTCAGGTCCTGCTCCTTGGAACCCATACTATCCTCTCACCTGGGCATGTCCATGGGTCCAGACAGCCTAGTGCCCAGCTCCTCTCCTGGCCCTGAGGTCTCCGGGGAGCAGCACTTCCTGTTGCCAGTATGTTGCTGCTTAAAGCTTTCCAAGGATTTAAGGGTAATCCCCAAGGTGGTGTTAAACACACAGCATTAAGTGCAGCCACGCGGGGAGGCAGTGGGATTGAAGTTTCCTCTGAGACTCGCACTGTTATTAAAGGAGCTTGCTTACCCAGAGAAAGAAAGAAGAGAGAGACAGGAACCAACCAGCTCAGGTTAAAAAAAAAAGAGTTGCTGCTCAGGCTGCTCGCCAAGGAGAGTTAGAGGAACATCCGGGCATAACACTGGGCATAAAGGGAGCAGGTGAAATAATTCAAAAGCTTAGGTTTGTGGTGCCATACTTCATAAGGTCCACTGGGGCCACTTTTCCCTGGAATTCTTAGCTTGAATTCTCTGCCAGACATGCCATTTCAAGAAATAAGCCAACACATGCATTAAGGTGTCCTGAGATGCCATCAGCCAAGCCAGCAAGCAGTAGTGTCTCGTGGCCAACATTGCAGAATTGTGTGGTAAGGGATAGAGAAGTGCACACATTTCCTTAACAACCATGTTGAGTGAGGTAAGCCAGGCTCAGAAAGACAAATGGCGCATGTTCTCTGGTGGGTGGAAATTAGATAAATTATACAGGATTCTAGATACTCACACACACTGAGACCAAAAACAGGATACTCTTAGGAGAGAAACACTAAGACTCCATGCCTATGTGCCTCTTTATATTTATGTAGAAAAAAATATATATAAATATATATATATACATATACATACATATATATCTCCAAATGAACTCCAAGATATGGAAACAAGAGATCTCTCTTTTTAATATATTAAAAATTATTTTTGATGATCCTGTTTTCTTTTCTTTATGTATGCTGTTTTCACATGTTTATCTTAGGGAGGGTGAGGGGTAGGCACAGAATTCCAGGAAAAAAGGTTGAGCTCACTGGAGGGACTAGAAGAGAATGAGGGAACAGAAATCACTGTACCAAAGGAAATGTACTCATTACCTGACTCATGTAATTGCAATCCTTCTGTATATCACCTCTATAATAACAATACAATAAATTAATTACTAAAAAAAGTTTCTGGAAGTGGTTCTGTGGCTCAAGTGGTAGAGAGCTGGCCTTGAGCTGAAGAGCTGAGGGACAGTGCCCAGGCCCAGAGTTCAAGCCCCAGGACTGGCAGAAAAAAATAGATAAATAGATCGCAGGTTCATGAAAGGGAATTAAAAGAAATTGAGGTATTTGTGTAAGCGCTTCTTAAATTAAGCCTAAATTAAACCTCAGGAATTGATGGTGAGGAGCCTTCCATTATCTGAACTAGGTCTTGGTCTGTATTGATACAGACCCTCCCTCTCCTCCTTCCCGGGTCCTGGGGCTTGAACTGAGGAACTGAGCACTGTCCCTGAGCTTCTTTTATTCAAGACCAGTGGAAATAAAGTCTCATGAAATTTCATGCCAGAGCTGGCTTTGACCCACAATCTTCAGATTTCAGCCTCCTAAGTAGTTAGGACTACAGCTTTAGTTTTGTTTTTGTTTTTAAATATCAAACTATTTTTCTTCTCACTTTGTTCAACTGTGGGACTCCATCTGCCACTGACAGAGAGGTTGCCCAGTGTTTGCATCTTTTTTTTTTAAGCTAAATGACTGGCATTCCTTCAAATACTGAAATATTTCCAGTCACTTTTGATCCCATATATCGTAGACATTTTCTGTGGAATAAGACTGTTTCCTAGATGTTCTCATTTCAATTAGAAAAAGAATCAAGCCTCAATGATTTATTTATTGAGGGCTTCTGTAAAAACAAAGCAAAAAACAAAACAAAACTCCAAATGATCTTTCAGGATGTCCTCTCCTCAATGACCTTGAAAAAGATGCTTTCAAAACCTGATTGGCATTGTCACCCCTTCCTGCACACATTAAGGGGTCTCCAGGGTCAGGAGTCAGAGTTCAGCATGACTCACGACGGACGCCCAGCTCAGCCTCCCTTGAAGCGTCCATTCCACGGCTGCCGCTCCCACAGCAGGCTCCCAGGCATGTTAGGGTTCTCGGAAGCCCTCTGGAGCTCTCACATTGGTTCATTCTTTCTTGTCTGCCTGGTCTTTCTCATGTGCTTTTCCTTGCAGCTAAGTGCAAGGATCAATTTGACCCTCTTCTGTATCCTGCTACCATAGGACGGCAGCGTGTTGTCTCTCTTCCTCTCTCTTCCTCTCTCTTGCTCTTGTTCTCTCTTGCTCTCTCCTTCCTTCCTTCCTTTCTTCCTTCCTTCCTTCCTTCCTTCCTTCCTTCCTCTCCCCTCCCTCCCTCTCTCTCTCTTTCTTTCTCTCTCTCTCTCTTTCCCTCCCTTCCTCTCCCTTCCTCTCTTTCCTTCCTTCCTTCCTCCTCCTCTCCTCCCCCTCCTCCCTTCCTCCTCCTCCTCTCCCTCTTTCCCCTCTGCCACCTCCTCCCCCTCTTCCTCATCCACCTTGTGGCCATCTTCTTCCTTTCCCCTGCTCCTTCCCCACTTTCTTCTTCTTCCTCCTCCTCCTCCTCCTCCAGTATGGAGGGCTTGAACTCATGGCCTCCTGCTCCTGCCTAGCCTTTTTCACTGGAGGCTGGCACCCTACCAGTTGAGCCCCACCTCCGTTTCCATAGTATTTATTTCTTAAGCAACTTTTATAACAACTTCTTCTCACCAGACTAAGTTTCTTGAGCCTTTAAAATGCCTATCATGGTACTTGGCACCAAGTGGTCCCACAATAGATCAATTCAAAGACTCGGGACCAAGAAGATTTACAAAGAAGTGGTCAATATTAGATTGAGAAGAAACAGAGTATCTTTCTATTTTCTTTTCTCTCAAGACCAAAGGTGAAACAAATGGCAATGCCTGTCTTTAAAGGATGTTTCTGCGAGTTATTTTGTGTAGTGCACCCAGGCGTCCCCTTGGTCAGGAGAATGGAGACATCCAGGCTTTGTCTTCATTGATTCCTCTGTCATCCTGCCACAGATGGGCACAAAATCATGCTAATTGGATGAGGCTTATGTGGATGCCTTATTAAGAAACTGAAAAAAGGGTCTGGGAAGGTCTGAAAATGATGGGGAAGTCTCAGGAAAGGGAGAGAGTATTTACCTGTTTGTCAGAAGAAATAGTTGAACCAGTCCTTAAGTGCCTAATAAGAAAACAGGGAGTACCATTCGTCTTTCAAGATCGCCCAGCATCTCGCTTCTCCTTCTCACGACGGCAATTCAAGCATGTCTTCTAGCAAGGAGGTGTGCAGTTCCTCCTGTAGGCCAACCTCGGTACCAGGAGTTGGAGAAACCAACACCCTTTCATCCCCTGGGCCTTTGCAGCGAATAGGGATTTGAGAGAGGCCTAGGGCCAGGGTGGGCTGCCCATCTCTAGCCCAGTGGTCTGAGGAGGCTCTGGCAGACCCTCGAGTTGTGTCTTGAAGGCCGAGTAGCCGTCCACGAAGCCCCTGCGTCAAGTACTCTCTCAGAGGAGGAAGTGGCATGCGCATCGGAGAGTGAAATCTCACGGCCGGACCACGCACCACATTTTCCCCAGAGTCCACACAGATTTTTGCCATCCATCCCTCTCACGGGGGAGGTACAAGGCCGGAGCAGGGCCGTGTATTGAATCGTAGCTTACCTCGACAGCTTCAGACAGGGCTAAGCAGCTTTGCATTCCCCTTTGTGTTCCTAATCAAGGATCATGCTTTATAAGTCTCACCACTCTTCCTATTCCTCATCCTTGGGCTACCAAGGAAAGGGGCCCATTGACTCACAGAACCTTCTCTTAACGCCCCTCACCCTCTGGGAAAACCCAGCCATGGGGCAGTTGCCCCGGGGGTAGTGAGAGAGGGGGATACAGCACGGGCAGGTGATGCTCATTCTGGTCCTGTGAAGGAGGGTTTTAATGACTTGAGCCCTGCAGGTGTTCTGACTTGTGCACCAGCTCTGCAGATATGGGAACCACGATCCCCCTGTTTGGCTGGGACTCCAGCCATCTATGTATGGCTAGATATCCCCTTGAAAAGGAAGAACTGGCATCAGAGAATTAAACGTTTTCATTGTGTTCAGCAAGAGCTAGGAAAAAAGATGCAAGAAAGAAAGCGGGCTAGACTCTTTCACAGATGAGTGTATGTCCTCGGGTCCATGTGTCTTTTTTTCTCTTTTCTTCTAATATTCCTTTCTTGGGTACAGCAAATCACAGCAACTCAATTAGGAAAAGCCAGAAGCATCTTCTGTCTTCCCCCTCCTTCTTTTCCACATTTGTTTAAAAGATCTTTGTTCATGACCATGTAACATCATTTCACACGGGTCTAGCAATAATCATCTGTCCTATTGTGAATTAATTTTGATTTAAAGCCAAGTGCTCTAATAGATTTTTCTGGTGAATGGCTCCTGATACTTTGGGTGAGCAAGCTCTTTGTAGGTCTGAACCTGTGTGTTCACTGGCTGCAGGAGTGAGCTCCTTACCCAGCATGCCCTGCAAATCGGGGTTTATCTGAAAGACAAGTGGGAGCCAGTGTCTAGGGCTAGGAAAACAAAAAACCAAAAAACCAAAAAAACCAAAATCAAGGCCAGCAGTTCTGAAGCTCAGGCTGGGCACTTGCACCTCTAGGGGGAGCTAGTCACACGTATTATGATGCACAGGATGCCTACTAGGGCTTATCAAACTGCCATCTCTTTCTCCCAGCCTAAGAGTTCTTGGGCCCTATTTTGAGTCATCCCTTCCCTGGCCCTTATTTTTCTCATCCTTCCTTCACCCATCCCTGAGGCCAGCAAAGGGTTTCCATGTTCAAAGCTGGCAGTTTTGGCATTCTGTGGTGTTTTATTTGTCAGGGTAGGCGGTGCTGTGTTACAGTAACCGGTCTCCTCAGAGTCTCGGAGACATCAATGGTAATGTTTTTTGTTTTTTGTTTTTTTTTTCTTTCCTTTTCTTTTGCACTCCCAGTCCATTCTTAGGGTTGTGAGCACTGTATCAAATCACCTTCGGATTCTGGCTGAGACTGATACTTGTTATCCCACGCAGGAAAGGCAAGGAATCAGATCCTCAGCCCGTGCATTGGGAGAGGAGATCCAAATCATCTGTGAACAGCCCTCAGGTCTCACACACCGCTGGAAAGGGGGAAGAAGTATGGCTCAGAAGTTCAAATCCTGCTTCTGATTCTTCTCAGATGTTAAATAACTTATAAATCTCTCTCTGCCTCTACTTCATTTTCTGGATGTTATATAACAGAGAGCCCAACACATTTCTCCTGTCCCTGTCACCCACCCCTCTCTCCACCTAAGTCCCCCTGAAGTGCCAGCACTTTATCAATCTGTTGATTAAGGAGAGAAACTCTCTGTGTCTTCCAGACAACAAACAAGACAGCCCTGGTGACATTTGCCAAAGCTCATAAAAATAACTATTAAGAAGGCAAACTGTGCTTAGAAAACTATTAATTGGACTTGAAGCTCATTAGGAATTAAAAACAGTAACAAAAAAATTCACCTTTAGCATCAGGGGGAAAAAAATTCTCCTTGAGAGACACCACAGCTTCCTGCCAACAAACGCAGCTCCTGACCACCTCCCCCCCACTTTCCCCATCAATGCCCAGAGGACTCTCTGCCTGGCTACAGAGGCTCAGGCTAACCTCACAGATGCCAGGGACTTCCGGGTAGCTTTCATGCTTGGCAGGCATTCCCATTTTATTTATGATATCAAAGCTGAGACGCTGTGTTCTCTTCTCCCGAAGACATAAAAGAGATTCGGAAGTCTTCCCAATCATCTTGTAATTAATGTTACCACGCACGCCCAGGACATTAAAATGTTAACAGTGTTAGAATCGTGTGCTTTGGAATACCGAGTGAGGGCTTTATTAGAAAGAAATGCTCAGTAGATGTCATCCACCCTAATTGAGGACATCAGGGTGCCTGCTGCTTGTTCTTGTCAGTGGTGCAGAGTGGTTTTTTTTTAATTTATTCATTTTCTTTACTGCTAGAATCTGCTCTCATTATTAGACTATCTTGTCACTCATTTGCATTTCAAGTGCAGGGACTGGTAGGGGGGTAGCAGCTATCTGCCTTCGAAGAACACTTCAAGGGTTACTCTATCAAATAGCGGCACAGTAGCTCAGTGAATCTGACATCTGGGTTAGCTTACTCCCACATGCTCGGTGGTGTCATTAGCAGGATTAATCTTAGCTTTAATTTCATAATGATTCTTATTCTAATATATGTGAATGAACACAAAGTCTCTTGACTCATTATCACCAATTTACCCAAGATATGTAATCAGGCTCTTACATTCACCAACATTTATTTTTGCTAATACATCTAAAATTGTAGATTAAGCAAATACAGTTAGTTCCAGCTGAGTGAATGCCTACTGAGGTAGCACGGTAGTATTTATGTTTTAATTAAGTACATTAATGGTGTTGGTTTAAAAAAATTTTTTTTTCTTGACTAGGTACTGACCAAAAATGTGTTCATTGGGACAAACCACGTCCTTGTTTGAGCCAGCGGCGCCCAGCTGGAAAATTAGTCACAGTAACATTATGTTAGAAGCCATTACCCAGTTCTTTTTGGCAAATTACTCAAATTCCCTCTGCTAATAATGTTTTTAACCTTTATAAACAAGATGGAGGTACCTGGTTTCATTCCAAACAACTCTGTTCCCCTAAGGAAACAGAACCTCAAGTCCTTCATGGTGAACATAATTGTAGTTCAGTTTTCTTTTCATCTCAATTCCATCAAATATTTCGTGTGTCATTTGGAATCTCTTCATGTGAAGAGAGCCAACCATTCTCCCTCTCATTTGATACTAAGTTCAGTACTCTCTTGGAGGTGGGGCGAGTGCTAGGGAGGAGATGGTGCAGTAGTAGCAAATTCCAAACCTTTCTTCACAGACTTCCACACTGGATCAACTTTTTCCATTTCCCAGATGTTGGCACCCAGCAGCAATGTAGTGCCTTTATTATTGATGGATAAAATGTTCAAACATTTAAAGAAATGAAAGTCAGCTTTGCATTTTTAATTAATTAATTAAAAGTACTGTAAATGCCAGCTTGTTAATTGCCTTGCACCTGCAAGCCAACGCAGGTTTTTGTGCATTCTTTCTTGGAATATTAAAAAATTCCCCCCCTTGCATGTCTTTATAATGCTTGGGAAGTCTCTCCAGCAAACATATTAGTAAAGAGTAAATATTGAATCTTAGACAAAACTCATGGCTTCATCTTTCACTGTACCCAGAATAGGATTTAAAGGAGGATTTAGATTTCCAAGGCTTCTAATTAAGTAGTGATAATCAGGCTTTCTGCTGAGGGTCACTTCCTGGGAGTAATTTGAGTTATTAAAATGCATGTTTTTGTTTGTTCTGCTTTGTGAGCTAAAACTGATCCCTTTTAATATAGCAGCAAATATGCAAATTGGTGTTTCATTATATTGTGCAATTTATGGCAATCTTCTCTAATTTGCAGAAAGGTTGGGAGACTGACCTTGTCATTCAATTTTTTTTGGAGGGGAGGTAAAGCTAAACTAATTATGTGGATTTTTTTTTAATTTTGTGAAACTCTGAAAGTGGGCAGTGTAAGTAAAGAAAGTGACAAATTTAACTTTCCCTTGGCTCTCATATTCATCAAAGATGGCTTTTGGTTTTGTGTGGAGATGAGTGGCAAGGCATGGGTAATTTCTATCCTGACTCTGGAATCAGTTGGTTTTAAATACTGAATGGAAATTAAAAGGAAGAATATAAAACAAAACAAAACAACCTCCTTCCAGAAACCCCCTCTCAAACCCCTTCTACCACAGAAAACTGTGGCATCTTTACTGAAATAAGTTAGCAGGTGTCTACTTTAAGTTGTCGGTGGCCAGGGAATGTGGAAAAAGAATGATTACTACAGGTTGAACAGTTAGTTTTCTGCTCAAAGGTGTCTCCAAATCTTTTATTTTTATGATATTAGTTTTGCTCTTTATGGCTGCTAAAATTGCAATCTTTTTTCAGGGCTTCACAGGGTTTTCAACTTTGATCAGGAGAATTTCTCTCTCAAATAGGTCAATACCATGGCCAGCACAGGCAGGTCCAGTGAACCATCCACGGGGAGTTCTAGGCAGTGGATCTCACACCATAGCCTGTCAAGATTTGCTAAAAGTTTCTTGCTAAAAATTATATGCAGTGGGGCTGGGAAGGTGACTCAGTGGTAGAGCGCTTGCCTTGCATGCCTGAAGCCCTGGATTGGATTCCTCAGCACCATATAAGCAGAAAAATGTCGGAAGTGGCACTGTGGCTCAAGTGGTAGAGTGCTAGCCTTGAGCTGAAGAGCTGAGGGACAGTGCCCAGGCAAAGTTCAGGCCCTACGACTGACCAAAAAAAATTATATGCTGGGATTTGTTGCCCATAAAATTTGAGCTCAGCATTCCTGATATTGTCTTTGAGTAATCTGTACTTCTTCACTGCTTTCTATACTTGGGAAGAATACATCCATCGCCAGGTGAGTCTCTCCTACCCAATACTCACTCATCAAAAATGTCTGACAATTTTTAAAACAAACAAACCAAGGCTGTGTCATGAGTAATTTCTGCTCTGCAGGGGATACTGTGTTGGTACACAGTATGAATAGTACTGGAAACAGTTCCAGACAAAAATGCTATGGGAAAGTAGGTTAGACATCAGTTCTAATTGGAGGTGGTATTTGACCTACACCTTGAAGAGGGAGACATTCTTAACAGGGTTTGCTCATTGGGAAGAAGGGAGGAGAAACACACTGGTGGTCAGGGAGGAATGTGGACAATGTTGGGAGCTAAGAACATACCTGGTGTGGTCAGGACAGAGAGAGCAGCCCAACGTGAGCACAGCATATGTTACGTTGTGGGCAGCAAAACTAAGAACTAAGGAAAAAAAGTTCTGAGATTGGCAGGTCTCAATGCAGAGCAGTTGGGCTTTTGTTTGGAGGGTAGGAAGTAGGTGCATGTCAATTTTAATGGGTGGTGATGACTGAGCGGCAAGGATGAAATTCAAAGGCAATAAGGTATGTTAGGAGGCTACTGACAGTCCACACGAAAACACCAAGTCTCTTAACCAGGAGAATGGGAATGGAGATGAGGATGGTAAACTGGATTCAAGACACAGATATAACCTGGCCACAAGTTGGACTAGAAGGGAGGAGAGGAAAAAAATAGACAAAAGGGATTTGCAGTTGAGCAATTGCATGGATGGTGATAACCCCATTTCACTGAGGTAGGAGATGGAAAGAAACAACTAGTAGAAATAAAGACTGTCTTAGCAGGTGATACTTGGTGTGTTCCAAGGCCACCTGTGTCAGCAACTCTAGGAAGCTTATAAAAAATGCAGAATCTCTGGAAATACAGTTGCTCCAGAAAAATGTACAATATTTATTTTTATTTTGTTTTTGCTAGTTTGAACAAAAATGAGGTGGAGCTGAGGTTCGAGCTCTCTGAACTCAAGATCTTGAGCTTACTTGGCTCTGCTGGTGCTCTACCACTTGAGCCACACTCCAGCGTGGCTTTTTGCTAGTTATTTTGGAAATGGTATCTCAGAGACTTTTCTGCCTGGACTGGCTTTGAGCCACCATCTTCAGTTCTCAGCCTCTCAAGTAGCTAGGACTGATTACAAGGCAGGAGCTACCAGTACCTGGCTAATTTTTATGTTGTTACATGTTGGTGTAAGAAGTTAATTTAAATATAAATAAAAAAGCAACACTTCATTTCAGACCTAGGAAGCCTGCATTTCCACACCATGCCAGATGACCCATCTGTACCTAAAAATCAGAGAAACACTGGTGAGTATGAAATCAGTTGTTGGGTGTCCTTTGAAGGGCCCTGTGCAGGTTGTGTTTTGTGGTCATGTAAGTTTGAAGAAAGCTTCACACCTACTGGGAGTTCATAAGAACAATTCCAATTGGCCCACTAAAGGCTCTGAGAAGTTCTATATTGGTGTGGCTTTCACAAATATTTCCGATGTTTGGAAACACAAGCAAATTCTTCCTCACAGTGTTGTGTTCTACCTCTCATCACCTGTGAATGTGATCCATATGGAAATCGGGTATTCGTGAATGTACTCCAGGTAAGATGAGGTGAGAAAGGAAAAAGATTTAGAGATGCTGAAACAGTTTATGCCTTAAGAATCCATGGAATGGATTGGGGAGATAATTTAAAGAAAGGAAAGGGCAAAAAAAAAAAAAACTTGGAAGGGGCTGGGAAGGTGGCTCAGTGGTAGAATGCTTGCCTTGCATGTATGAGGCCCTGGGTTCGATTCCTCAGCACCACATAAGCAAAAAGAAAAAAAGCCGGAAGTGGCGCTGTGGCTCAAGTGGTAGAGTGCTAGCCTTGAGCTGAAGAGCTGAGGGACAGCACCCAAGCCCAGAGTTCAGGCCCCACGACCGGATTCAAAAAAAAAAAAACTTGGAAGAAAAATCTATATTTGGGGGAAGATTGAAAAAGTCCAGTGAACAAGAATTTAGGAGACCAAGGAGAAGAGCGGGAGAAAGGAAAGCCTTTGGATTTCATTATTAGGTAGTCAAAGAAAGTCTTCCCGGGAGCAGCTGGAGAGACTTGGTGGTGATCTAGAAACAAATTGACAGTCAAGGAATCACAAGGAACTTCCAGCTCAAGAGGGCCACTGAGGAAAGCATTGGAAGCCACCGTCTTTCCTTGGATCTGGCCTGAGACTTCACAATGCTTAACAGTTGGCCAGTTCTGAGAACTTGAGCAGAAGACAGATGGTGGACACAGACCCCGACGCCTCCTCTGAATTCAGCACACCTGACTTCTTTAAGTGTACACGTGACACCTCTTCACTTTCTCCCAGGACACTTTATTTAAGTTCTGGGCATCTATAAGAGGGGGTTTGTGTGTGTGTGTGTGTGGGGAGGGTAAGAGGAGTGGGCGTGGTCTTTGCTGACTCAGTTGTCAGGTACAGGGCTGCACAGCATGGTAGAGCTGAAGGCCAGCCACGCACATTGGCTCTTTCAGTGTTCTTAAAAAATTACAAATAGAAATGTCATATGATTCAGCAATTCCAACTCTGGGCATACTAGCCAAAAGAACTGAAAGCAGATCCTTGAAAAGAGTTGCATACCCATTTACATTTGCATTATTTACAACAGCTAAAATTTAGAACTCTAACTTGCCCATCAAGGATGAATAAGGAGATAAAACAGACATTTCATGGAATACTACTCAGCCTTAAAAAAGAAAGTAATTCTGACATACACTTTATGGATGACCCTTTGAGTTAAGTCAGTACCAAAGGATAGACATTCAATGATTCTACTGAAAAGAGTCAAAATCATAGGGTCAGCAGTGAAATGGTAGTTTCTTGATCCTGGAGACAGGGGAAATGACTATATAATGGATGTACTTTCAGCTTCCCTTAAATGAAAAGAATAATGGAAATGGATGGGGGGTGATGATTGTACAAGATTATGATGGGTTTAGTACACAGAAATGTAACACTTAAAAACGGTCATGGTGGTAAACTTTATGCAATATGTATTTTACCACAACAAAAACACTGACCATGAGTAAAGAACAGGTGACAAGTCAGGTTGACGGACAGTTACATCGAACATGTATGCAATTGGCATTTACAGTGAATAGACTAAGACCAATAAAACCGCAAGGCATTCACAAATACTAGTGCCACTTTTATGAAATAAAGACTTGATTATGTAGCTGGCAAGAGCACTCTGCATTCTAGAAGATGTCTGTGCCGATTACCTCATGCTCTAAGACATTCTCTGCAGACTTGTTGGGTCTCACTGATAAAGAGAGAGTCCTGTGGGCATGCAGGTGGAGGAAATGTGCTGACTGAGAAAGCAGGGTCAGGGGTGAGGAGAAGTTCCCCTGGTCTAATTCACGACCCTTCTTGAAGATGCCTTGGTGGTTGAATCTAGATTTCTTTCTTTCTTTCTTTTTTTCTCCCCCAATTCCTTTCATGGAGAGTGGAATCTGAGAGGGAGCAAAGGCAGAGGAGAAAGAAAAGGAACTGGGACAATTCCTAGCCTGAGGAAAAAGGAATTAAGAAAAACTGCCATTGTTGAAACAAAGGAATTTCTTGTGGAGAGAGAATTGATTGTATGTTTTGAAACGATTTTCATGATGTTTTCTTCTCCTGGGGCCAGTCAAAAATGCTACTTTTCTGAGACTTTGAAAAATTATTAGCGAACTGTTTGACATTCCTTCCTGATACTCTTATGGATGTCAATATTTACAGAAGTGGGAAGATGCTAATCCATAAGTAGAATAATGTACTTTCTCCTAGTTTCTAATCAACATTAAATACTTAAGCATATTCAGAATCAATGTTTTGATTGTGATTAATGTTGATTTTGTTAATCTTTAGGAAATTGACAATTTATATTACAGATCACAGGGTTTAATAAGAAAATAAGTTCACTCCTCTAAGTCTTTGAGTTTGGGGTTTTAATTGTAAGATATCTGTTTCTTTATTCATGATTGATTTGAATAACTTGTCTTATACTTAATACCTTAAAATATACTTCTTCCATGATAGGGTGCAATCCATGGCCCCCTTTTTAGCTATCTCTTATTGAAATGTGTTGGATTTCTCCCAGAAGTTTTGCCTTGACAATGATTGGTTAACTACCGAGTAAGAGAGATCTAGCATTTCAGCAATGCCAGACAGGTAATGAATGCTTTGCTTTTCACTTCTCATTTAGGAATGGAGCTCTTCTTTTGCAATGCTTGTCCGTTCTGGGTTTCCCTTAATGGTTTTCATAGCCAGATTTTTTTTTTAATTTAATTTTATTTTATTTGTGAACATACTGTACAGAGGGGTTACAATTGCATGGGCAGGATAATGCGTACATTTCTTACCAGGCATTGCAGCCTCCTCCTTTGTTTACCCTTCCCATCCCTTCCCAGACTCCCCCCTCCCCCCCATCCCAATCCTTCTCCTTCCCCCCTCCCCCCCCCCCCTCCCCCCCCACCGACGTTGTAAAGCTCGTTTTGGACATGACAACTTGTACTTCTCATTGTTGCATCAGATCCACCTGTATCCTTAAACAACTGGTTTTTCCCATCTCCTCCACAAGTTATACTGACATCAAATATAGTGAAAGCAGGGGTTATACTGTGGGGGAGGGACATACAAAGCAACAAAGAGATAATCTTATAAATGCATTAGAAACACATGCATGGAAGAAAAAACATTAAAATACATATCTAAAGGTTCATTTTCCTGACATCACATTATCTGACCTTTTCCGCTTGACTCATACATATACTAGATATTGCAAATAAGGGAAACCATGGGACCTATGTTTCTTTGGGCCTGGCTTACTTCACTTAATATAATTTTTTCCAAGTTTTTCCATTTCCTAACAAATGGGGCAATGTCATTCTTTCTGATGGATCATAGCCAGATTTTTATAGGCATGAAACTACCAGTGGTGGAAGTTGGTGAGAAAGAAGAGATGGCTAACAATTCCATATTATTGAAGCTCCCACGGAGATTGCCTTGGAGAGGAAGACAGATGACGGAATCTTGTGGAACAGCACAGAGATTCTATCTACCCCAGAGCGACTTGCATTTATTGGGTTTAGACTCTCCATTGCCCTTAAGCTGATGACATCAAATGGAACTCTTGCTCTGCAGAATGGTGGTGTCTCTGAACCATAGCCTTCAAGCTAACGACTGGGAGGTTAACCGGTTGATAACACGTTGCATTGGAGAAGTTTGTTTGCCCCCAAGCAGAAGACTTTAAGTTCATCTCTTAGTAATCTTACCCATGAGAGACAATTTTGCCCGTCCAGTAGACAATGCTTGTCCTTGATTTGGGCTTTCTGTGAAGTACTTGATACCAGAGGGCAATGTAGGTGTGTGCAGGTACTGAGTCCAGTGTGCCAAGTAATACATCTCATGCCCAGGGTCTAATCACCTGGAACAATGTGGCTTCGTGTTACTATGTGGTCGCTATTATTCTTATCCTTACTATAAACACTGGGCTGTGGATGCCGGCCTTCTTCATGCTTCCCAGGGCTGGATGACAGTGCTAGGAATACAGTGCTAGGGTGGACGGCCACCTCATGTTTCTTTGGTGCTCTAACAATGCCAAAAGGTTGTGAATATACTCCCTTCACAGGAAGTTTACTAGAAAGATGAGAGAATACCCTAGGGCCCCACAGGGACAAGCATGTCACCATACAATGAGCAAGAAACTGGGAAAGTTGTCTTCATCTCTATGAATGGAACCATCACCCACCAAGCCAGGCATCTGGAATTATCCTCCATCAGTCTCTTGCCCTCATCCTCATCATGCCCCCTTCTTCTGCCAGAAGCTTCTAAATCCTTTCAGAATAAAATAATTCTGTACCTGACATAACTAGCTCTTGTGGGCCTTGCACTCAGCGCCACCCTTGGATGCCATGGACATGCGCAATGCGGTCCTTCATCAGGACTCCGCTGCTGTCTTCTCCTGAAAATGCCCCCATAATCATCTGCATGGATGAGATCATCTCACTTTTTAGCAATCAGCTAATCTGTATGTTCTATTCTCTCTATACTCATCCATCACTAGAGCAGAAGTACTTTAAGAGCAGGAACCCGGGCCGCCTCCAGTTCTTTGCACACTGCCCAGCAAATAGCGCACATGTATAAGGGATTCTTGTTTGGGTGACCGGGTGAACAGCTGAATTCCCTTCTTGCAGATACATGTGAACGAAGAACCCTGGGCGGTTGCACACGCACAGATTATGTTTTCTATTCATTTCAGTTTTAAAGAAGGGCACCATATTTGGAGATGTGTTCAGACCCTTTTGAACTCTAATTTGGTCAAAATGAGTATCAATGAATATGAGTATGACTGTTACGTGCAATGGAACCCTGTGAAGGCAGAATCCTGTGAGTTCTCATTGCTTAGGGTAGTTCAGAACAAACCCAACCTCAAATCAACCCAACCACGGACCTCAGAGAGGCCTGAACACAGTGTGCTATTTATAGCAGGTACAGGAATTTAGTAAATAAACAGACAATGGATATCGGTGGGGATCATCAATAGAAAAATGACGTAGCTGTAGTTTATGACTGAGAAAACAAAAAAGGTATACCTATTTCAAATATCTCTTCCAGAAGGAAAGACCATCATGGAAGAAGAGTAGGAGTGGAAAATATCCTGTAGGCACTGCCTTTAATTTATTTATTTAGTTGTGGGGCTTGAATTCAGGGCCTGGATGCTATCCCTGAGGTTTTTGTTTTGCTCATGACTAGTGCTCTTATCACTTTGACCCACATCACCACTTCTGGCTTCTTTGCTGGTTAATTGGAGACAAGAGTCTCATGGACTTTCCTGCCCATGCTGGCTTTGAATCATGATCCTTAGAACTCAGCCTCCTCAGTAGCTAGGATTACAGGTATGAGCCACCAGCACTTGGCATGCATATATCATTGCTTTGGAAGGGATTCACTTGTCTTTAGGGATACCTGGCAAGATTTTTTCATGTTCTCTATACATCCTTTATTCTGCCATGCCTTGTTTGTGGGAGGGAAGGTTCAGAGCAGGGGATGCAAAAGTAGAATTGCACTGGAACATGGGAGGCAGGTGAAATGAGGAAAAGGAGAATAAAAAAAGGAATTCTATCCAAGACTCCTGGGCATCTCTCTAAGGTTTACCTTCTACAAACTGAAAGGCGGCTCTCCAAGGAAAAATGCTGTGGCATCTTTCAGATTCTGGGGGTCTTGGATCTGCTTACTCTACATTTTCTTCCTGGCAGTGGGCTGTGCGTGCTCTGCCTGCTTCCATCGAGTTTTTTTTGGGGATGGAGTGAGGAAGAGAGGACAGATGATGAATTTGGACAAGAATATTATCATCTAGAATCACATTAGCCAGAAATTTACTTCTACCTGAAATATGCTTTAAATAAGTTTAGAAAGAGGAAGCTTTGGTTGTGTTTTCCAGAGTTGTTGAGGTTCTCTCCTCTTTACATTGACTCTCAGATATAAAGGGGGTATATCCTTCTATTTTCTATCTTAAGTTGATGTAGGTCTTTTTTAAAAAAATGTTTGATGGAAAAATACAGAGATTCTGGTGAGCTATAAATAATTGGTCTACTATTTAAATATGGCTGTTGATATAGAATTTAATGATGTCTATCTCAGCTAGTACCTTTAACATTGACTTTTTTTTTTATCCTGGTGATGTTGCATTTACTGCCTTTCTGGGTGTCAGCAATCTCTTCTATTCATTTAGAATTTGATGAGGTGGAGACTTGAGCTTTAGAAGGCCAAGGTTTTGAGGCCACGGATGCTTGGGGAAAGTCATTTGCATTCCTGCAGACCACTGATGAGCCCTTGCTGCTTGGTGCTTGTGCTGTTTTGTTCAGGTCAAGGGTAAGAGCTTGGTCCATTAGCTGCATAACTGTGGATGAATCATTAACCCGACTGTCCCTCATTTTCTTCATCTGTAATTGGGGATAATAATACCTGACCACGAAGAGAATTGGATGAGAGGTGTGGAGAGAGGTTGAAACCCCACAAACTGTGCAATGAGTGACATCTTCCCATTGCCTTCTAAGTTAGCTCAGTGTGCAAGGCCTGCTGATTCTGGTGATTATGTGTTACACTTGCTCTTGTTTAGCAAAATTATGTGCTTGGAGATAGCTGTAAGTGTTGGGTATTCCCAGGACTTTATTACAAGAAACTTTTTTATTTTTGCTGTTTTGGGGGCTTGAACTCAGGGCATGGGCACTGTCCCTGACCGACAGTCCTTCCTTCCTTCCCTTCTTCCTTCCTTCCTTCCACTTTAGCTCTTGGTCTTTCTCCCTCCCTCCCCTCTCCTATCTTCCCTCCCTCCCTTCCCTCTCTCTCTCCCTCCCTCTGTCCTTTCCTTTCCTTTCCCTTCCTTCCTTTCATTTCCCTCCCTCCTCTCCCTTCCTCCCTCCTCTCCCTCTCTCCCTCCCTGCTTTCCTCCCTCCCCCTCTCTTTCTTTCTTTCTTCCTTTCTTCCTTCCTTCCTGTCTGTCTGTCTGTCTGTCTGTCTGTCTCTCAAGGCTGGCACTCTACCACTTGAGCCACAGCTCCACATCTGGCTTTTTTTGGTAGTTAATTGGACATAAGAGTCTCATGAACTTTCTTGCCTGGGTTGACTTCAAATCACAACCCTCAGATCTCAGCCTCTTGAGTAGCTAGGATTACAGGTGCGAGCTACTGGTGCCTGGCTGAAACTTTGTTTTTATCGAATACAAGTGGTGTACAAAGGAAGACGCTTCTACAAAAGAACATGAAATGCTTCTTCATCCTCATCTGTGAGGGTCAAAGCTATGTCATGTTGGTGACATAATTCTACACTCCACACATTTGTGCACTTTTTTGGAGACAGGGTCTCACTACGCAGTCCAGGCTAACCTTGAATTTGAGATCCTCCTGCCTCCTGGGTACTGAGGATTATGTATGTGTTTCCAAACACAGCTCCAAATTTACTGTTTTGAGAAAGAGAAAATGAGCGATGTTGAGTCTCTGGTCAAACAGAAATTTTGGCAGAAGGAAGCTAAGTAAAGATTTGAGGCATCCTAACAAGTTTCAGGTGCAGTATGACTTTTTTGGGTGGGGTCAGTCATGGGGCTTGAACTCTGGGCTTGGGCGCTGTCCCTCAGCTCTTCAGCTCAAGGCTAGTGTTCTACCACTTGAGCCACAACACCACTTCTGATTTTCTGGTGGTTTATTGGAGATATGGGTCTCATGAACTTTTCTGTCCAGGCTGGCTTTGAACTGCAGACCTCAGATCTCAGCCTCCTAAGTAGCTAGGACTACAGGCGTGAGCCACCAGCGCCTGGCTGCAGCATAATCTTTGAATAAGAACAAAGATGTTATGTTTAAAGGACTATGATTCAAAACCAGCCACAGCAGAAAAGTCTGTGAGACTCTCAACTCCAGTCAACCACCCAAAATTCAAAAGTGGAGCTGTGGCTCATTTGGTAAAATGTTAACCATGAGTGGAAAAGCTGAAGGACAGCGTCTAGGCCTTGATTTCAAGCTCCAGTATTGGTACATGCACACGCATGTGCGTGTGCATGATGGTGCGTGCACACACACACACACACACAATGATAGGTTTAAACTATGATTCTTATTGTAGGAAAACAGTAATCATTCTTCAGTATCCTTTGGTGAGGAATTCTTCTGAAGGATAATATAAATGATTCATTATCAAGATTCAGAGTGAGAGTCTGAGTGATAATTGAAAGCACTCATCACCCAATTCATAAAGTCCCCAAGAGAGCGTCTAGTCTCCTCAGAATCAGAGACAGAGTGGAAGTCAGTACACTATAATTTATAAATGAAGATTTTTGTGCTGAGATTATTGTTCAATTCTTTTTCCTCATGACTCTAATCAAATATCTTTCAAACTGATTTCAATTAAACTTTAGTTAACTTTTTGATGTATTTCTTGAGGTATAGTGTCTTTCCCCTCTTCCCGCCCTGAGTAGTGAAAATACTGGAAATTTATCCTGTGATTCTACTAGGATTCTTCTAGATTTCTAGACATCTTAGATTTTCTAGATTCTTTTAGGAGCTTCATAGAACAGAAAACCAAAAAGCGGGGCTGGGAAGGTAGCTCTGTGGTAGAGTGCTTGCCTTGCATGCCTGAGGTCCTGGGTTTGATTCCTCAGCACCACATACGCAGAAAAAGTCGAAAGTGGCGCAGTGGCTCAAGTGATAGAGCGCTAGCCTTGAGCTGAGGAGCTGAGGGACAGCGCCCAGGCCCAGAGTTCAAGACCCATGACTGACCAAAAAAAAAAAAAAAAGCGACAAAGCTCTCATGGAGAAGGTGATGTTCCTATGGTAATGTGTGTTGCAATTTCAGAGTTTATGCAACTATTTCCAAGTTCATGCATTCTCACTTTCGAGAGATTGAACCATGAATGTCCCTATGGAAAAAGAGTAAAACAACCTATTTCTAAATAAAAGCAAGGCTAAGAAGGCCAGAACACAGGACCCTTGTCAAGGCTCTTACGATAGAGGTGTCATGAATTTCAGCTGGAAATGTGGAAGTAGCAGCATGGGCACTTGGTTGCAGTTCAGGCCTGCCTGGGAGAGAATGGGTGTTTCTCTCTCTGAAAAGAAGGATAGCATGGTGTATGGGTGATGGTGGGTGACATCAGTTCCATGCTGGCAAAGTCGCTCAGAGGTTGGTCTTGTGCACTGGAGACATCCACATCATGGAGGGATGTCCTCAAAAAAGAAAAGTGAGCTGGGTGCAGTGGCTGATGTCTGTAATCCTAGTGATGTGGGAGGCAGGGATGATGAAGGAATTGCATTCAGGCCAGCCTGGGCAGCAAGATGTTGGGGAGACTCTGTCTTAATCAGTTGCTGTGTATGGTGCTGTCCTCAGTTCCCGGGCAAGCACAGTGGGGTGCAGTGGACAACACCTTCCTCCCCAGGGATGGGAGAAGCAGGAGGAGGCCAGCCCAGGAACAGGAGAGACCTTACCTCAAAAATAGCGGAGGGCTAGAAGAGTGACTCCAATGAAAGAGTCTGCCTCGCAAGCATGAGGCCCTGAGTTCAATCCCCGGGATCACCATCCCCACCAGAACTATGAGATGATCGATTCTCTGGAGAGTGGTGACATTTTAAAAATTGTCTGTAAGTAGTGGAACAAAGGAATCTTAGTTCAACACGTCAGCTTATGAGTATAATGTGTCTTGATCACTATCACCCCTTCCACTATTCTTCCCCCATCTCTCGCAATGAATTCAATTTTGAATAAAAGAATATCAAGTTTGAAATTAAAGGTATGGTATAGACCAGTCTGATAAGCAAAGAAAATGCCTTCTCTTAACTATTATTTGAATACACAGAAAAGTACTAGGGTACTTTTTTGTGTGGTGCTGGTGTGACTTCAGAGCCTTACAATTGCTGGGCTGGTGCTCTACCGCTTCAGTCATGATCCCCACTCTATTTTTTGCTGGCTATCTGGCATTTTTTTTTGGCCTGGGCTAGCCTGGAACCTTGGTTCTCCAGATCTCAGCCTCCTGAGCATCTGGGATTACAGACCTAAGGTGCTCAAAAACCCCTCCCTGTACCCAGGAAGTTTTTTTTTTTTAGTTTATTATGATTTTTAAAAATTTTATTTTATTGTCAAAGTGATGTACAGAGGGGATCACATTTACATATGTATGGTAATGAGTACATTTCTTTTTTTTTTTTTTTGCCACTCGTGGGGCCTGAACTCTGGGCCTGGGCACTGTCCCTCAGCTCTTCAGCTCAAGGCTAGCACTCTACCACTGGAGCTGCAGCACCACTTCTGGATTTTTCTGCTTATGTGGTGCTGAGGAATCAAACCCAGGACCTCATGCATGCAAGGCAAGCGCTCTACCACTGAGCTACCTTCCCAGCCCCCCATGAGTACATTTCTTGTCAGACATTGTTACCTCCTCCCTCATTTTTCTCCCTCTTTCCCTCTCCCCCACTTCCCTCCCCACAATTGTAAAGTTCATTTCCAGCGTAGTGTCTTGTGAATTTCACTGTTGCATTGGTTCACCCTTTGTCTTTTGTCTCACCATTTTGTTATTCCCCTTCCTTTCCCTAAATCAGGTAAATGTATATACAAGACACAGGGCACCAAAATCAAATATAATGACAACAGGGGATAAACCGGGGCCAGGGGGAAGTGAAAGAAAAAAGAAATAATTTCAAACGACACATTAAAAACAACAAAGAAAAACCTCTTGTTTCCATATCTTGGAGTTCATTTTGATTCTGCTCCTTCTTCTACATGATGATGTCTGCTTCAGACTCTGGCTGTGACTCAAGTGGCTAGTTTGAGATGGTGTCAGTCAGCTGGTATTTTGGGGTAAGTGGTTATCATGTAGGTTGAGGCTAGATTTTGGCGTTCCAAACCACCATCGAGTGCTTCATTGCTGTCGAGTGATCTTGTTTCTCCAAAGATAATACCAGCTATGTGCAAGATACTTTATATATAATGATAGAAACATCACTCCAGCGATGCTTCAGCTAGACTGAAAGCCTCCTCCAAGGCAAAGACAGTCTCTTTTAACCTCTGTCTTTTAAAATTATTTAATCAATGTTCTGGAAAATCTGCTCTGTGCCTGGATATATCATGGAGCTCTATTCTTGGTTTGCTGTACCGCTGTTTGAGCACCTGGAAGATCTCTCACCTGAGCTATTAAGTCCTGTTTTGTAGCTATGGTTGGATATTGGTAATTAGAAGGGAGGAATCAGAAAAAGATCCTTTGAACTAGAAGTGGGTGGGAGCCAGTGTCTCACATCTATCATCCTAGCTACTCAGGAGGCTGAGATTTGAGGACTGACGTTTGAATCCAGCCTAGGAGGGAAATGCATGAGACTCTTATCTACTTAATGACCAAAAAGCCAGGTGTGGAACTGTAGCTCACATGGTAGAGCACCAGCCTTGAGCAAAAATGCAAAGGGACAGGACCCAGGACTTGAGTTCAATCCCACCTGAGAGTGAGAGGGAGGGAGGGAGGTAAGGAGGGAGGAAGTGATTTTTTTTGTCAGTTGGGGGGCTTGAACTCTGGGCCTGAGGGCTGTCCCTCAGCTCTTCAGCTCAAGGCAAGTGCTCCACCACTTGATTTTTCTGTTTATGCGGTATGAGGAATCGAACCCAGGGCCTCATGCATGCAAGGCAAGCACTCTACCACTGAGCCACCTTCCCAGCCCATAAAATGAGGTATGCTTTTTTTTTTTTGTCCGTCATGGGGCTTGAACTCTGGACCTGGGCACAGCAACACTTCCAAGGAAGAGAATTTTTAAACCTTCTATTTGTTTCTCTTCTTCATGGTAAGAGATTGGCATACTTGCAGAATTGTGTGTCTTAGTGTTTGCCTTTGCAAAACGGTTTTTGAAGCACCACAACCAGAGTGAAGGCCTTTAAGTGTTACACTGCATCCCAATAAAGAATAGGAGGAGAGTCAGGTGATGCAACTATTATGTCAGCCTAACACGCTCCTGGAAGGGGCCTTGGAGACTTCTCTTGTCCAATCTCCTCACTGCACACGTGGTGAAGCAGGGATCCAGGAAAGATAAAGTGGCTTTAACAGTCTACGCAGTTAGTTTATTCCCCTGGTCTTTGTGTGTTTCTAGCTAGAATTTTGAAGACGGTCATGGGAGAGTTTGGGAGCTCACTGATAGATGAAAGTGAAGTAATTATTTATCCTAATTAAAGAAGAATCTAAAACACTTGCTTAATGCTTCCTTCCAAGTAGCTGTTTATATAATTGATGCCTTGGCCGTTCCTGTCTTTCCTCCACGCCTCAGGGATTGGCTAGCTCTGACCCTCAGCGTTGTCTGTTGTGGACAGTCTGGATGCCTGTGGTTTATTGGGTAATGATTTGTGTTTGCAAGGGAATGCTTGACAAGCCTGGGCTGGGTTAGTTCAGCTAGAGAAACTGATAATGAAGCCAAGGTTGAGGGGTTTGGTCCCTGTGAGCACCTCCACTCTGCTGTGATCCTCAGCCTCACTGATCCTCCTAATCCTTGTTAGACGGCTCACGTGTGGGCTCGGGGAGGCT
Organism: Dipodomys ordii; assembly: GCF_000151885.1. Classification (NCBI taxonomy): domain Eukaryota; kingdom Metazoa; phylum Chordata; class Mammalia; order Rodentia; family Heteromyidae; genus Dipodomys; species Dipodomys ordii. The sequence continues at coordinate 9,898,151 of NW_012267255.1, forward strand.
GTGGGGTACACGGAGGAAGCCAGGAAGGAATGTTACCTCCGAAGGCTCACCAGCCACAGGAGGCCCCGTGCAGAACCACACTGAAGATGATGAAGACGATTCTAGCAACACAGGCCTCCACCTCTTCATGCCACCCACCTTGGGGTAGGTTTGGAGGACATTAGCATTGATGGACTTCATCACACTGGCTACGATGGACTTGAACCTGTGTCTGTCTGGCGCTGAGGTTCACAAGTTGTAATCGAGACACCCAGATTTTGCATATTCTGTCTGACTTGATAGTAATGGGGATGAAGTTGACTTTTCTTTCTTTCTTTTTTTTTTTTTAAGGAGTCTTATAGTTTGGTTTATTTTTGGATGTCTGTGGTGGATGTCATTGTGGTCTGGTCTGGGGAAAATATTGCATTCCGGGGTGGCCAGAAATGGTGGCTGGCACTCTCTGGAATCTTCCTAACACTTCAAATGCTTTGCACTTTGCTTTGTCTCCAGGTTGGGCGAGGGCAATATTGGCTCCAGCAGCAAGGGTGAGGCGTGGTTTTGCAAGGAAAGCATCTCAGGATGCGACTCCTTGTTTGTTTGGATTACTTAAATAAAGGCAGCAAGAGAATAGTGTGAACCTACTAATGGAGGCTTCTTGGTTACTATCCACATCTGAGAAAGTCCCCAGTTATAACAGAAAAGTCCCCTGTAATTTTTGCCCAAGGATTTTTTTCCCCTGAGGGAGAACTTCTTTAGATTATTTTCCAAAGGATACAAATTAGAAATGAATCAAAGTCATGTTGACAGGTTGATTTAGACCCAAGGCCTGTATCAACAAGTGTAATCCCCTTTGGATAAATTATTGAAGGCGAGTACTTTGGATGTAATTAGTATTGCACACATATTTGAAAAAAAAAACAACCCAACAACCCACCACTGTTTGTATTTTGTTTTGGTTGAGGGATTACAGGCTCCTAATAACTTGTGTGTTTGCAGGGTTGCTCTTTATTTAGTGTTTTCTCGCCCAAATATTTGAGGTAAAATAAGACCTTGGTAGGGATCTATCAAGCACCTACTCTGTGTTGGATCTTGTGCTGAGTGCTTTTGAGGACAACTATGTGAGATGAATTTTTAAGCCAATTTTTAATATTTCACCAACCAAGTAACCAAGGCCTAGGATCTTATGGTTAATGCATTTGTTGGGCTGGGCTGCTAACCAGATCAACTCTTTCAAATTGGCACTTAAATGTGGTATGGGTTTTTTTGGGAGCTGTGGACCATCGACAGGAACTGCTATGCTGAGAGCCATGGAACCAAGTTAGTAAAAATTTCAAATTACTTGTAGTAGGTTAGGTGAGGTCTCGAACACAGGGCAGTTAAGGATCTTATTTTAGCAGACTGAAACTCTTGACTGGATCTTCCTCCCCATGCCCCAAGAATCCTGCTGTGCTAAGAGATATCTTTCTTTTCAGGAAGTTCTGTTTGTAACAAAAGACCACAAGCGGCTGTATTTATAACCTCAGGAAGAAAAAAGAAAAAAAAACCCATAGCTGTTGATGGCTTATTCCTGTAATCCTAGATACTCAAGAGGCTGAGATCTGAAGATCTGGGCTCAAAATCAGTCCCAGCAGGAATGTCTGTGAGATTCCTATTTCCAATGAATCACCAAAAAGCCAGAAGCTAAAGCCAAAAGCTAGCCTTGAGTGAAGAGCTAAGGGATAGTGCCCAGGCCCTGAGTTCAAGCCTTGGTACCAGCAGTGCGTGCATGCACACACATACAAACACAGACACAGATAGCCCCCGATCCACACATGTGCATGTGCAACCCACCCCGACATAGACCCATGCACTCGCCCACAAACCCACACCCAAAACAATAACAAAAACCAAAACCAGGCTTCATTAAAAAAAAAATCAGGTACACTTCTAAGAGCAATTCTTCTTTATTCTTTGTCAACTTGAATTTAGAATTTTACAGGAAATGACCATTCTTGAGAAAAAGCCAATGAGCACAACATTGGGTAAGTGTGATAATCCTTGGTGAGCAGGCACGCAGTTGCGCTTGTCAAATGCTCCTCCTAAAGGGCTGGCTGCTGATTTGAAGGTGGGGGGCCGTCCCCATCCTTCCTTTTAATCCATGGAGCTTGAATATTAACATTTCAGGTGAAATATAAGTTTCAGACTTGCAAATTTTTTTTTGTCGTGAAATCAAAGGGAATAGGGAATTGTAAGAGCAGAGCAGGGTGTATAAGGGAGATAAGAGGACCTCTTAGTGTCAGTTGGATGGAAATCAACAGGATAATGAGGATTGCTAGAGTAAATAATTTCCATTTTATCCCCAATAAGAATATTCTCTCCCTCACCTTTCAAATCCCTTGTTCACCCCTGGTACATTCGAAACAAATAAGTATCTACTCTTCGTTCTGAATATGAGTACTGAAGTAGGTGTAGTTAAGGAATTCTGAAGGATTTCTCTCTGGGGCTTTCTGTGTGGACATTAACATGTATGTTGGTTTTATACATGTTTGGCAAAGCCCTATGTGTTTGTATCATTTGAATTTATGGGGCTAGTAACATCTCCCAAAGAATATTAGATATGCTTATCTTGGGGATTCATAAACAACTCTGGATTCTGTAGAAAAACAAGAAACTCTGATTCACATGACCAGTCAAAGAGAGCAGAAACACAAAATGAAGTGGAAAGGCTGTGGCTACTCCTCCATCTGAAAATGTCATTTGTTTGGTTTTTCCCCTCTCCCTTCAACAGTACACATTCTGACACTTTGCTTGGACCACATGACAGGGAATATCTTGTAGCCTTTTAAAAAACAACCCTCCAAGTATCTGGCAGGGGAAGTAAAAGGGAATGGATTACATGACATTAAACAGTATCATTGAAGGTGCTTTTTAAAAGAAAGCTGAATATAAACTCCAACTCTGTTTTGCTGCTTGTTCATTCACTCATCTTATTTGGCAAAGCATCTAATGCGAATATTTTATTTTTGAATTTTTATTTTTTTATTATCTTTAAGTAGTTGTACAAAGGAACTGCCATTTAGCAGAATACTATACCCCTTCATCAATGTCTCCCCTTTCAACATTCTCTCCTATCCCTTCCCTCCCTGCCCCTCCCTTCACTCTTCTTAATTTTGTAGGATATACATTGGATTCTTGACAGTGTTCTCTTCTTCTCTTCATTCATCTACTTCTTTCCCCTTGGCCCCACCCCACCCCTTTGGAGTACCCACTTTCTGGTGTTTTATTTTGCTGAACTTTGACTTTGACTTCCTAAGGGATTACACTTTATGTGAGTTCTCCCCTGACTCTGCCATTTCAGTTAATAAATTTGTATAATTTGTATAATTTTCATATTTACCTATAAGTTTATGAGCTAAAGCTAGCTTCCATGTACAAGGGAAAATGTGGATCTTTTGTCTCTCTGCACTTTATATAAGGAAGCCCTTTTGAGTTCTTTATTTTGATTTTGTTGGGGACGTGACTCTTTGAGTCTGGGTATCTTGTTATTCATAGCTATAGACTCAGTACCTGGACCTGCTTCTAGCACATGGTAAGTGAGCAATGGACATGCCCTCATGGAATGACTGACTAAGGAAGTGTAAATCTCTAACAAAGACAAAGACAATCCAGCACAGTCTGTTACAGGTAGAGAGTAAGTCAGACTGATTTTGTTAACAGCCTGAATTGTGGAGATCTGTGAGGAGCTACACAATGGTCTATTTTCAAGTCCTGTCTACCTCGTTAAGGGCATACTTTTAGGTCAACAACTTGCAGAGCTTGTTTTTTACCTTGTAATTAAATAATTTATTTTCATTAAAAATTATCTTTAAGTAGTTGTACAAAGGGGTTTCCATTCAACATGCCAATTTAGGAGAACAATGCATCTTGATCAATGTTACTCCCTTCCATAATTCTTCCCCCATATCTCCCAACCCTACCCATATCCTCAAGTTCCCTGGATTGATTTTCATGTAAGTACATTGAATATTATGACTTATTTACTCACTTTCCCTCTCTAGTTGTACTTGCTTTTATCAATACATTAATCACTCTATGCACTTAGTTTAAAAATTAATTTTTGTGCATGGCTGTCCCAAATTACTTTCAATTATTTTACTTTCTAGGCTGATAGGAACTTCAACTCTATTTTTTTTTTTATCATACTGTCCTTTGCATGATTTTCTTAGAGTAAGTTAATACAGACCTGATTGTCAGGTTCTAGGCTATTCTCTGTGAGCCAAGATAATACCTTTCTCTAGTCATATGCTAAGCTTTATTTCCCAAAAGAGACTATTTTAAAGATAGATTTTTGAAATCATGTGTTTTCTCTCTTTTATAAGGTGTTAGTAAACTGTATTGCATATTCAAATACCTATGATAGGTACAATGAATATTTATTGAAATGAATTGAACACTGAAGATCTTAGATGAAGAATCTCAGACTGGCAAGTCTTTTTTCTTTTTCTTTTTGTTGATTGTGGGGTTTGAACTCAGGGCCTTGGCATTGTTCCTGAGCTTCTTTGTGTTCAAGGCTAGCGCTCTACCACTTGAGCCCGCTTCTGTTGTTTTGAGTAGCTAATTGGAGATAAGAGTCTCATGGGGACTTTTCTGCCTGGGCTGACTCTGAACTTCGATTCTCAGATCTCAGTCTTCTGAGTAGCTTGATGACAGGAAAGAGCCATCAGTGCCCGGCTTGTATTTTCAATATATAGGTTGACAGAGACAAAATATTCTCCTTCAGTAACTGTATCTTCTTCTAGTATGCCCCATTTCTTTTGCCCTTAAAAGGAAAGCATGTAGGTGATGAACTTGTACAATCTAAACCTTCTAAATCTTTTCAAATTAACCCAGAAATCTCATATGCCAGAGCCAGAGCTCCTGGGGGTAGGGTGGGGGATAGGGGGTGTCATTCTGAACTTGGAGCTGCGTCCTCTCTTTTAAGTCACATAGGAAGGGATGTCAACTCTTTACCTCAAAAGTCTTTCTACATTTGAATATATAAATGATAGGCTTCCTTACCTTTTATTCATTTCTCTCTGACAGGTAGGCTCAGAAAATACCTCTCCTGAAAACTGAAATGTTGATATAAATATCTGAAGAGAAATTCTAATCACAGTATACATCGAACAGCCTCACTGATCCTGGATTCCTGGAAAAAAGATTTTCAAACAGACTTTGTCAGCTCAGCCTTGGCATTCCTTGTCAAACAAAAGCATGCCTAAAGACACATTTCAAACGCAGACGAAGCAGTACTTGCTAACCTGCAGAAAATCGAAAAGGAACGCAGAGGCCAAGAACAAACAGAATAGAGAACCAATGAGCAATGAAACACAGTTCCATTTCAGAGAACCAAATGTGTTTTAAAAAGACCCCATCAATAATTAAGCATCAGCAAGTCAAATTCTATTTTTTTCATTTGCTGCCATTTTCTTAAGATTTGTAATGAAGTAGCGAAATTATTGATTTGGCCTTAGCAAAAAGGAGCTAATACTCTTAATATGGAAATGGGGGGGAAAGAGGGTAGAAGAGGGAAAGGAATCTTATTTTTGCAGGAAAGACTTGCACAAGTTAAATGATTACCAGTTATGTCAAAATTTATATGTATGAATCAGCTGTAGCTGATTGAAAAATTTACCACTTTCTTTTTTTAAAGCTAAGACCCTATTTCTCTCCTGAAATTTATGTTACCACATGACTTTGCTGGATTGGATCATGACTAATACAGAATGACATAAGCCTGATTTTACTGCTACTCTTCTCCAAATTAAATGGTTGCCTGCTGATGGTTTTTATGTTTTTTCAAAATGGATGGGGGACAAAAAAATGGTTAGTGATAGCCTATGCAAGCCTAGATATCACTGAAAGACTGAGCCTTTTTAATGCTGACAAAAAGTATGGGAGTTGGGCCCTTGTGGACAGGCTGGGTGCTGTGGCATGGGATGGACACTGGAATGCTTGAAAATGAGAGGATGGTCCAATGGAGCCTGGAGAGGCGGCTGCAACTGTGTACAGCTGGCCTTCATGGCAGGAAGCGGGCCCCTGCACTGTGTCCAACTTTGTGGCATTGAAACCTTTGACTACCTTCAGTGCTACGAGGGCCTGAATTTATGAACTGGAGCAAAATACACATGAACAAGACAGGCTTTTCAGAGCAGATCAGAGATGTCTTTTTTGTTTTTGTTTTTATATAGTGCAAATGACTAGAAAGAATAATGGCATGTTAGGCATGAGCTTTATACTTGTTACCAGACTAGTTGTTTCATTTATTATCTATATATCTTAATCTATATATTTGGTGCTGGTACTGGGGCTTGAACTCATGATCTTAGATGCTTGTTTGGCTTTTTCATTCTATGTTGGAACTACATTTCCACTTCTAGCTTTTTGCTGGTTGCTAGGAAATAAGAGTCTTACAGACTTTCTTGACTGGGCTGGCTTTGAACCACAATCCTTCAATCTCAGCTTCCTGAGTAGGCTCGGCACTGGTACCTGGCTTACCCATCATTAAATTTTCCTTTTACTAATGGGTTATAGATGTTTTCAGATTAAGTATATTCTAGGTAGAACTTCTATTAAAATATAATTTGCAAGTATTTTCTCCTCGTCTTTGTCGTGGCCTTTCATTTTCTTGATGATGTCTTTAAAGTACAAGGTCTAATGGATTCGTCTCTTCTCTTATGTACATGCTTCTGTTTTCTGGCTTAAGAATTCTTTGCTCAACCTGAATCATGATGATTTTTTTTTGAGTTGTTTGAGAACACTTACAGTACAGCTCTTCAGGTTTATGCTCACTTATTCCTTTGTTGAGCAAACATTTGAGTGTTGTGACTACACAAACAGTGGTTTGGTTTGGTGGACACCCGTGGCTCATGCCTATAATCTTGGTTACTCAGGAAGCTATGGTCTGAGGATCACTGTTCAAATCTAGCCAGTCAGACAATTCCTAGAAAGCCTTCTCTCCAGCTAACCAACAAAGTGCCAGTAGCAGAGGTGTGGCTCACGAGATAAAGTACCAGCCTGGAGGGAAAAAGCTAAATAACAGTATGAGTGAGGCCCTGAATGCAAGCCCCAGTATCGGTGCGCATGCATATACGCACACATGCACGCACACATGGTTTGGTTCCTGCCCAAAGAAGTTGATAGTTTTGTTAAAAGAAGCATGCAGTACCAGTGGTCAGAACTCCAGCTTGTGATAGCAGAGGCAGGCAAACTCGGTAGAAGCACAGGAACATAGAGATCCAAGTTTGTTTGTGTAAGTCAAGACTCAATTTCTGACAGGTGTCACTCAATGAGCTGAGTATGAGAGGGAGATGAGATTGGTATTTACAACTCTGAATAGGCTGGGCCCCATGGAATAACCTGAAGAACACAGCAGCAAGTACTGGTTTAGGAAAGTGGTTTGTGTTGGGGTTAGGAGACAGAAAGATCTGGGTGTCCTCCTTGTAGCTGTGGGCTTGGTGTGTTAGACTGTGCCACACAGTCATTTCTGTGTGACTGGCTGAATATGCCGACTTCGTCATTGAATGTGCACAGACACTCTGGTAGCCAAATAGCCTTCATCTTGATAACCCATCATGTATGAATGCATGGGAGTTTAATTGCTTCTCATTTTGAGCTGTTCCTCCCCTCCGTGGCAATGTTAGTCTTTCAGAGGTAAGTCATCTATGGGTGTTGTAACAAGCCACTGGCTGGTCATACTGAAAGCCTATTTCTCCTGTGTGCAACCAACCATTGCAGGGGATGTGATCTGGCAGGTAGATATCTTTGCACGGTGATTCCGGGATCTAAGTCCTTCAACTTTTGGTTCTAACATCCTTGAAAGCCCCAAGAGCTCTGCCTCCTGGTGATGTTTCTCTAGCAGGGAGAATGAAAGTGGAGAAGACATAATGATTTTTAGTGGCCCAGAATTCAATCCCCCTATCTCACATTTTATTGGATGCTTCATCTGGATGTAAGGAAGTCACCTTTCAAGGACAGCTCTCTGTGTGAAGGAAGAGAAGCACGGAGTCTTTTTGGAGGGCGTTTTCCTAGCTTGCCCAGGAGCCATGCTAATAGAGAGTATTACAACCTTACATCTGGAGCAGATTAAAAAGGCTGGGTGCTGGTGGTTCCTGCCTGTAATCCTAACCACTCACAAGGCAGATTATCAGGAGGACTGAAAGTCCAGGGCAGCTCAGAAAAATTAGTTTGGGAGTGGCCATCTTAATAGAACATAGGGCATGATCACCTGCTATGGTGGAAAGCTTAGTTAGGACAATTGTGGTCCAGGTGGGCCAGTGCAGAAAGTGAGATTAAAAAAAATCACCAGAGCAAAAAAGGCCTGGAGGCATGGCTAAAGTAGGAAAGCACCTGAGAATCCCTGAGTTCAAATCTGTCAAAAGATAAACCAAAGCTCAAACAACAACAACTTTACAAATGTGTCCAACTATTGATTAAACATTTTGGAGCCATATATATGTATGTATATATATGTATATATATGCACACCAGTCTGGGCATTATAGAGAATTAAAGGAAAAATTTATTGACTCATCAACAATTATTTTCTTGGAGCTCAATATGTCCCAAACACTATATACACATCTAAGTTTCAATCCTGACCCTTCTCCTTGAGTAGGTAAAAGTGATTCAACTATTAGTAGAGAGACTATTAACTTCAGAATTAAGTTGTATTGTACACAGTGTTTTCGAGACTAGGATTCTGGAAGGAGAGAACTTGGATTACACGTTACCGAGTGGAATGTGGGTGGATGGCATGGAGAGAAGGAAATGTGCCAGGTGGGAAGGAACAGAGGCAGCCTGCGTGCAGGTGCCAAAGACCAGTACACTACATGTGTCGTTGGATCAGCCATCTCAGTGAAATTGCTCCTATTTGTTACTGCAGTATTACAAACTAAGGGGAAATGGGTAGACATGAAGAAGGGGAGAATGCAGATGTATATCCTACCTAAAGAAGAGGGAGGGAAGGAATGGGTTGGGAGGGATGGGTGAGAATGTTGACCCGGGTGACATTGATCAAGGTATATTGTATTCATAAACTGCTTTGTCAACTGGCAACTCTTCTGCACAACTATTTAAAGATAACAATGCAAAAAACAATCCCAAATTAAGACATATGAGGAGGGGTTTCTCTCTCTCTCTCTCTCTCATTCTCTCTCCTTCCCTGTCTCTCTTCGTCTTTGGTGTCAGTCTTGGGGTTTGAACTCAGGACCTGAGCACTGTCCTTGAGCTTCTTTGCTCAAGACTGGTGCTCCACCACTTGAGCCACAGCTCCACTTCCAGTTTTTTGCTGATTAATTGGAGGTGAAAGTCTCATGAACTTTCCTACCTAGGCTGGCTTTGAACACGATCCTCAGATCTCAGCCTCCTGAGGAGTTTCTTTCTGTGTAACTGAGGTAGGTGGATCATAGATGAATAAATATATGCATGTACATGGGAGCATGTGTTTTAACCTGAGTCCTAAATTGTAATTCACAAGGGCAGATGCTTTAAATAGCAGGCTTTACTACTGGATTTTATTGTTTCTCACAGTGGCAGCTTGGTGTAACTTGCGCATGCTTGGTAGTGGGCTCCAGGGTGTGTGCAGTAGCAGTGATTTATTTATTCAGTGATGCTTAATGATTCTCCTGAGCCAAGCAGGGGAAGATGGCATGTGGATAACAAGGCTATCTTGGTTGAATGGGGTCATCTTATAAAGGGCTTTGACAGTCAGATGACTGAGCACAGACTTGATGTGGCAGGTACCAGGGAGCCATTGAAAGTTGCCAAGTGAGCGAGTAACTTTTGGAGATGTTAGTGAATGAAGAGTCATCTGTTATCAAGATGCAAGATAGAGGTGGGTGGAGCAGGAAGTTCTGGGCGCCCACTTAGGGGACCCAGAGGCAGAGGGCTGAGGGGCTGAAGGTTGAGAAAAAGGGGTCACCAAGTTCTGCTGGCAAACCTGGGTGAATGGCAGGGCTGAAAGTAGGCTCCAGTCCACCGCAGCGTGTAGGTGGGAAGGAGAGGTGATGTGAGCCATTGCCGAGGAGCTGCGGGTTGTCCTCATGGTGGCTGAAGCCATGTTCTGTCTGCCATCTCTCCTCAGTCAGGCAAGGATGTTCATGACTCAGTTGGCTTACACGCCTCTCCCAACTAGCAGGCCTTGTTCAGAACCTTTCCAGGCGTCCTGCTGCCCTCTGATCTGACAAGGAAGGATTGCACGCCAAGACTGCGGGTTTTTGAGGAGTGTGTAATTTTTATTGACAGCCCTGAAAAGTTCTAGGTACACTTAGCACCTCCAAAGAAGCGCTAAATGATTTAACATTTTGGGGACAAATTGGTTCTATTAGTCTCTAGTGCCAAATTCACCAAAAATAGCTCATTAGCTGTGCATTGTGATTTCACTAGGGTGCCCTGCTCTTGGCTGGATTCCAAAGAACACATTTGTATAAAAATGTTCCCATTATGGAGTGTGATACCTATTAAGGGAACACCATATGCAGCTCAGCCTCTCCCTGCCTCCGCCCTTCCTTTCAACCTGAAGTTTGTATTTTCCATCCATTTTTGCCAAGTGACCTGCTTTGCAGGGGTTAAACTTTACCTAATGGGCTAAGGCCTGAGATGCTGAAGCAATCAATCTTTCAACCGGATTTAAGCGCCTTGGTTTTCCCTTTCTCTGTGCCACTGCCAATCTGACCCTTTCATTCCATCCTAGCCTGGGGGAGAAAGAAAGGGAGGGAGCAAGGTTGAGTGTGGGCCCCCAGCCCAGACGCACAGCTGTGCCTGATTGACCGACATTTCTGTTGTTACACACACACACACACACACACACACACACACACACACAGAGGCAACTTTTAATGGTGAAAGCAAGAATGACCAGCCTGCCTTTGAGTTTTTGCCTATTTGAATTAAAATTCACCAGTTCCGGTTCTTTGTCACTGTGTGCATGATTTCAAGGGTGGTATTTCTAGAGACTTTTTTTTAAAAAACTGAGTGCAAGGAAGGTTCTGTGTTTTGTTTTGCTAAACAATCTCTTCTACCTTGTAGGAGGCTTAGGAAGCTTTAAAGTTTCACTAAAAGTGATGTACGGTAAAAAAAAAAAAAAAATAGGGAATGTCTGTTACTCATCAGGAGAGGCCCGCAGAGAGGATTAATGAAAATAGGAAATCAAAAGATCATACAAAGTTCATCGATAAAAAACATTTGCCTGGAAAAGAGAATTTTCCAGAAATTCTTCATCCTAAACTCATGTCACCTTTAAAGATAAATTGAATGCTTGAAATCATTAGAACTGAGATTCTCTCTGTCTGTCTGTCTACAGTCTGGACTTTTAATGGAAAAGTCAAGAATGGAACCTATAGGCTGGTATGATAGGGGAATGTATGTCAATTAAAGACATCATTGGTATGGCTGCATTGCCTTGAAATTAATACTTTATCAGAGGAGAATGTGTTAATACAACAGAGAATGAGCATCTAAAATGGATTAGCACTGTAAGCAATGGTTCAAAAATGTACAAGACAGGCTGGCAAGGTGGCTCAGTGGTATAGTGCTTGCTTCGCATGCATGAGGCCCTGGGTTCAATTCTTCAGCACCACATAAGCAAAAAGAAAAAATCCGGAAGTGGTGCTGTGGCTCAAGTGGTAGAGTGCTAACTTTGAGCTGAAGAACTAAGGGACAGCACCCAGGCCCAGAGTTCAGGCCCCATGACCAGACTCAAAAAAAAAATGTATAAGACATACTCTCGAAACTCAAAATACTGGCCTATTTCAAGCCTCAGTTCCATCTAGCCAAATAAATACGTAAATAAGTAAGAAATATTGGCCTATGACATAGGCACAAATAAGTGCTCATAAATTTCCAAAAGGTGAAATGTAACATTAACAAATAAACAAAAACAAAATGGGAGGCATGAACAGAATGCTTTGCTAATTCAGTGGAAGGCAGGATTGAGACCTGTGGGCAATGGGAAGAATAAAGGCTTGGTGTCCTTACATGTGTCTTACACCCATTTTCTGGTTCTTAGAAATGCCATCGCCATAGCCTTAAACTAACATCTAATTTGAATTCTGTTTGTGAAAAAGCCTCAATTTGAAATAAATTCATTTCTTTTTAAGAGCCCGAAATCATGTGAAAATTAATTTGTATTTCCCTTAGGTATATACCTCCAGCTAATAAATTATCTTGAGACTAACATGGGAGATCTTTTAAAAACATAACACAGAATGATGTTAAATTTTATTGATAGATCAAAGAAGCCTGGATAAAAATCTCTATGTAGAGCTTCCCAATCAGACGTCTATTAATTTTAAATTAATAATTCTCAATTGAGATTCTCTGGGGCAGGTCACAGGATTCCGTGCAGATACAACTCCTGAAGTCACTACTAACTAGCATCTGGGGTTGAGATGCTGCTTTGCATCTAGAATTGGAACGCATCAGATCACCCACTTAAAAAGAAGAGCTGAGTCCAAAGATACCTCGCTAATGGCTGTTTTCACTCCAAGTATGATTAATTGAAAAAGGTAAAAGAATTCTTCTTGATGATTCTTAGGAGCATTTTAGAGAATCAGATTCACAAATAAGGTCATGTGACTTTCCACTTTTAGAAATGAAAGCAATTTGTCTTTCTCAATTACACCAATAAAGGCCAAGCTGTCAGAGCAGCAAGCATTCTTTGCACAGAAGTTCCCTAGAAAGTTTGGTGGATGGCCTTTCGTTGTGCAGTAGAGTCACAAGATGCAAATTCTTGCAGGTTTGGGTAGAGGCATGTTCGCATGCCTCTACTTCCGGATGAGATGATTTTACTGCCCTTCCTTTTTTTTTTTTTCTGCCACAGACACTGGGCTGTGACCCCTAACTTCCTCCCTGCTGATAAAGGCTGAATCCTCATAGACTACTTTGCTGCTTGTGGATCGCATCCATCTTCCTCAACAATTTCTTACCTTTGTGTCACAGGCCCAGGGTGGTAATGACTTTCTATTCTTGCTAGTCCTGGAGACTTTCATGGTCCTCTCTGTAAACTGTCCTACCTTTCCACCCTTCTTTCTCATCTGCTGGCCCCGAGGACCAATCACAATCAAGATTGCTCCCTGGATGTTCACCCAGAGAAGCTCAGATTTGACCAACTTCAAACAGCCAACTACCAGGACAGAATCATTGCGAAGAACAGACTGAGCAAAGGCATTCTTAGAAGAAATATTCTCAAATTTTAAAGCAGAAAGGCAGAGAAGAAAGATTTGTGCTGACTGAATGTCTATGAGGAAAAAAAAAATAGCTATGCAATGTTCCTGCTTTTGCAAGAGGCCATTTTGAAAATAGCTTGCAAGCCAAATGAGGAAGATTTGCAGTGGTATCTCACAGAATAGCCATGGATCTCAAATGCGTTCACTGACAGTGGGTCACAGTGAGAACGGAGAGAGAGAGCTGCTAACTACAGGCAGGGCGCTGTCCTTGCTCTGTTTCTGCCACCCACTGCAGCATTTGCGCGTCGCTGAGAGGGAGGAGGAGCGCTGGTGACAGCTCTGTGTGTTGGGAGGTTTCTGGGGGGCTGCCAGACTTTTCTTTTTCCTTAGTCTTTGCTGCTTACTGAAAGGCAATATTTAACTTTATGCTGCAACTTATTTCCCTGTTCTTTGTGGATACCTCAGATATAATCTTTCCCTATTGATTTAGAGATGCGATTTGGTATAGACATGTGTTCTTCCTCTTGGTACCAGATGATGTCAACCAAAAGTGTGTGAGGCTCCTATGTTTGAATATTCATGATGCGTGTACATAAATCAGCCTCGCAAAGAAAGACGCTCCCAACACATCTTCCTAGCAGGTAAAATCTTGGCTCACTTAAAAGACCTCCAGGCTGGGAGAGAGGAGGAAAAGTTGGCAAGAGGGAGACAAGATACCATGCACAGAAGAAAGGAAAGGAGGTGACAATGTTTCTATGAGAATTGATAGCAAAGAGACAATAATCACACTTAGCATCAATTAAATACGTCCACTCTTCTAACTGCTTGGCATGCATGGGTTGGATTTGTCTAAATTTTCACAGCCCTTGGAGGTGGGGTGTTTCATTTTCCCCTTTGTGCAGATGATGATAGTGGAGTTTAAATCACTTGCCAGGCTGAGGATGCGGGGGGCCAGCCTTGGAACCTAGACAGCCAGCCACGAGGGTAGGTGAGATATTACATTCTGATGGAGGAAGTCTAGGAGGACTCTATGGAGGAGGTGTCATTTTGGAAGGGTCTTAGGTTTTTAAAGTGTGGGATGTTGTATGAGACAACATAGTAAGGACCCAAGATTCTTCTTGAAAGAAGATGTCGGCATCTACACGTAAAAGTTCTTCACCCCAGGTCCTGTTTCCTCAGGGATGACTGCTTTTCCATTTCCCCCCATGGGCACCATAGAAGAATGGCCACGAATCTGTAGGAAATGGAAGGGCAAGGTGAGGGGATGGTGTACAGCTCAGAGTTGGCCATGTGAAGGGAAAGCCATGGGATCTGAACCCTGGACTCCCCTGTGTATAGGCAGCTCTCTTGAATTCCTCAGCTCAGGAGGGGTGTTTGGCCAGTTCAGACTAAGTTGAAGTTCTCTTTTCACATCAATGATTCATCTTAAAAATAGTGAAGTTGCTGAATAAAAGTGAAATTGGGCTTTCAAGTGCCTCTGGCCATTTTTTGAGTCCTGCCTCCTGTGTGTGTCTTGCTGTGAAGGTGTTTCTTCTTCTCAGCGTGATTTTTCCCTTAAAGCAGGGCTGTCTGAAGCAGGTGCTCCCAGGTGGCAGTAAAAGCCTTTAAGGGGGACCACGGGGAACCTTCCTGGACACAGGCTGAAATGTGGGGGGGGGCGATCAGTTAATCAACTCATAGTATTTGTTCAGCACTTGCTTTTTGGGTCTAGATGGGTGCTGGGTTGTCAAGGAAGTAAAGGTCTCACAAGCATAAAAGTTGATTACATCTTGTGGTTAGGATGTGTCTTAATAGAATGATTTCAGAGACAGTGTAACTCCAATCCCCCCAGCTGCCCAGTGATCCCCAAGTTAAGGGACTTAAAGACCACCAGCATGGATTCCTTGCAAACATGGGCTCTCTCATTGTCCCCAGGGTACTAGGGAAAGGCTGGCTTAAGGAGTGACAGGTTTGTTCCGCTAGGAAGAAATAACAAGGGACATGTCATGATAGCAAAGCTGAATGTGACAGTTTCAGTCAGGACACTGAGGCTGGGGCTGTGGAAAGTTCTTCTGAAAGCTGTCACGATTCTAGGCAGAGCTAGGAGGAGTGTGTCTTTTCACAGAAAGACTTGTCTCCTCTCTGAGCCCACAAGTCCATAAGCAGATGCACCAATATTTCCAGATGGACACGAGCCAAGTTCAAAACACCCAGCCTTGCACAGAAAATGGTTCCAAAGAACCCTGGGAACCCTCTGGAATGGAGAAGGCCTGCCAAGACATTTATGGGTGGGGTAGAGGTCCATCTTGGAGCTACCTCTTGGGCTTTGTTCAAAGAATGAACCTCCAAATGATCTTTGAGTTCTGACCCAATAACCCTCCCAAACCCTCTCTTGGAGGGATGGCTGACTTTTCTCCATCTCAGGGAGAGCTGAAGGCGACTGGGCCTTTGTCAGGCCTGCTCTGAGAGCTCTGGGCCTCCTCCATCTCTGCTATGTGGGCATTGGTATAGTTTGCAGGGAGGAAGAAGTCTTTGTGAGAAGGCAGGCAAAGGGGACAGGTGGTCAGATGGGGTGAGGAGGCCCTCAGCCAGCTCTTTATGAGGAAGGAATACACTTGATGTACTCTAATGGTACCCCTGACCGAGGGACCATATGGAGCCTGGATTGTCATAATTCCATCTCTCCAGTTGGTACCACCTTTCCCCAAAATCATGGTATCACTTGGTCAAGCAGTTGCTGCTCCCCTTGGAAATGGGGTCATTAGAAACATAAGGGACACTCCGGCATCTGATCCTAGTACATCTATTATATTAGAGACAGGTGAGGCTGTGGCATGCTAGGGCCTTCTAGGAATGCATTGTTTCAAACACCTGCAGGGTAAAGTTAAGATTAACCCTTTAGGCCACGGGCACAAACTGATAGGAATCAGGGCAAAAGTTGGCCAATGTTACCATTCCTCACCACTCCGTAGGATGCTGCCCCTCTGATTTCACAGTAAATTACCCAACAGGATTGCAAAAGTATTCAGTTTATAATACTCACCTAAGTACTGATACCGTTTTTTTTGGGGGGGTGTTGGTCCTGGGGCTTGAACTCAGGACCTCAGAGCTTTTTAGCTCAAGGTTAGCACTTTACCACTTGAGCCACAGCTCCATTTCTGGACTTTTAGTGGTTAACTGGAGAAAAGAGTCTCGTGAACTTTCCTGCCCTAGTTAGCTTTGAATGATGATCCTCAGATCTCAGCCTCCTGAGTGGAATGAGCCACTGATACCTGGCAACACTGATGATTTTAAGATGTGTACGATATATGTATATATATATATATATACATATACATATGTGTCACATATAGCCTCTCTATATACATTCTGTATATTCTCTACATACTCTAGTTTTCTTATATGAAACAAAATTTGGTATGTGTCTTTCTGAAACTGACTTTTTTGCTTAATGTAATGATTTCTAGTTCCATCTATTTCCTCACAAATCACTGTGGATTGGTAGATGGATACCTAGGCTGAGCCCATAGCTGGCTAGTAAGTACAAATAGAGCTGCAATAAATGCAAGTGAGCAGGTATCACTCTTGTATGCTGACTTACATACTTTTGGCTATATGCTCCAAAGTAATACAATATGATCATATGGTGGTGTTATTTTTGAAGCATCTCCATACTGATTTCCACAGAGGTTGGAGTAGTTTACATCCCAGAGCAGGATCTGAGGATTCTTTCCCCCTGAATCCTCATCAGCCTTTGTTATTATTTGTTTTTCTGATGATTGCCATTCTGACTTGGGTGAATGGAATCTTAGGGTAGTTTTGATGCATAGTTTTATATTTCCTTTATGGCTAAGGATATTGAACATTTCTTCATATATTTATTGGCTATTTGTACTTCTTTTGAGAAATATCCCAGTTCTTTTCCCATTGGTTAATTGGATTATTATTTTTTAAGCTCTTTATATATTCTGGATATTAATCTGCCAGATGAAAACCTGGAGAGGGCTTTTTATTTCCCAGTCTGTCTCTTCACTATAGTAATTGTTTCTTTTTCTGTGCAAAGCTTTCTAATATGCTGCAACCTCCTTTGTCAATTCTTGATCTTATTTCCTGAGCTATTAAGCTCTATTCAGGAGTCATTATCTGTGACTAGATCTTTATGTGTTTTCCTGCAATAGTTTCAGAGGTTCAGGTGCTATATTAAGAGCTTCGATTCATTTTGAATTGATTTGTACAAAGTGAGAAAGATCTAGTTTCAGTCTTCTACTGTGGAGGTCCAGTTTTCTCAATACTGTTAAAGAGGCTAAGATCAGAGACTTAAAACTGACTAGCGGAAAACACTTCAAGATAGAGGCATAAGAAACACCTTATTCTAGTAGCTCAGGAAATAACAGCAAGAATTACAAGTAGGTTTGGACAAATTAAAATTCTTCCACACAGTAAAGACCAGAGTGAAGCGATAACCTATGGGATGGGAGGCCTTCTTTGTCAGACAACCATCTGAATGGGATTTAGTATCCAGAATACACGGAGAGCTTAAAAAATTAAATGCCAAAAGAACAAACAATCCAGACAACCAATGGGAAAATTAATTGAGCTAACTGTTACCACAGGAAGTACAAATGACCACTAATATACTCTTAAAAAGTGCTAATAGCTTTAGCTTTCAGGGAGCTACAAATCGGATTGACATTGGGATGTCATCTCACTCCAGTCAGAATGGAAATCATCAGGGAAAATACAACAAAGCTGCTGAAGATGTGGGAGTGGTGTGGTGTGGGGTGGGGTGGGGAAGGAACTCACATACACTGTTTGTGGGAGCCACTATGGAAATCAGCATGGAGTTGCTTTAAAAAAACCCTAAAAGTAGAAGTACCCTATGATCCTGTCATACCATTCCTGCCTCTATGCCTGTGAGGATGTAAGTCAGCAGATGATTGAATTTTGCATCATTATTTATAACAGCCAAGCAGTGGAATCAGCCCAGGTGCTCATCAACCCATAAATGTCTCTATTTAAAGAGTATCTTAGGGGCTGGGAAGGTGGCTCAGTGGTAGAGTGCTTGCCTTGCATGGCTGAGGCCCTGGGTTCAATTCCTCAGCACCACATAAGCAAAAAGAAAAAAGCCTGAAGTGGCACTGTGGCTCAAGTGGTAGAGTGCTAGCCTTGAGCCGAAGAGCTGAGGGACAGCGCCCAGGCCCAGAGTTCAGGCCCCATGACCGGACCCCCCCCCCAAAAAAAAGAGTATCTTAGCTGGGCGCCAGTAGTGCACACCTGTAATCTTAGCTTCTCAGGAGGATGAGATCTGAAGATTACAATTCAAAGCTAGCCCAGACGGGAAAGTCTGTAAGACTTTTTTCTCCAAAGTTAGCCATCAGAAAACTGGAAGTGTTGCTATGGCTCAAAGTGGTAGAGTACTAGTTTTGAGCAAAAGACCTCAGAGATAGTATCCAGGCCTCGAGCTCAAGCCCCATGACTGACAAAAATAAAAGATGTGGGCTGGGAAGGTGGCTCAGTGGTAGAGTACTTGTCTTGCATGCATGAGGCCGTGGGTTCGATTCCTCAGCACCACATAAGCAAAAAGAAAAAAGCCGGAAGTGGTGCTGTGGCTTAAGTGGTAGAGCGCTAGCCTTGAGCTGAAAAGCTGAGGGACAGCATCCAGGCCCAGAGTTCAGGCCCCACGACCGGACCCCAAAAAAATAAAAGATATCTTGTATGTATGTTCAGCTATAAAGAAGTATGAAAGTTATGGCACATGCAGAAAAATGGATTGAAGTGAAGATCATCATGTTAATTGAAACAAGACAAATTTAGAAAGACCAATATCACGTTTTCTTTTATATGTGGAATCTAGATTTTTTTTTTTTGGTATGAAGAAAAAGGACCTAAAATTAGGAAGGGGATTATTTGGGAAAAGGAAGAGGGTGGATTTTTAGGCAGAAAAGGAAACTAGAGATGGCAATGAGGGGTCAATATCATCAAAGTACGTTATATTCATGGAAGAGAATGTCACAAGGAAACATATGAATGATGTATCAACTAAGAAAAAGAAAACAAAAAGAATAAGACCTTCCTGCAGGAGCCTCTGTCCTGAAAATACTTCCACACATCCCTCAGCTCCCTTAGTCAAGGCAGGAGTTACTGGACCAATCTCTAACTGTCAAGGGTACCACATTTGGTGAGTGCATCTTCTGGGACTGGGTTGGGAGCAAATGGTGGAGTTCAGAGGATAGTGAGTACATATCTCCCAGTCTGGAGGTGTGGCTCAGCTGGTAGAGTACTTGCCTAGCAAGTGTAAGGCCCTGGATTCAAACCCTGGTACTCCCTCCCACCAGAAGAGGGTGCACTTTCAATCTATCCCCATTTGTAGTTCATGGAGCCTTCTTTTGGGTTATGACCTAAGCTGCCTGCCTGTCATGGTTGGTTCCAGGGCTGTCACCAATGTCTGTCCTTTCTGTGAATCTTGACCCTTCTCAGTTTTGGGGGTGGGGTGGGAGGAAGGTTACAGGTGCAGCTCTGTGCCAGCCCATTCTGCTTTTTGCAGAGAAGCTCTGATTTCCCTTTTCTTTTCCTCTCTCTGTAAAGGCGTTTGTAAAAATTGTGTCATTTACCAGAAAAAGAAAACAAAGTAAGGTCACTTCCTTCTGACCTCCTCTCATTTGCTGGTTATGCAAATGAGTGAATGTTTGTCCTCATTTTCAGTTGTGAGTAGCAGCAATGTCTTGGTGGCAATTCGGAGTTTGTGTTAATGTGTGGCCCCTGCATTGCTAGGCAGGAGGTTGAGATGGCGCCTTACGATCTGTTCTAGATCTCCTTTGCACTGCCAGTTGGAGCACTTTGCTTTTTGCTCCATTTGCCAAGAACAGTATCGGCAAAAAACAGACAAAAACCAGATGGAGGGCAAACCTCCCTCTAGCTCTTTTCAGGTAGGCTTTTTGCTCCTCCCCTGGAGAATATTTCCAATAATTCCATATTCCTGGACTCTCTGGGAATGATTTCTCTTCTCAAAGCTGTCTTGAAATAGACCCTTAGCTGGGTGCTAGTGGCTCACGTCTGTGATCCTAGCTGCTCAGGAGGCTGAGATTTGAGGATCATGGTTCAAAGTCATGCCAGACAGGGAAGTCCAATGTGACTCTTATATCCAGTTAATCATTGTCAAGTTGGAAATGGAGCTATGGCTCAAGTAGTAGAGCACCAGCCTTGAGCAAAATGCCTAAGGACAGGGCCCAATCCCTGAGTTTAAGCCTCAGAATGGCACGCGTGTCCGCGCGCGGGCGCACACACCCACACCCACACCCCCCCCCCCCCCCCCCCCACACACAGAAAAGGACTTTCATAACATCTCTCTTCTACTGGGGACAGAAGAAGGTAAGGGATGAGAAGAAAAATCAAGTACTAAAGAGATAAAGGGGAAATATAGAAAGTATAGAAAATATAGGGAAAACTTGAAAGAAAACAGGAGGAATGTATTATACAAAAGCCTTTCCTTGGTGACATTTGGCGGATGCCTTATCGAAAACAACCATCCTGTTTATAACCATGAATAAGTGATGGCCATAAACTACCAAGAAACCAGAACACCAATAGGTTTTGAGGAGCAGGACTGAAAAACCATCTTGACAGGAAGTCAACTGCATCATTTTTAAGTGAGCATGGCTCCAAGCAACGGCAGCTATTTAACAATTAATAGTGGGTGGATGAAATGCCTCCCTGCTCTGACCCAATTTGACCCCCGTGCTTATAAGTAGGGCTGGAAAAACCATCCGGGGGACTTAGAAATTCTGATCTTTGACCCGCAGGTCTATAATGGATCAGCCAAACTTTTACATGGTGATGCATTTGCTTGTCTAATACAGAGAGGTCACGTGGGACCATGCCTTCTAGCTACTTAAAAATGCCAAAGGCCAAATTCTGTAGTATGATGAGCAGTTATCAGCACGCCTGACCCACACTGTGAGTAGATTCCAGCCTCCTTCTATTTTCCTTTTAAATAGCAACCTACAGTTGTTTCCTGGCTACATACTGCTATTCGATTCTAACCTTTCTACTTTTAACAGCTACAGGTTTGGTCAATTACTGCTATAGCTTTTTGGTCTAAGAAAAGCCATTTAAAAAAGGTTTTGCTTTTTTTTCTTTCAAGGTTTCCACAGACAGGTAGTGATTAGAATACATTGTCAACTCCTTTAGGTTTTCTTTTTTTTCCCCCCTTTTTTGTCACATAGCTCACCTGCCAACTTGTTCTTGTTAATTCAGCTCTTCTAGCTGGTGCTCGCTTTCTACACTTAGTTGTGTGAGTGAGACAGAATGGGAGATAGCAGTGGTTGCTGAAGCAAGATGAAAATGAACGATATTTTCAAATCCTGTGCAGGGCGGCAGAGGCTAATAATTACATTAAAAAGGCCCTCTGTAGGTAGGTGTAAATAGGCTAGTCTAAACAAGTGCGGCTGTTTTAATATGGGCTGGTGGAGAGAAGTCATTACCTGAGACTGTCCCTTTCACCTCTAGCCATTGTGATCTGTTAGGTCTCACGGATGAGGGGGGGAGCGGGAGGAACTTGTTTGCAGGGGATTTGTTGTCTCACGCTCAGAGGCAGCTGAGAGACTTGCCAAATGACAGAAAGACGCTTACATTCACAAGGTGTGATTGCCTAAGTGTTTGTCTGTGTCTAATTAGTTTGCCTTTGCTGGCTGGGAGCTCCACAGCCAGGAGGCAGATTGACTCTGCGGGGCTGTAAGCAAAGGGGGTTGATTGGTGTTGCTATCATTTGTTTATTTAACCCTCCCTGGAACCAGACAGTCTTCTCAGAAAGGAGAGCCTTTTCTCCTGCCTCTGTTACAAAGGTTGCCAAAAAAAAGTCAGGAGGGGAGAAAGGAGAGCAAAAATAAAATCATAAAACAATGAAATGAAATAGAAGACAGCTGTCTTTCTTGTGCACCTGTTACGCAAATCCTGTAGGCCCCCGGATGTTCTTGGCTCAAGAGGAATGGGAGAAGGTTTGGCTTGGTGATGAGAGAGACCAGGAGGATTGAAAGGGAGGAGGGAGTTTTTGTGTCAAGCTGGTCACCTTCCAGTTGTGTGTTGGAGGGCCTGCTGTGCTCACTACTGCTCGGGGGGGCATTCTTTGGCCCTGGATCTTCCCTGTTTGGGGTGCCGAACCCAGGAAAACCACGATTCCTTTCTCGCCCTTGCTGCGCATGTTCTCAGAACTCGTGGGCCACTACTTCAGGACAGGGCATAGTGTCAGTACATACATTCCCTCTGATCTTGGTTGAGTAGCACAAGTGACCCCAGAACTGCTATTTAGAGTCTATAGTCTATGTGTCAGCCCATTAGACTAATCTGCCTTTGTAAGTCCCTAAGTGAGTCCTGATAAATGTGGCCTGGATGAATTGGAAATCAGCATCATGTTCATTTATACTTTATTTTTTTGTACATTTTTTATTGTAAAAATGCTGTACAGAGGGGTTACAGTTACATGAGCAAGGTAATGAGTACATTTCCTATTGGGCATTGTTGCCTCCTCCTTTGTTTTCCCCCTACCATCCCTTCCCTCCCACCTCCACAACTACCCCCTCCAGTTGTGAAGTTCATTTTCACCATAGTGTCTTGTACATCTCATTGTTAAAATGGGTCAACCTGTATCCTTATTTAAGCATTTTGTTTTTTCCCTTTCCTTCCCTAAATTAGAGAAGTGTATACACAAGATGCAGGGCACCGACAACAAATACAGTGAAAACAGGAGTTATACCATGGGGGGAGGGACATAGTAAGAAACAAAAAAAATCACATGGTACATTATAAATATGTTAGAAACAATAGCAAGAAAGAAAAAAGATATTTGTGAACCTATCTTGGGGTTCATTTTGCTTAACATCATCTTATCTGGTCATATGTACATAGTTTTTGGCCTTTTCTACTTGTCCCAGACTTATACTAGTTATTGCAAATTAGGGAAACCATGGGACCTATATTTCTTTGGGCCTGGCTTATTTCACTTCATATAATTTTTTACAAGTCTTTCCATTTCCTAACAAGTGGGGCAATGTCATTCTTTCTAATGGAGGCATAGAATTCCATTGTATATATATACCACATTTTCTTGATCTACACTTTATTTTTAAGCTCAGTTTCAAGTGGGGTTTGTAACCCATGGAAGGACCTGGTTTGGATACTATCCACAAAGACAGGTTATAATAATAGCACCTGTGAAATTAGTGTCTACTTTGTCTTAGGTACTGCAGGGACTATGTAGGCCATATAATTTAATCCTCAGATGACCCTCTAGGCCAAGTGCAATCAAGATTTCCACTTTCTACATGAGTCAACTAGGTCTCCATGACGCTTAAGGAACCTGCTCAAGGTCATACGCCTGCTTCAAGGTGGACCCAAGACTTGAAAGTAGTTCTGTCTCATTTGGAAGTCTGATGGGAAACTGGAGAGGGAGCTTCCTGTGTGCAGAGGGCCAGGCAGCATTCAACCACCCAACCACAGAGGAGGTCAAGATCCAAGTCCAAAGATAGGGCTTCATGCACCATGGCAATGTGAGCAGTCAAGGTCGTGATATCTAACAAAGTTCAAGCTCATGAGCAAGGTCAGTTTGGTACAAGGCAGGCAGAATCCAGCAACCACAATCCCCTAGGCTCTGAACAGAGCCTAACTTTTCCGTGGAATCTGCAATAATTCATCAAATCAAAAGGAAACTTCTAAAAAAAAATCTCATTGTCATGATGATGGTATGTGTATTTACTCTCAACTTACAAGTTGCAGTTTTTAAATAGTATTTTGGGAAAATGAGAGTCAGCCCACAGAAAACAATAGGCCACATATACAGATTCATGAGCCCTACCCCAATGGCTCCAGGAAAGTGTGATGGGCAGAGGCGGTGAGCATCGAATAAAATAGGCCTATTGAACCCCATGATTATGGGTGATAGAAAGGTCAGGGTACCCGGGGCTGGAAGTCCCTCTTCTGTTAATTCCACCATCAAGATGGCCAACATGATCTCTCCCTCCATAGGCCCATTCTTGCCACTCAGGAATTCGCATATTAAAGTGACAGTTTGCTCAGCCCTAGGTTGCAGTGCTCAAGATTCTAGAAATAAGAACAGTTAGAAGAGAAAATAAATAACAAATATAAACACCAGACCTTGCTCAGTGCCCAGTTCTGTTGGGTGGTATGTGACTCCTTTGATGCCATCCACCAGAAAGAGAAGATGGGAGGAAGAGGACATTTGCTCCTGTTACCGACTGCTGCTGGCTGTTGGCTCACACAGAAGCTGCTATTCTTGTCCTTAAAGTCACTGGGCTCTCATGCATGCAAGACAGTGAGGTACAAATCATGACATGGAACCACACAGGAGATTCCCCCAAAGAAGTTATACCAGTAAGAGCTCAAATTTCAGCATGAGAATCATCTTGCTTCATTAAAATAGAAGTTCAAAAGTCCCATCCTTTCCCCCCAAAATACTTAAGTGAATTTACAAAGCTATGCCTAGGCTCAGGTGCCGGTGGCTCACACCTATAATCCTAGCTACTCAGGGGGCTGAGATCTGAGGATCAAGGTTCAAAGCCAGCCCAGGCAGGAAAGTCTTTAAGACTCTTAAATCCAATGAACCACCAGAAAACCAGAAGTGGCACCGTGGCTTCTCACCCTAGGGAGTTGACTGCTTTCCTTAGCACGAACTCACTTTCCTAGCAACTGACCTTGAACAGGAATGACCAGTGCAGATGATTGTATTCCTCAAAGTATATATCCATCTCTGCCTCTCCAGGCTTTTTACTCTCAGTACCCATTCAAATCATTTCTTGTTTTCCCAATCTTCACTCTCTGGGTCTTCTGAGCCCTCAGTGGGACCCCACACATTTTAAAAGGCCTTACCAACAATCCATGTATTTTAAATACCCAGCACCATGTTGGGGTCCATTGCCAGTAATCAGAGCATGCACCCAACAGTTACTAGAAAGCCACACCAGCATGAAGTTGGGGAATTGAGCATCTGGATGGAGCAGAGTCGCATTAGGAATTCTCTGCAGGCCTAGCACACTCTAATCGGTTTTCTAGTTCAGGATCCAGGAAGGAGAATTCCAATCTCAGAATGGGCATCTTCGGCCACAGGCTCTCCCCCCCAATACCCAGTGTTGGCTTTTTCTTTCTCTGTCTACATAGCTGTGCACCCCTGCTTAACTAGGAGTTGTTCAAGAGCAGGGCTGTGCAATCTTCCCCCTTGAGCTCTTAAAGCTGAACCCGTGGATACTCAACCACTGCTTGTAAGTAAAGGCACATCAAAGAAAATAGCTTAAAAAAAAAAAGCAAATCATTGGTAGAGGAGCCTGCCAGGGAAGCTAGGCTTTGAATCTCTGCATTTGTCTCTCCTTCCTTTACTTCAAAAGAGTAGGGGTGCACTTTATCTTAGCTACATGTATTGAAATGAAATCTAGGCTGGTTGCTTAAGCCTGTAATCCTAGCTATTCAGGAGGCTGAGATCTGAGGATCATGGTTTGAAGCCAGCCAAGGCAGGAAAGTCCATGAGACTCATTCCAATTAAACACACACACACACACACACACACACACACACACACACACACACACAGCTGTATGTGGTGCTGTGGCTCAAGTGGTAGAGTGGTAGAGTGGTAGCCTTGAGCAAAAGAAGCTTAGGGATAGCACCTATCCCCAGAGTTCAAGCCCCAAGACCAGTACAAAAAAGAAAAAAGAAAAGACATGAAATCTATATGGGGCAAGAAAAATCCTTGAACTTGAGCTAGGTTCTTTCTACACTAGATGGAAGCCATCCCTATATGTGTTGTTTAAATGTCCCTTAATTTTTAGAAGGAAGTAGTATCCTTCCCCATCTGTGGAAAGCCTTACCTCAGTCCCACTAGCAAGAACGGCAGGAGGCACATGACCGCCTTCCTGTGCCTGTGGGCTTGGTTCACTGTGCCTCCTTCCATAGCTGGGGCTGAAGCCAGGCAGGGTGACCTAGGGTCATCACTGGTGTTTCTAGGTGCTCTGAAATTATTTGCCACCTCAATGGGGCCCCTGGGAGGGAGTGTCAGTTTTTCTATCCTGGATTTAAAACCCACAAGAGTAAAAGACAGGTGGTGCCTCATCCTAAAACTACATTCTCTGACTAGGAGGATAGAATCCATTTGGGGGAGGGAAAAGTGGGAAGAAAAACACACATGCATATACATAGGAATAGACGCTACAGATGTATAGATAATAAAAATGGGCAGACATAAATACATGGGGAAAGAGCCAGAGAGAGGGTTTGTGTTTCCTTTCTCCATCCCTATAAGATCCTGGGAGGTTCTACACAATTGTTTCTCGGACTGTCAAGAGATTTTCTTTAGTTTTTGCTTTTCTATTTCCCTTCCATATAGACCAATGTTACATAAATATTAGACATAAAGAACAAAAATATTAGACAACTACCATTAGCTGTGTGCATAATTTCCTAACTGAATGACAAAATGTACAAAATGTTAGCCATCCAGATGTTTTTGTTTTACAGACTCTAAAGCATTATTAGTCTATGGTACTATAATTGTTCCAACTTGGGGTCTTTGAACATGATTTCAGAGGACTTGGTAGGAAACTCTTTCCATCATTGTCATTGTCCCTATTACTTGTAAAAGTATTCTTTTTTTTTTTCCTGAGAATCACCTTTACATTTCTGCTTTCCAGTGGGTCTACCTGTATATTGGGAAGAGGTCTTCCTTTAGGAGCAGGCCAAGCTGGACTTATTGTTCTAACTATGCAGTTTATAGCCTGGGATTTAGACATGATGTTTTCTTCTTTGTCCCCTTGATTTTCTCATCTGTAAAATGGAATCTCTAATGCATGGCTGTTGGGGCATCTAACACATAGTCACTTTACAACTGGTCACGATTACGAGTCCTTTAAATTACATCTTTCCCCCAAATTTGATAATTTAGTGGCAGGCTACTCTTTTATAATCTTGTCACAGCTCTACCAAGCAAAGCTCCTTAATCTTAGCTTTGCTAATTTGCCATGTGAAATGACTGTGATGAAACAAATTGTAATTACATCGGAAGATCACTTAGAGTGTTAGAGCTGCGGCTGTTGCCTGCTACTGTGCTTTTACCTGCATACTAATTGTGTTGCCTCCTTAGCTGACCAAGTCAAATGCCTGGGACTCTGGTTCCTCTTTTTCTTTCCTCCTCCCTTGCCCCCCTCCTCCTCCTTCTCCTCTTCCTCCTCCTCTTCCTCCTCCTCCTCCTCCTTTTTCTTCTTCTTTTTGCAATGGCTAAAGTATGCAACAAATAAGAACAGGGTGATTGCTTAAGGTAAAGGAAGTGATTTCTTCCTAATTTCCCCTCACTCCTTCAAGTTTGTGAATAATTTTTAGTAAATAAGAAATATATCTATATAGTAGCTATCTCTCTTTCTGAAACACGCACACACACACACACACACACACACACACACACACACACACACACATCCTTGATCAAAAGTAGAGAATTTATAGAATTCATTCTTTATGGTAGGAGTTTATGAGATTTCAGCCATTTATGAGAATTGTAACAAAATTTAGGCAATTACTGGGAAAACCGGAGGAGACTTCTATTGAATATTGGCAAAATACCAGTTCAAGTGTACAACTGGGTAAAATGAGTAATAAAAGTTGTCAAATCTAAAACTGGCTGACTGAAATGTATTCTTAGTTCTACAATAGATCTTAATCAAAAGGTTATAGCTGTAAGGGCTTTCATGACAAAATATGTATATATTTAAGCTTCATTGGTTGCAGAATTACATCAGATCTAACTGATGTAAATGTAAATTTATTCAGTGGAAAAAAACTCCACTACCATAATGCATTCATTTGCATGTGCAATGCCAGTTCAATCTTGCTCAGGTTTGTGGTTTTTTTTTTTAATTTCTTTAACTCTCTCCTTCCAAATGCTGTCATTCAGGATAAACATAGTAGCAAAAACAATCAACTGAGATTTTTAAGCTACCAAAAAGATTTAATTCTAGGTCTTGATTTGATAAACTAACAAAAACAACCATTTCCATGTTATGTGCCTACTAGTAGTGCATTTTAATGATGGTGAGAATTATCTTTTTTTGAATAGTGGAAAGATGAGATTTTTACGAAAATGGAAAGCTGAGAGATTTGGCTCATTCACAATTTAGAGCAATCAACCGGAAGTAATGACGGTGGCCTTGTTTAATGTGACCTGGTGGACAGAAAAGTACCAATGTCCAGTAGAATGAGCAAGTGTGTCAAAGCCAGGAAATGGGGCAGATGGAACACAGATAATGAAAACCCACTCATTCCCACTCATGTGAAATTTAAACCCTGGTGCAAGAAAGAGTCAGCCAATCAACAAATTCATCCAAAAAGAATAGCCAATCAAACCCAGTCTAACCAAAGACATAAATTCCACTCTCAACTCTGTACATTGCTATGCCTCCTGGGCTACTATCTGCCCACTGTATTCTCTAGACTGGTGTCCTAGTAAACCTTTCTTTTTCCCATTCTTGGTACATTTCCTATGTCCTGGTGCATTCTCTTACCAGCCCGTGATCTTGGTTCCAAATATCCAGGATGGGCATTAGTCTTGCAAATCACCCCACAGCTGTAAATTTGTTGTTAGGAGGGTCAGGGACATCATCTCTGGGTTCCATCAAGTCAGGGTGCTCTGTGTGTGTTTCCAGTGCTGTTGGTGCTTCAGGCTGTGAGTACTTCAGTGGAATTCTGTGATTCTCGTCCCCTTGTCAGAAGTTGAAGGTGGCATGAAAGGCTTTGGCTTGAGTTATGATGGGGAATTGTGTTTGGGTTTGCACAGCAACAAATCCTGAGCTCCTCAGAGAAACATTTTCCCTGTGTCCGACTGTATGTGTCTTGGCCTATCCTTGCTGCAAAGCTAGGTTTGAGGAGATCCACAGAATAGGGTCTTCCAGTAGGATTGAGTCTACTGCTAGTGTAATACGGGTCCTGGATAAGCCAGAACAAGGCATTCAGGCATCAAGGACTCAGTATCCAATGCTTCTTGCCTACCTGGCTTCTGGCTGACAGTCTTTGAACCATCGTTCCCAGTCCAGTCCTTGCTTGACAGGTGGCTGCCTCCTGGAGTTTAATAGGTGTGCCCTGCCCTTTGAGAGATGAAGACCTTGAGGCCATTGTTAAACACAGTTTTGATTCATCCTCTGCATTGACTGGACTTCTGGAAGACTGTGGTGTTCTGAATCAAAGTCTCACCTGTGATTAATGTATGTCCTGGGTTGGATAAACACATTCTAGAGGGGAAAAAAAACACACTTTTTTTTTCTCCTCTAAAGAACTTGTCAATTCTAAGGTGAATTTTAGAGGTGAAACCTCCCTTTATGTAAGCATTCTTTTGTACCTACAGTGTTTCTATTGTTTCTCTTTTGGTGAGATCTACTTGGTGAAAGGTGGTACTCATTCACAGCCCGAAAGCTTGGGCTAATGTCTCTACTTTTTATCCCCACCTATTACTTATTATGTTTCACACACTGTCTGTAGATTGATTACTTTTGACTTCCCTTTCTCTTCCCGTAAATGACAAGCTTTTGTTAGTGAAGGTGTGACCCATTTCCTGATACGTTTCTGGCCTTAGCCAGTACCAAGCATTAGAAAGACCAATGAATGAATGAATGATCAAGTTGTCATAATTATAAACATTTAGCTGTTAGGTCTCAAGGGAGCCCCCCCTCCCAATACTCCTTTCTTCTGGGGTGTGCTTGGAAATTTATAAATGCAACGGAGTTCAGCCGCTTCTATTGGACTTTGTGAGAATCCTTTTACAGAAGTCTCAGAATCACCCACCAAATTCAGAGCATGCATAGGTGGGCCAGGAATCTCCAGGAAAGATTCCCATTGCGTAGCTTTTCTACCACCAACCAATCACAGGACAAGTTCAAGTTCACAGAGACAACCATTGGTCAAGGATCTTGCCTTGGTGCACACACCATGGGGACAGGAAGCTAAGGCCAGGTCTCTGAGCGAGGGAGCAGGGTGGCAGGGTGGAAGAGACTGGATTTGGCCTGAAAAGCATACTGACGGGGTTGGAGGTGTGGCTCAGTCGGTAGAGCACATGCTCAGAAGAGAGAACTCTTCTCTCTCTGGATGCAAATTGCCTTTCTGTCTTGATATTGCCCACGAGTAAAATGCAGCCCATAAATGTCAGATTAGCAACCATTCTCGTGTGAAGGAGCTCAGAGGCATTCGACACAGCCGAGGAGAAAGAGAGAATTTCCTTTTCTGTGTTGGTCGGTGCAGGAAAAAAATGGAAGACAAGAGACAAAAGCATTGCTTTTCTTTCATGGACCCAAACCAGTCTGCCCAGTGGATTTCTGTGTCTTCCAGGGAGACTCCGGTGGACGAGGGGAGCTGGCATTCCTACAGTGACTTTGTACTTCCTCACTCTTACGGCTGCTTAAATCATAATTAAATCACAAAACTTACATCATACAGCGGGTTGACAGTAGCTTGTAAGGAAAGAGATAGAAAAGAAAGAAAGAAAGGAAAGCATCTGTGGAGAACGTTCACATGAGGACTTGCTTTCGCTGATGGATGCATTGTGCCTTTCCCCCAGGGATGTGGCAGATTTGGCAAAGTAAGCTGTGTCCAGGGGAAATCTGGTGATGAAACCAGGAAGAACAATGCGCTGGGGAATCAATCTGTGCAGAGACCAGCCTGAGTCCCACTTCAGGTGGCAGCAAAATGGACAAGGTGCTCAGGCATCAGAGAAGGAGCACATTACAACACTTGTCCTTCAGCGGTATCCTCTCTCCTTATTTACATATTTCCCATAAAAAGGTACAGCTTCAAGTTCAGCTCCTAAAAGCACACATGCTAATTTTCCTACAGATCTATTATGTATGAATGAGAAGTGTCTATTCTCTTCTCTGTGTGTGGAGGATGTGTGCCCGTACCCCCCCTCCCCATTAGTGGTAATGGCAGATCTATGCATAATTTCCCTAACTCCCTGCATCCAAGGTGCCCATTGAAGCCCCATGCAATTACTTACATACACAGTGGCAAGGAGCAGATACCAGCGCTCCAGAAACTGGGTTCTGGGGCTAGACCTCAAGTTCTCATATGTGAGTGGTTTGTATTCAGAGAAAGGGTACAGACGATGAGAAAAGAAGAGATGTGCTTACCTTAAAGCTCTGGTAAAACACCCCGTAGCTTCTACTTGTGCAAGTGTTGCCGGGTCCCCAGGAGACTATGAACGGGGGAGTTCAGGCTCTGGAAAGCTGTGTGGGGTGCCTGGCTCTGGGGAGAGGTTTCACGCATGGTTCTTGTCATTGTGGGAGTGATTCAATGAATACATGAATGCACAAATAAGTCTTGTGAATATGCTTGGTGATTTCCTCCGGAGTTTGGTCTTAGATTTGCCTCCAGTATCCTCTATGTATTTCTTGTATGCCAGGAACCTCACTTCCGTGGTTACAGCTAATCTCAGCTGCACTATGGTCTGAGCTTAGAGATGAAGGAACTGAAGTATGGAGAACATACATTACTTGACCTTGGCTCCACAGTCAGGGAGAATGAATTTGACTATAAACTTCATGTTCTTCCTACTTCTGTCACATTCCTTCCTCATTGCTCTTTTTTCATTTTTTCTCCTAGTCCTAGACTTGTACTCAGGGCCTTGGCATTGTTCCTGAGCTCAAGGCTAGTTCTCTACCACTTTAACCACAGCTACACTTACTGGCTTTTGGGGATTAATTGGAGATTAGAGTCCTAATTGGAGATTAGAGTCCTACGACTTTTCTGCCCATTTTGAACCATGATCCTCAGATCTCAGCCTCCTGAGTTGCTAGGATTGGGGGCATAAGCCACTAGCAGCTAGCTCATCCCTCCTTCTTGTCAGATCCTCTAAAGCAATGTCACAGACACCCCTGTGCCCATTCACACTCATGGCTACAAGAGAGTAAATATCAAAAGCTACACTTATCATCAAGTGAACGATGTGTCCTCTACCTCCTCATCTTATCTTTATAAATCAACAACCAGGACAATAAAAACAAATTCTGTCAAGGTTACCAAAGGTCATAGAGCAGGTGGTGGTACAGGGCCATGATGACACTGAATCCCACATGAATGGATCCACCCAAGTCATCCCTTCATTCTTTAATGGACAAAAACACTCAACTCTATTGGAACAAAGAAGGAGAAGGAGAAGAAGGAGGAGGGGAAGAAGGAGAAGGAGAAGAAGGAGGAGGAGGAGGAGGAGGAGAAGAAGAAGAAGAAGAAGAAGAAGAGGAGAAGGATGAGGATGATGATGATGAGGAGGAGGAGGAGGTAGTAAGTAAGGAGTGAAGCGTATCCTTGCATACAAGTTTTCAGTACCTCAGGCATGTAAAAGAACACTCCCCTCATTCCACAGAATGTACTTTGAGCTCCACAGTCATGGGTTAATCTGATTGCCAACTTGGCTAGATTTTGAGGTGAGTAAGGGGATCAATAAAGCATACTTCTGGATATGTCTGTGAGGGTGTTTCCGCGGAGGACAGACATGTGGAAGTGCGACTGTGGGAGAAGACTGGCCCTGAGCGGGTACAGTTACGGCCACTACCCTGGAAGCCCAGTGGGAGATGAGAAAGCCACCCGCCATGTTTAAGCTCCATTCTTTCTTTTTTTATTGTCAAGGTGATGTGTAAAGGGGTTACAGTTACAAGTAAGGTAATAAGTACATTTCTTATTGAACTTGTTACCCCCTCCCCCTCATTTTTCTCCTACTTCCCCCCCAATCCCCACCACCAAGTTGAACAGATCATTTCCAACATATTGTCTTGTGAGTATCGCTGTTGCATTCATTTCCCTCTTGCCCTTTGTCTCACCATTCTGTTGTTCCCCTTCCCTTCTCTAATTCAGATAAACATATATACAATACCATGGTGCCAAAATCAAATACATTGACAACAGGGGGTATACCATAGGGGGAAGAACATACAAAAGAAACAAGAAATCACATAGTACATTAAAAACAACAAAGAAAAACCTCTTGTGTCCATGTTTTGGAGTTCATTTCACTTAGCATCATTTTATGTGGTCACATGTACATATCTAATGAACTATTTGTCTCATCTGCTAAGATTATCCTAGATGTATACTAATTATTGCAAATAAGGGAAACCATGGGACCTATGACCCAGAAACACAACAAATCAAAGAAAGGTTGGACAAATGGGATTACATTAAACTGCAGAGTTTCTGCATGGCAAAGGACATAGCTAGCAAGATCAACAGCAAGCCCATGAATTGGGAGAAGATCTTCATTAGGCATATAACAGACAAGGGCTTCATATCTAAAGTATACTTAGAACTCAAAAAATTAATTTCCTCCCAAAACAAATCCTCAAAGGAACAACCACCCCATTAATAATTGGGCTAAAGACTTAAAGAAAGATTTTTCTGAAGAGGAAATAGGAATGGGCAATAGACACATGAAGAAATGCTCAACATCTCTAGCCATAAAAGTAATGAAAATCAGGGCTGGGAAGGTGGCTCAGTGGTAGAGTGCTTGCCTTGCATGCCTGAGGCCCTGGGTTCGATTCCTCAGTACCACATAAGCAAAAAGAAAAAATCCGGAAGTGGCACTGTGGCTCAAGTGGTAGAGCGCTAGCATTGGGCTGAAGAGCTGAAGGACAGCACCCAGGCCCAGAGTTTAGGCCCCACAACTGGACCCCCCCAAAAAAAGTAATGCAAATCAAAACAACATTGAGACTCTACCTCACTCCAGTTAGAATGGTTATTATCAAGAAATCTAATAACAACTGATGCTGGAGGAGATATGGCCAAAAAGGAACCCTACGGCATTGTTGGTGGGAGTGTAAACTTGTTCAACCACTTTGGAAAGCAGTATGGAGGTTCCTCAAAAGAATCCACATAGAGCTCCCCTATGACCCAGCAATCCCACTTCTGAGCATTTACCCAAACAGCCACAAACAAGGTCAAATTAAAGCTACCAGCACAACTATGTATAGCACAGCATTATTTACCATAACTAAGATATGCAACCAACCCAGATGCTCCTCAGTAGATGAATGAATCAGGAAAATGTGATATATATATATATATATATATATATATATATATTGGAATTCTCTGCTTCAATCAGAAGAATGGCATTGCCCTATTTGTTAGGAAATGGAAAGACTTGGAAAAAAAGTGAAGTAAGCTAGACCCAAAGAAGCATAGGTCCCATGTTTTCTCTTATTTACAATAATTAGTATATGCCTAGAATAATCTTAGCAGATGAGCAGAATAGCTCAATAGCTATGTACATATGACCATATAAGAGGATGTTAAGTGGAATGAACTCCAAGACATGGACACAGGGGTTTTTCTTTGTTGTTGTTTTTAATGTACTACGTGATTTTTTTGTTTCTTTTGTATGTTTGTCCCCTTATGGTATAGCCCCTGTTGATTTTGGTACTCTGCTATTGTATATACATTTATTTGAATTAGGGAAGAGAAGGGGACAAAGGACTTCTTAATGCAATAAAAGAAATGATTGGCACCTTAGTTTGTCTTGTGATAGCTCATCATTTCCACAGTCTATGTGTCACAGTTGTATGAGGAAGTCCATATGTGACTCTATTGTGCATAACAAGAATTGGTATAATTAATAGATACTGAATGGGATTTGTCTTCCTCGACAGGTTCATCTCCTCTGAGAGGTGTCTCAGGAGAATGACAGCTCACAGGACCAGTCCTGCTGTGGAAGGGAAATCCACTGTGATTGTAATTCCAGAAATAAAAGTCTCCCAAGATTTTCACATTCGACCCACGGATTCTGTCCCCAATTCTGCAGAAGCTCCAGCCACAGACTCAGATGAAGTATTGAAAGCACTTGGTAAATTATGAAATATCCAAAGGAAGCACATTTATTTGTATCTCACAATGTGAGGAAGGTGCATTTTAGATAGAGAGATACAATATTTAGAAACTGACGGAGGAATAAGAAGGGAACATTTTATTTATGGAGACAGAAGACAAAGGGACTACTAGAGTAAGTTTCTTTGGAAACAATTTCTCAAGAAACTTTTCCTTGATGCCCAACTGTAACACATGCAAAACACTTCATGTGGTGCCAGAGGCTTAAAAATAGACCCAAATTCTTAAGTTTTCTACTGCATGCCTCCACGTTCCTCCCCTACCTTTGATTTCTGCCCATGAGAAATTGTTCTGGGTGCCTTGGTTAGGGGAACACATGCATTGTAGGATAAACAGGACCTTAAAAAAACTGTTTAGGAGCTGGCAAGCATGCAGGCTGCAGCTCACTAAAGTCAGGCCAGCAGGCAGAAGAATCACTGGTAGTCTGGCCTTTGAGGTACATGGTTGAATGATTCATGTAGAAGCACTGTATGCAAAGCAACTCAAAGCTGCAAGGTAATCACTTAGGTAAGATTAGGATTCTATCTGACAGCATAGGACAGGTAAGAGGAGAGAGGAGAAGGAGGAAGGGGAAGAGGCAGAGGGGAGGAAGAAGAGGAGGAAGGGGGGGGAGATCCACTCTTACTCTACAGAACTTCTGTCTTGATACATTCAGCCAGTTGCTGAGTTGACTAACGTGCATTGAGAAGGATATTAATGAGGTTACTATGAAGGAAAAGCGAACACAGGGAGGTTGGCTTGTTTATCATAACGTGTAGAAAGATTGGAGCTGTGGCCATAAAAGGGAGAGTATAGGGAGATCTCTGTCAAAGATTGGGGCAGGAATGCTTGTTAGCATCCGACACTGTGAGTCAATATAAACAAACAATCTATAAATTCATGGAGATAAATCTTGGCTTGCGGATGGTTGGCTCCAAGTGCATACATCTGGACACTTACTGTGAAAGCGAGGATACACATTCAATGGGTTCCCGTGTATAGAAAAGGTCCATCACCACGCACAAAACATGTCCAGGCTCTGTTTGTCTGAGTGAACAGAACAATTGCTACTTCTTTCCAATGAAATTGCTGTCTTGATGTTCCTGAGCCTATATGTTTGGAAGTTTCTCAATCAACCATAATCTGTGCAGGGTGTTACTGTAGGTGCAGAATCCTGTGTGCTGAATGGATCGAAAGAGAAGGGGGATGTGACGTTGTAAGTTGGGGAGGAATTTTGTCAAAGTATGTTCAAGGGAAGATTGGCTTTTGTTTAACTGCAAAATCTGTGACTTCAACGAGTTTCTGTTTACATCCTCTGTCACCTGTACAGGAGTGTTGAACTCTGCTACACAAATCACAGTTCTGCTCTCTGCTCTCCCAGTTTCTGCCTTATGTATTCTCAAATCTGCTATTTAGTACATTAAGTACATATATACTTAGGATTGTTTTGTTCTCTTGATGAAATTGACCTGTTTATGAAATTTCTTTAGGCTGATATTAATGTAGCTACTCCAGTTTTCTTTCATTCTTCCCCTCTACTTTTTTTTAACTTAGTGATGACATAGGATATCATTTTCACTCTTCTTCTTCTTCTTCTCCTTCTCCTTCTCCTCCTCCTCATTATTATTATTATTATTACAGGGCCTGGGCACTGTTCTTGTTTTTGTTTTTGCTTACAGCTAGTACTCTACCACCTGAGCCACAGCTCTACTTGCACCTTTTGGCTATTTAATTGGAGTTAAGAGTCTCCAACTGTGATCCTGAGATCTTTGAACCTTGATCTGCAGATTTCAGCCTCCTGAGGAGCTAGGATTCTAGGTATAAGTCACTGGCACAAGCAAAGACACTAAAATACTGTCCATAGCTGAGCTTTAACCACCAACCTTCTGGTTAACAGCTAAACGCACTAATCCATTGCACCATAGAGACACCAATCTTTTAATTTTGTTTTGTTTTTATTTTGGGTCCGGTCATGGGGCCTGGACTCTGGGCCTGGGCTCTGTCCCTCAGCTCTTTAGCTCAAGGCTAGCGCTCTACTACTTGAGCCACAGCGCCATTTCCGGCTTTTTTCTTTTTGCTTATGTGGAATAGAACCCAGGGCCTCATGCATGCAAGGCAAGCACTCTACCACGGAGCCACCTTCCCAGCCCCAATTTTTTAAAAAACTATTTGTATCTTTAACAAGGAAAGAAGGTTTTTTACTGAGAGCATATTTTTGGATTTTTGTTTGTTTGTTTGTTGATTGTGGGGCCTGACCTCTGGGCCTGAGCACCCTGAGCTCTTCAGCTCCAGGCTAGTGGTCTTCCACTTGAGCCACAGTGCCACTTCTGGCTTTTTCTGCTTATGTGGTACTGAGGAATTAAACCCAGGGCCTCATGCATGCAAGGCAAGCACTCGACCACTGAGCCACCTTCCCAGCATTTTGGGTTTTATTTTTTAATCCATTCTGATACTTTGCTTTTGTTGTGGGGATTGAACTCAGGGCCTAGGCATTGTCTCTGAGCTCTTTTTGCTCAACACTAGTACTCTACCACTTTGAGCCACAGTGCCACTTGTGGTGTTGAGTGAATTGGAGATAAAAGTCTCATAAGGACCTTTCTGCCCGGGCTGGCTTGGAATCACAATCCTCAGAGGAGCTATGATAACAGGTGTGAGCCATTGGCACTCAGGTGATTACTATGCTTTTAATTGTAGTGTTTAGACCATTTACTTTTGGTTTCATTACTGAAATTTCCAGATTTAAGCTTATCATCTTGCTGTTTTCTGCCTTTCCTTTTTGTTTTCCCCATAATTTCCTGACTTCTTTTGCATTCTATATTTTTGTTTCATATTTAGATTTTAATATCCGTTATTGGCTTATTCACTACCTTCATCTTTAAAATTTTTCTATTTCAATATATATTTTAACTTATAATAATGTGTTTTACATAGTTTCATTTCACACATATAGTGGATGAAACCTGCATAAGTTTATTTCCCATCTTTTGGACTGTTATTTTACATTAATTTATCATCTGTTATAAATACCACATATTCTTATCTCTTCCTTTAAACAGTATTTTTCTCTTTTGCAGGCTGCACTGGGGCTTGATCTCAGGATTCTCCCTAATGAGGCAGGTGTTTGAGCTACTGCTTTAGCCACATGATCAGCTCCAGTTGTCTACATTTTAAAGGTTTAACAGTGGGGGAAAAACTCCTTTTTTTGTGCTAATCCTAGTGCTTGAACTCAGGGCCTTGGCATTATCCCTTATCTTCTTTTGCTCAGGGCTAGTACTCTACCACTTTTACCCACAGCTGCACTTCTGGTTTTCTGGTGGTTAATTGGAGATAAAAGTCTCATGACCTTTCCTGGATGAGTTGGCTTTGAAATGCAATAATCAGATCTCAGCCTCCTGAGTAGCTAGGATTATAGCCATAAATTACAGGCATCTGTCAAAAATGTCTTTTATAAATAATTGCATATGGACCCTTTTAGTTTTCCTCTTATATTTGTCTATGTCTAAATTTCTGTTTGGCATCATTTATCTCCTTTATGAAATCATATAGTATTCTGGTAGTGCTGCTCTTACTACAAATTTTCTCAGACCTTGTATTTCTGAAAAAGATTTTATCTTGCCTTAACTTTCTTTTCTTTTTTTGGTGGCACTGGGGTTTGAACACAGAGCCTTACCCTTGATAGGCAGTTTATTTTCCTACTTGAGTCATTCCACCAGTCCTACAAAGTTATTTTCACTGGATATAGAATAGTACTTATTTGTTGTATTTGTTAAGTTAGTTGGAATCAGTTGTATCATTTTGTGGCTTGCTTGAAGCTTTGTTAAGGCAGGTCTAAGGAAGTCTTTATCTTATGTACAGTTTAATTAAGATACAAAGATTATACCATTCTGGAGATTCTTCCCGAAGCCTTGTATATTGTCAGCATTGTCTGCTTTGTCTAAAGTGATATACAATGAGCTTTGAGAATTGTCTGATCTTTCTAGATTTCCCCAGGCATTGGGGAACTTACTCTCTGAATGTACAGATAAGTCATCAAAGAGTGAAGGAACTTCTCTTGAAGATCTTTCTGTATATCTCTCTCTGTCTCTTTCTCTCTCTGAAGCTGTTTCCTCTCTAACTCTCTGTTCCGTAGATGAGAGCCGTTTAACCTTTCTGATCTTCTCTGGCTGTCATGTCAGTGAGACCTTTGGGGTCTTTGTAGTCAGGCTCAGAGACAAACGCCACGTGTTTTCTGTCATTTGTGGGAGTTAGACCTAAAATATAAACATACTGAGAACATACACAGCGCCATATGCATATAGACCTGACCAAATTTACTGAACAGCGTGGCAAATGCATGCAGATGAGTTTCCATGGTGTAACTCTTCTAAACAATGAGCACTTTAACAAAATGAATACAGTTGAAACATGCCTGTCTCAGAGAAGCAGGTGTGGTCTCTAGAGTCACCATCGGAGGAGACTGACTCTGAAGCAACCTAGAGGTTCCAGGGTTCTAATTTTACAGCCTTTGTGTTCAATTTCCCTGAGGAACATTTTAGAAAGCTGGGATAGGAGAGAGGGAAATAACAAATCCTTGTTGTGGATCTCAGAACCCATCTTCTCCAGCCTTTTGCCTTTAAAAAGGAGGATCCAAGCCGGGCGCTGGTGGCTCACACCTGTAATCCTAGCTACTCAGGAGGCTGAGATCTGAGGATCGCGGTTCAAAGCCAGCCCGGGCAGGAGAGACTGTGAGACTCCTATCTCCAATAAACCACCAGAAAATCGAAGTGGCGCTGTAGCTCAAGTGGTAGAGCACTCGCCTTGAGCTGAAGAGCTGAGGGACAGCGCCCAGGCCCAGAGTTCAAGCCCCACGGCCAACAAAAAAAAAGAAAAAAGGAGGATCCAGAGATCCCAGAAGATAACCCACATCGTAAACTTGTATAGGGAGACAGCAAGCAATGGTCTCTCATTGAACAAAATATTCACTTAAAACCTAATGTGTCCATTCCATTCGAGTCAAGATTCTCCCTTCATGGTTTAGAACAGTATAAACATGGAAGAACTTACCAGGGTTTATGATTTTCTTCTTTTTACTTATCTTCAAAAACATAGCCTCTTTAAATCCATCACTGAGATATATTCAAACAAATTCAGCAGTTATGGTCACAGGGACAAATCCCAATCCCAATCATCATCGTCATCATCATCATCATCATCATCATCATCATCATCATCATCATCAACAGCAGCAGCAGCAGCAGCAGCAGCAGCAGCAGCAGCAGCAGCAAGTATCTGTATGTTAGAGGGGGTGAGGTTTACTGAGAGAGGGATTTCCACACAAAAGTGGGACCTGAGATCAGGGGTCAAACACAATGGTCAAAAATGAACAAAGTCTGGCCACAAATTAATTGAGTTTTTACCCTATCAACAGTCAGGTCATAACTGACACTTGAATTGCACACTGCAATGGCAAGGAAATAGAAGGCATCTGAGTTGGGTGCCTTATTATTCAGGGAAGAAGGGATGCTGGTGTTGTCAAGTACAAACCCTTGTCAGATGCCTTTATCTGCTCAGATCTCCAGTTATTGTTCAAAGTTCAACTTTCACTAGGTATGAATCGCACAATTATGTCAAGCTTCGCAGGTTCAATCGAGACAACATCAGAGACAGAGGAGCCAGCCAGGTTCGGTGGAAAGAAGCAAGAGCTGTTTGCGTTTCTGGAGTGGAGGAGAGCAATGTGCTGAGGTGAGACAAGACAAGAGATAGTACTAGAGAAACTGCTTTCTGATCTGCCTGTCTCAGGGAAGCTCCAGCTCTTTAGTCTTTTATAGCAATTCTAAACAAGAGGGACAATAGGGTCTTGCTGTAGTTTCTAGGGTGTGGGTGTGGGCAAAGGCCAGTATTTGTAACTCAAAATCAGGCTTGGCTGGTGTTGACACAGGGACAACCTTTCACAGAAGATGATTTCAGGACAGTTAGAAAAGGTTACACAAAGAACATTGTCTTAGAGTGGATAAATGAAGGCAGTACTACCTTTTCTTTCAGGCTGGTGCCAGGGCTCAGGTTTTGGAGACGAGCTGGATTTTAGATCCAATCCGACTCTGTGGCTATGGCACTTGGTGCAAGACCTCATTTGATCTTCAAACCTCATGATTTCTAAACTTAACTCCTGGCCAACATAAGCTATCCTGGGCCTGAGGTTGGCTGTAGATGTGTGTCAGCAGTGGCCAAAAATGCTAGGGCATGAAGCACATGGACTTCTAAAATGACAATACCCATCGGTAAAGCTGAAGATCAGTCAGCTCAAAGGAATGCTAAATCCAAAGGACTGGACCCAAACCCCTCACTTAAATGTGGCTAGAGGAAACAAGACAGGGAAAGCAGTTTCAGGAAAGAAGGTGGTGGAGGGTCCCCAGGCAATTCCCAACTGAGCGGGTTATTGCCGTGCTCAGATGGATTTGCAGACCTGGGTCTGCAAAGACCTGGCGTGGAGCTGTGGGCCAGGAAAGGAGTAAGTACGGCAGGTGAGTTTTGGGTTCATTTCTTTCACCCAGTTATATGCATTAAGGTTTCTCTCTGCCTTAATAGCTTCATAACTCCTTTCTTTTTTTTAAAAAAATAGTATCTTTCTAGGGACTTATCCATTCAATTAATTTCAAAGAAAATGTTATGGGTTGTTTTCTTTATATTTCACAGGGGTCAAAGAGTATTCTGGCTATAATTTTATTCCTTTGAAGCTTGAAGAGACTTGATTTTTAAGTCTGTGAAAGTTTGGATCTTCGCTCTCTCCCAAAGAGCCCTGAGTTAAGAGCTTGGTCTGTGGGCTATGGTGC
The DNA here is from genome assembly GCF_000151885.1 of Dipodomys ordii. Taxonomy (NCBI): domain Eukaryota; kingdom Metazoa; phylum Chordata; class Mammalia; order Rodentia; family Heteromyidae; genus Dipodomys; species Dipodomys ordii. The sequence goes on from NW_012267255.1 coordinate 9,939,987, forward strand.
CTTGGGAGGTGGTACAGCTTCCCATGTGTGGGTCCTGGAGGAAGGAGGTTAGATCGCTGGGTACCCTGGAGGAGGATTTTAGGTTGATCTTCTCTCCCAGGCTTCTTCTGCTATGTGCTGTGACCTGATTCTATACTGCTACAAGGTAAGGCTAAGGGACCATGAAAACTGAAACCTCAGAAACCATGACCCAAAATACTCATAACTTTCTTTGTTCTTTTCGGTGGTGCTGGGGCTTGAACTTAGTCCCTAATACTTGCTGAGCAAGCAGTCTATCAGTTGAGCCATCCCTTTTTGCTTTAGTTAAGTTTTTTGACTCTTGGCCTATGCCCACCTAACACCATAATCTTTATATCTATCCTTCCTGCATAGTTGGTGTTATTGGAGAAGGTAACCATTATCTATATACCTGTTTCTTTAACTAAAACAGGAGTCTTTGAGAGGTTAGGGTCTTGTCTAATACTTTTAGATGCTCATAGCTTCACACAACTTAGTATATACATTTGGGAGAATCTCGAAACGTATTTGGAGGATTAATGAAAAGACAGATGGTAATCACCATTTATTGACTCTTAGGTACCACATACTCTTTTAAGCTCTTCCATGTGAATTACTCATGGGCCAGCTCACAACAGTCATGAGAAATAAAGAACCACTGTTCTGATCTGAAAGAGGAGTCATCTAAGGCTAGGAGTTCCTCAAATGTACTCAAGTTTACATCTTTTGCACATGGAGAACCGGAACAGAAACCTGTGCATCACTGCTTATCTCTTTGATTAACTGGGAAGGAAGACATAGACAGCACCGGCCCACACTGCTAGGCTTTACTCTGCCTCTTACCATCATTGTGTATCTAGGAAGCAGATGGCAAGATGGCCTTAAGCTGATGGGGACTGGGCATGCCCCGTGGGGCTGTGTTCCAACTGAGATGGGCAGGGAGAGGGCAAGGCTGGGGCAGGTGCCCCATTTGCACCTACTCATGCAGTTGAAGAAGATGGCAACGAACAGCCCTCTGAGTGACACCAGGAAGCTTGTTAGCTGCTTTTTCTTACCTATTTGGGTCTTGCAAAATTGATCAATTTTGGCCTCCACTGGGAAGACTTGTGAGGGCTTCGGAAGCAAGAACACTGCATATGAATTTCCAAGGAAAGCATTTTCAGCAAACTATCATGGCAAATAGAGGAGCAGGATTTTGAGTTTATTTTCCATTGTGTGATTCTTATGATCCTGGTAATTTCTGGTAAGGGGAAGGGTATCTCTTGATGTAAGGAGAAAATGATGATTAGCTAATTATTATTTGTTTTAGTGAAAATTATTTTTTAAATTATCTTTCAGTAGCCATACAAAGGGGTTTCAGTTCAATCTATCAGTCTGTGAGTATAATGCATCTTGATCAGTGTCATTGTTCTAATTATTTTTTATTCTATTTGATGCCCTTATCATTCTGTCTACAATTTATTTTGATTTGTTGCTCCGCATCTTCTACTTATTGATCTATGTATCTACTGAGCATCTGTCTGTCTTTGCTACTTTTAAAATTTATTCTGCTTTAGCCGAAACATCCAGTATCCCCACTCCGATTTATGGCATTTTTAATGTAGCTTGTTAGTGCACATTTTGGACAATGTTAACATAATTTCAGGTGCTGAGGACAAGTGAGGATTCTGCCTAAGTCCTTAGGAGAAGCTAAAAAGACTATTAACAACACAAGTCCATAAAAAACATCTGTTCCAGTCATGCTGGCAATTTTTTATTAGTCCTTCAAATCCGTAACAAAGATCTCTAGAGCAAGCCCATATTCTGGTGGAGTGCAATTTCCAATTTCTTAGCTAACCTGATTTTGTTGACTCATCCATATGCATGATTCGGTGTTGTCTCTGAATGCAAAAACAAAAAGAAGAAGAGGAAAGAAACATTCTTTGGGGCCTCGACTTCCTTTTTCTATTATTTATATTCCTTGAAACGTCCTTGAAATTTCATTTGCTAAGGGAAGCTAAACAAATAATTGCATACTAAATGGGAAGTGAGAGTAGCGAGCTAGATAATTTGGAACATCAACTATTCTTTTTCCACGGTTAAGCATTTTCCCTGTGAGGGAAGAAGAGGAGGAAACAGACCAATGTATCATAAATGCAATAACTAACAACAGTGCCAGATGCATGAAGTGAAAAGACCTCCAGATACTGTCGCAGGCTGCTGTGTCACCGCTGAATGCAATATTCGAGGACAGTGCCAGGCGTGACTCATGCCTGCTGCATTTCCCCTGATCTCTAAAGAAGGGTGCTAAGGCACTGGCAATGCACCTTGCTTCTCTCTCTGGTTATCAACATTCCCTTTGGTTACTGGGCCTATTATATACTTTGAGAAGTTTCCTCTAAACAGAAAACTTGACAGCCCTCTGAGGCCAATGTAATGAGACACACATCAGCACTTCATTTGAAATCAATCATGAGCACAAATAGAAGGAATAGGTAAGCATATCGGTTGTTAGTTGACAATCAGAGTGTTGTCCTCTGTGGGAAATCAGCAAGGCAGTTTGGGGGCAAAACTTAATTTCTCTGGTGTGACATTCCTTGTCTTCAACTCCACACCATCAGTAGAGTTTGCACAGGGAGACGCACTTCTCAGAGACAAACTTGAAAATGAAGGACATGAAATTTTAAAGAAGCCGATTTCAGTTAGAGAACGGCCTGATGGCCAATTTCAGCTCGGTGGACTGTCTGTATTTCTGTTTCCAATTAGATTTTCTCCTTAAAAGTGACTATATTTCAGCACTCAAACTTCTGTGGTTTACAATTGAGTTTCTGAGTGCTAAAAAAGACTATTAAGGGAGAAGTCAATCTACTTCTTGCTATTGGGTCTATTCTACCTTGGTCACAGAAAGTGAAGCGATTTAGAAGTGGAATTACTAGAGAACAGCTGGGGACAGAGAAAGGAGAGGGACTGGGCCTCTAAGCTCTTTTCTAGACTCAAATATTTTTTTTTTTTCCGATAGGGTCTTGAGACACAGATGCTTTACTCTTCTGCCACCCACCGAGATTGCAGTCCACCCATGCTTCCCAAATTCACACCTCTGGTTGGCTATTTTCACACTCCTTTCTAGATACCCATTGGACAGGTCTCCCCAGCTGCCCTTTCCTTTCATGTCATTATACTTGAGCCCACATGTTCTTCACACGTGTAGGACACGACTGCTGCTCTTTGTTGGAAGTCCTGAGCATAACATGATGATAACAGAGGAGTGAGCCCTAGACGGAATTGTGTAACTGAGGGCAAAGGAGAAAGGGAATGGGATCTGATAGAAAAGAGACAGAGCTAATTATCTGCCACTACTCCCGTCCTGCAGAACTAGAAATGGTCCTTGAATGTGGAACCAAAGAAAAACTTTGGAATCTTGCTCCGAGGTTCAGGTGAAGGCAATGCCCAAAACAGGCTGTGGTGAAGTCCTGAGGGACGGGCTTGCATGCCAGCACTGACTGTGCTGAGTCTTGAAGTGGGCAGGTGCAGTGCCCACCAGGTGCCCACAAACACTAAATCATCATCACTGGGGGAGGGGGATACTTCTCCAAACTGGTCTCATGAGTCGGTGATGAAGCTTAGCCACTCAGTATGATTTTGTTTTTTCAGATCCATCCATTTCCCTGCAAATGACATAATTTCATTCTTCCTGAGGGCTCAATAAAATCAGTCAGTCAGTCAATCTGTCTGTCTATCTCATTTTCTTGATCCATTCATCTGTTGTAGGGAATCTGGGCTGTTTCCACAGTTACCTATTGTAAATAGTGCTGCACATGGGCACACAGGTGCTTTTCTTGTATCCTGTCTTGCGATCTTTTAGATAGATGCCCAGAAAAGGATATTACTGAATCACAGGGGTTTTTTTTGGGGGGGGGGAGGAGTTTCCATACTGACTTCCAGAGTGGTTGCATTAATTTAGATTCCTACCAATAGTGTCTACTAATAAGTTTTCATGGTGGCCTAACTGCTCAAATGTGAGTGTTTAATATGTGTGTGTGTGTGTGTGTGTGTGTGTGTGTATGTATGTACATGTGAGAGCAATAAAAGAGAGACAGAAATAGAGACAGAGAGAGACAGAGAGAGAGAGAGAGAGAGATTGGGGGAGAGTGACAGGGATTTGTGTTCCCTGGGATTTTGTTTCATGGTTTGATTTCCCAAAGAGTTATAATAATGATTCTGACAAATACCTACATTAAACTCAGTTCATGACTTTGGTATTTGGATTCAGACTATCAAGTAAATTCTAATCCAAAGCCCATATGAGGACTGGTGTATGTGAGATTACAGTTCTCATGGTGATTGTTTTCTGTTCCCCTATGAGCCAAGGATGAGATAGACATTTTTCCCTTCCTATATATCCTTGTGAGTGGGGCAAGCATTTCATGTTTGTCTGTTGAAGGAGTTGTCTTTTAGTGGTCTCAGCTTTGTGAGGAGGGGTTGGCAGATTAAAATCTTTACTTTTTTTCTCCTTTCATTCACAATGTCCTACAGCTGAAACCACCATCTTCCTGGGTGTTCGTCTCCTTGTTCAAGTAGAATCTGACCCATGAGGATTTCATCTCAATTCATTCTAATATAGTTATTGTGTAAAAAGATTTTAAAAACTAGCTTTTTTATTTTTGTTGGTTGTGGGGCTTGAACTCTGGGCCTGGGCTCTGTCTCTCAGCTCTTCAGCTCAAGGCAAGTTCTCTACCACTTGAGTCACAGTGCCACTTCTGGTTTTCTGGTGGTTAATTAGAGATAAGAGTCTCATGGACTTTCCTGCCCGGGCTGGCTTTGAACCATGATCCTCAGATCTCAGCCTCCTATGTGGCTAGAATTACAGGCATGAGCCACCAGTGCCTGGCAAAAAACTAGCATTTTTATATTCCCTTTCCTAGAAAGATTTCTCAGCTTGTGTGTTGTTCAATTGAAGACTCAATTCCTTGCCTTTCCAATGATCACCGTATCATTGATATTTTATTGTAAAAGTAACCAGGTATTCTTTAAAAAAATGGGTGTGTTTAACTTATAGAAATCTCCTAGTATTGGAAATTTGGGGTTTTTGACCCTTCATACCCTAACCAGTAGAACACAGGCCCCCAGGTGATCTGCAGTGGACAGGGTTCATCATTTGGAGCCCCATCAGATCCTGAACTCCTGGAGATGTTAACTTGGATAAAGAAATTAGGATCTAAACCTCCCATATTCTACTTTTCAGAGTGTTTCTCTGAATAAGAATGGACTTTGTCATGCCTGTAATCCTAGCTACTCAGGAGGCTGAGATCTGAGGATCATGGTTCAAAGCCAGCCCGGGCAGGAAAGTCTGTGAAACTCTTATCTCCAATAAATCACCAGAAAACTGGAAGTGGCGCTGTGGCTCAAGTGGTAGAACACTAGCCTTGAGCTGAAGAGCTGAGGGACAGTGCCCAGGCGCAGAGTTCAAGGCCCACGACCACCACCACCACCAACAAAATGGACTTTGTAGGGTAAATTCTCGGGCATTTAATGAATGCCCTGTCTCATATATATCTGATGATGGCAGAAATGGAGTATCTGAGAGGGGGAAGGTCTTGCCTCAGACCTTCATCACATCACAACCCGAAGGGAAGGAAGGAGGGACTGGCCTCTCCCTTTCCCTAGGACGTGGAGTATTCAGGAGGGAAGGGACTGTGTCCTGCCCATCGCACCCGTGTAGCTTATGTTCCAATGGAGATGATACTCTCTCAAATAAAACAAGCCATTTCTTTCCAGGAAAGAAATGAGAAAGAGCAAAGGAGTGGTTTAGTACATCTCCCCTGCCAGTGCTTCCCAAATGGGAGATGAGCACAAGTCTCCTTATCTGTAAAGTGAGACAAGACTATGGGGTAGCATGGTCGCTCCCCACTCGTCGTTTATTTAGCTGCTCTCTAGTGTCAGACATTTAGGTTGTTTCCAATGCTTCACGCTACAGTGAATATTTATGAGAATATCTCTTTGACCACATTTTTTTTCTTTTTAAAATCTGCTATTCCTAGACTTGGAAAAAATTATATTAAATGAAGTAAGCTAGCCCCAAAGAAACATAGGTCCCATGGTTTCCCTATTTGCAATAACTAGTATGTCTGGGACAAGCAGAAAAGGTCAAAAGCTATGTACATATGACCAGAGAAGATGATGTTAAGTGAAATAAACCCCAAGATAAGGACACAAGTGGTTTTTTCTTTCTTGCTATTGTTTCTAACATATTTATACTGTACCATGTGATTTTTTTTTGTTGCTTTGTATGTTCCTCTCCCCTGGTATAACCCCTGTTTTCACTGTATTTGATATCAGTTTAATTTGGGGAGGGGAAGGGAAAAAACAAAATGTTTAAGGATACAAGTTGACCCATTGTAACAATGAGATGTATAATATACTATGTTGAAAAACGAACTTTACAATTTAGGTGTGTGTGTGTGTGTGTGTGTGTGTGTGTGTGTGTGTGTGTGTGTGTGTATGTGGGGAGTGTAGTTGTGGAGATGGGAGGGAAGGGATGGTAGGGGAAAAGCAAAGGAGGAGGCAACAATGCTTGATGGGAAATGTACTCATTACCTTGCTCACGTAACTGTAACCCCTCTGTACAGTATTTTCACAATAAAAAACTTATTTAAAAAATCTGCTACTCCTGAGTGTGGATTCATCTTATGGACTCAAGATTCCACTAGAAAGGCAGAGCTAAGGCTCCTGTATGTGCTAACCCAAGTGTATTTTTACCAAGCATGAAACCTGATTCCTAAGCTATATTATAGTGTTTCTTGTAATACAGTGATTGAAATCATGGATCTACTAAGAATAGGAAGGACATATTATTGATATTTTTTTTACAATTTCGTATGTCCTTGTGTAATTTAAGTCTGATAAGAATAGATCACATAAATGTATATACATACATAAAAATATACAACACCTGATATTCTCGGGTTGTGCTTAGTTGTTTAGCTGCTAGTTTTTTTTTTTGGGGTCCGGTTGTGGGGCCTGAACTCTGGGCCTGGGTGCTGTCCCTCAGCTCTTCAGCTCAAGGCTAGCGCTCTACCACTTGAGCCACAACGCCACTTCCGGCTTTTTTCTTTTTGCTTATGTGGTGCTGAGGAATCAAACCCAGGGCCTCAGGCATGCAAGGCAAGTGCTCTACCACTGAGCCACCTTCCCAGCCCTAGCTGCTAAGTTTTAAATAGCATCTGTATTTTTATTTTCACTCTAAGGGGAGGCTAGGTCTTTTGTGTTGGTATATTTAATTCTGCCAATTGCGCCAGTCAAGGTGCAAGCAGGAGTAGTATATACTAACTGGGGAATTAGAAAAGAGTTTTTAAAATAAAGGCACTTGTTTACACGGATGTGGGTAAGGAGAGGGAAAATCTACAAGATATAACACCAAACTCTAGAACGAGCAAACCCCAAGCTGTGGATAAGCAAGGGGAGGATGTTGCTAGAGACTAAAGAAAGCAACACTGGGTGAGGAAGGCCCAGTCTGAGGCTCTGCCTGTAGCTGAGAGACATGGCTAGGGAGCAGGAAATGCATTTGGGGAATTGGTAAGCAGGTTTACTTTCATTGTCAGATCTCCTGATGTTTCCATTGACCAAATTGAACTAGCAGTCAGAAGGAAAGAGGTTCTATTCATCAGACCAGGCAGGTGAGTCCTCAGGATCTAGACTAAAATGAAAAACAATATGCTTGAAGGGCAAGCAAGGGATACTATGCATCTCAACTTACTAGTCCTTATCTTTTCATTGGCTCAAATCTTATATTCTCTATCCATAGGCCATACCTCCATCTGGTGAGGGCTTTGAGCAGAAACCAAAGTTAAGGGTATATTTCCTGAGGAAGAAAAGAGAAAGATATTCTGGTAGGTTCTGATTCTGAGTAGGACAACATATCATTGAGGTTGCAAAAGAGGTAGATAGTCCGATTGTCTATGGAGTTACCCAGTTGGTGAGCTCTAGGAAACTTTTGTCGTGCCACATTGGAACACATAGACCAAGGGAAGTATGCCAACATTACCACTGCCTTCCAGTCTTTCATCCAAGGAAACTTACAGGTGCTTCTCACACATCCTATCCAGAAACGTACCATCCAGTTGCAGCTATATTCATCTTTTTACTGCCTGTGTCTCCAGTTCCTTCCGCAGTACACTGACTCCCTGTGTGTCACAAACCCATGGGATGGACAGTTGCTTTACTCTAATTGCTTTTCTCTGTAGAATATCCCAGTGTGAGTTTTGACTTTTCTTTTTCTCAGAATGCTAGAGAATAAGGATCAGGCAAGCAGGTAAGACCTCAAGCCTCCAGTTAGACAAAAAAGAAAAAGGAAAGCAGTGGACAAACAAATATTTCTTCCGTCTTCTCATTTCTCTTTTTCCTTTTCCCCTTACTAAGAGGAAAAAAGATTAATGATGACAATAATAATAATAAGGCTGCCAGATTCAGCCCAACCATCTGAATTACCAAGTCAGATTTGTCCCATGGTGTGCGACACTTTGGAATTCCACGGAGAGAAGAGCATTTGGGGAATTCATTGTAGTTGCATGGTAGACCTGGATAGTTCCAGAGATACCAAGGGTCCAAGGTTGTGTGAAGTTTTCCCACAGAAGATTTTTTTAAAATCTAATTATTCATTTGGAGTGAAGTATGCACACCTGGAGATGGTCTTCGTGGAGAAGAATGAGCAGAAGGAGGGAGGGGCGCTGGTCTTCATTGTGAGTGAGTAGGCAGTTGTACCTGATGTCCAGGATCCACGGTAGACCCCCAGAACCCCCACCTCAGGGTGTTGTGTGTCTTCCTGTGAGGACTTGGGTTGTGGGATTCCCTGTGGTTTCGCAAGGGATCTGTGAGGCTGCCACATTATGGCTTCCTTGGCCTGCCAACCCGATTTCACGGAGTTCTGGCAAAGCCGTCCCCTGAGGGAAGGCTGTAGTTGTTTTGACATTTGGGATTGAAAATATTTGCCACATAACCTTTACATTAAAGGACCTGTAGCTAAAGACAAAAAAAAAAGGATATTTATTTGCCACTGTGTAAGCATTTGGGATGTTGTTCAAAGTGAATCTTTTTTTTTTTTAATGGAGAAAACACACAGGATGGAATGGAGGAGAAAGAAGAGAGGAGAAGGTAAAGATCAGAGTGTGCACATGGTTCTTACAGATTTCCTGCTCTGGGTTTGAGGCCTGGGCAGCCCTTAGAGTATGAGGATCTATATTACCACTGGCCAAGACCTCTGTTCTTCAAGATCTCTATGGACCATGAGGAGTGGAGAAGAGAACTGAAATGGAGGCAGGTTTACATTGTAGGGACTGCATTCCACCCACTCACCATTTTAGAGTGCCCCAGACAGAACCTCCAAGAAAGTAATGTCTCTTGATAATGAAAAAAAAAGAATGAGGTGAAGAAAGGGAGGAGTCCCATGCACTTTTGGGACTCGAAAGGCAAGACAGAACATTCTGGAAGAGAATGATGTGAAAGTGTTTCTACAACTAGTTTTTTTTTGGGGGGGGGCGTGGGTCAGTCATGGGGATTGAACTCTGGGCCTGGGCGCTGTCCCTTAGCTCTTCAGCTCAAGGCGAGCGCTCGACCACTTGAGCTACAGCACCACTTCTAAACCTTTCTATTTATGTGGTGCTGAGGGATTAAACCCAGGGCCTCATGCATGCGAGGCAAGCGCTCTACCACTGAGCCACCTTCCCAGCCCCTTTACTACTAGCTTTGCCACTAGCATCCAATACTGTGAGCAGACTGTTGCATTGGCTTCTGTATTCCCTACAGTCTTAAGCATCTCTAAGGAGAAGGAGCCTTGGGATCCTCCACTGAACAGCAGAATCTGGCAAAGACTCAGCTCCTTTGTGGCTCCTTGGTTCCTTACAGGTTTTGAAGGAGGGCTCAGAAGGCCATGAATTAAAGACCAACAAACCTTCACCTGGGTCTGACTTCCATTTACATCAAGTTTTCTTATGTCTGTGTTTTCAAAGTTGGTCTGTTGCCAAAGGAGAAGAGAGACAAGGAAGGCACCCTCTTACTTCTTCACCCCTTCTTTATATGGAAAAAGTCCAGATTTATCTAAATCTTCCTAGATCTGTGTAATGTTTATATAAAAAACCAATCACCCATGCTCTTAAGCTTCTGAAGCTTTTGTGTAACCATCGAACATTGGCCACATAGTGTATTCCTCTCCTCCTTGAATTTTCCATTAGAATAATATTCAAAGAGCAAAACCCAAGTTGCCCAAACCCGCAGAAAGGAGATAACTGTCAAGCAGAAGGGGACAAGCTGTTTGGGGAAGAGAGCTCAAGTAAGTGGAGAGAGGTAAATAATTCAGCTGAGCAGAAGTTAAAACACAAGTACTCACAGAAAACAGTAAGTAAGAAGTAGTCAGCACCATCTGATTAAAAACCCAAAGAAAAAGCCAGTGTTGGAGACCATGTTCCCCATAAAGGGCTGAGGCAATTAGCAGAAGATAGAGCAGAAATCAAGAGAATTGGTGGGAGGTTGACACATGGGATATGGAGATTTCCACGGCTCTGCCAGCTTAAATCAACCAGGCGTCTGTACCTCCCCCTCACCATTCCCAGCCCATGTGCCTGGCTGCACTCACTACAAAAAGCAAAGATTTAAGTTCTGGGAAAACTAAGCCAGTTCCTGTTTAGAGAACAAGATCAGAACTGGGGGTGAGGGAAGAATAGGGTTGAGAGTCACAAAACCAGGACACCCAATGATGGTTTTCATAGTAAGAGGTACAGATCTAGGCATCCTTTCCTTTACCCTGCTCACAGAACAGCCATGTCCAGTCATAAAGCATGCTCAAGCAAGTGTCTTGAGGCCTGTTTCCCCAAGAAACCCTGAGAAAATGATATGGACATTTGTAAATCCTTAAATAAACAAAACAACAACAACAACAAAACCCCACAAAACAACTTGCCACTTACTTATCTATAGTAAAAGCTGACAGTTGGAGAGGAATCTCTCCAGGCAAAGGAGCATCCTGCAAAGGAAGTTCTTGTAATCTTTTCTTGGTATCTCATATTTTTAATTTTAGTTTTATTGTCCAGGGGATGAAAAGAAGGGTTACAGTTACATAAGTAAGGTAGTGAGTACATTTCTTGTTGAACTTGTTACCCCCCTCCCTCATTTTTCTCCATCTTTCCCTCCCCCTTAGTCTCTCATTCTTAAACATGAGGAGAGTCGGATTCACACCCATCTGGAGAAAGCCTCCAAAATATAAGAGGGGGGAAGAGAGGCGGGGAGAGGGAGAGGGGGAGAGAGAGAGAGAGAGAGAGAGAGAGAGAGAGAAACAGAGACAGAGACACAGAGACACAGAGAGAGACAGAGAGAGAGAGAAGAGCCTTATGGACTCACACATGGAAGAGTGGAGAGAATTATGGATGTGGACTATGGGACTCGTTGCACAAATAGACATTTCATACCAGTGGATCTCAGCTTGGCTGCACTGTCTACCTTGGCCATATCTGCTGGCTTTCCTTCCTTTGTGTTTGGCTTAGGGTTACTGTTCCACTTTCAGGCGCTCCCATATTTAATTATTCTTTATCAGCCATGATATTGACATTGGCCTGGAATGTTCCACTCTAACCTGTTCCTGCCTGCCTGCCTAGCAGAAAGCAAGGTCTTCCTCACTGACCTGCCCTGCCACTCCCTCCTTGTCTCCTGTGTTTCTTAATGAATGTCTTCCTTGCTATTGATGCCTTAACATAGCTGGTATTTCTAGTAGTATGGTGGCTACTTCACTTTGTCTAACTCTCCAAATAGAGGATTGTTTCAATTGGCCACATTTTGAGTAGTTTATGATTGATCGTACATGTTATGAGCATTATCCTCTTTATTTTTCATGAACACTAATATCTGTATCTTGCATGTGAAGAGAGAATCTAATGACAATTATGATGTTATCCAGACAGCAAGTGGTGGTACTGGGATTCGAACCCAGGTCTTCTAGGTCTGTTCCAAACCCAGAACAATGCCATTTTGCTCTTGTGAGTTTAAGTGGGCAAGAGTTTTAATTTTCTTACTACTATGCTAATGAGAACAATATGTTGTAACATCAAACAAATTAACAATGGATGCAGTGGCTTGAACATTCCTAAGGTATTTGCTTATTTGATCATAGCCATACCTGGAAATATTCATTGCTCTAGATTCTCTGTAGGGATTATTTCATTTAATCATCACAAGATGTATATGTGTTGGTGCAACAATTATTGCACTTTAAAAATGAAAAAAACTGGAGCTTGGAGATGTGAGGGACCTGGGTAAGGTTGTCCAGCTGATTGGGCTCTGAGTGGTCAGAGGCCAGAGCTCAGAACTGCCTTACCCTCTCCATAATGAATCACCAGGAAGTCTTCTCCATTCAGGTTTGCAAAGACACAGCTGATAGGTGTGTGCGTGTATGGAGTAGGCAGGACCAAACGTCACTAATCTGGTAGATAACATTTACCACAGAAGGCTCAGAGGACTCTTCCAATACAGATGCACAAACTTAGGTTCCAATTTGGTCTGGCAGGTCTGCCTCTTAAAAAAAAAATAGCTCCAGCTCAAGAAAAGCGAATGTATGAGTCAGCACAAACTTTCACCCTCATAAAAAGGGGGGGGAAGTAATAACTCAAAAACATTTGAACCTTGGCCTCGAAATTTTAGCAAACACAAACATACACAGAGATTTTATTTTCTCCTTTTGCCACGTGGTAGTGGTTGTGGAGTAAATATATCCCACTGTGCTGATCTTACATCCTGTCACATTAATGTTTCAGAGCACTCAATATAAATATTAAAACTAATAGCTTCACTCTTCAGCTATTACTCCTCTATCTCTTGAAATCATCATAAAACTTTCAAAGCCTTTTAGAACATTTACACACTTGCATTTGATGGTGGGGGAAAAGGAAGATTCACACAAGGCAGAAGCTTAAATAATAGCGGAGAACTGTTTATGGAATATGCTTTATTTATTCATCATTTCAAGTCAAGTTCCCATTTTGATGGAGGTGGGGGGGTATCAAAGTATAGCTGTCAAGGGATGAGGCAGAGTATTGCTTTTCTATACTGAGGACTTGCAGAAAAAAATAAGACAGTAAGTCCATGAGAATCTCAGTCCAAGGTCAATCAATGCTAAGACTGTGGGTATGTAAACAGCTAATGGATTGTAAAGACACATACCACTGTTATGAATTTTTCAAGAGCAACTCTTCAGTGCAGAAACCCATAAATCAATGATGACTTATTGGCTGGATCAATTATGCAAACTTTTAAAACATTTAATGACAGGTAATGAACAGGTCTCCAGAGGACATCCATCAACTGTTTTTGCTACTGTAGCTCCATCTGCTTAAGCGAATTGGGTAGGCTGTCATTCCAGAGAGTAACTAAAAGTTACACTAAGAGTCCACCTAAGGTAAAAGAATACCCATTTTAGTCTTGAGATATACCTGGAAGAGTTAGAGACATGGGTAATATTCTATTATTTTCCCAGGTAGATAGACCAAGCTTTTGGTTTTAGACTGAGTGTGTCATTCTCAGGAGACTCATCCATAAGCATTTATTTTTGGGGGGAGTGGGGAGGAGTTCTGTACAATTCTCTGAGTAATAATGAAAAAGAGAACTTTTGTAAAAAGGAAAAGTAGAGATGATGATGTGGTTAGGTTTTTTTGTTTTTTCCCTTGTATTGGGGCTCGAACTCTGGATGTCCTTATTTGGCTTTTTCACTCAAGGTTGGCACTCTACCACTGGAGCCATAGATCCACTTCTGGCTTTTTGGTTATTTATTGGAGATAAAAGTCTCTTGGATTTGTTTGATCATGCTGGCTTTGAACCATGATCCTCAGATCTCAGCTTCATGAGTAGTTAGGATTAGAGGCATGAGCCACCAGTGCTCGCAATGGACAGGTTTTTAAAAAAAATTATTTATTTGAAAATTAATTAACAAGTGGAGGAATAGACAGACAGGCAGAGATGAAACAATGCTGTAGGATTCTGTTCCACCAAGAAGTAAGGACAGGAGGCTAATTGGGGGTTGGTTAATTCTTTTTTTGGGGGGGTTGGGTCCAATCATGGGGCCTGAACTTTGGGCCTGGGCGCTGTCCCTCAGCTCTTCAGCTCAAGGCTAGCGCTCTACCACTTGAGCCACATCGCCATTTCCGGCTTTTTTCTTTTTGCTTATGTGGTGCTAAGGAACCCAGGGCCTCATGCATGCAAGGCAAGTGCTCTACCACTGAGCCACCTTCCCAGCCTCGGGTGGTTGGTTAATTCTGAAGGGAGTCTTGCATAGTCGCTGGTGGCATAATGGGGCTTTACAGTGTATTACAATTGCGACCTGGTGAAAGGAAGGATTCAGGGAGGAGATTCTTGAACTTAATAGTCTTTTAGAGTTTAAATATTGATTATTTAAAAAAAACAGTATTACTTCAGATAAGTCTTTAGATTATGAAAAAGACAGAAGTTAAATATGTCATTCAAAGCTAAGCATGGTTCTTTGAGTATAAGTCACTGATACTGATGCTATATTGTTACGTGTTATATGAGCAGAGTTAAAACATCACTCAGATTAGATAAAACCTTTTGATTGAATCTGAAACTCTGAATATTCTTATATGCCTGCCTGTGTGGCAGTTACACATTTTTGTGCTCAGCAGGAGTGTATAAATTAAAGAAGGAAATGAAAGCCCAAATGATTCTGGTCTAGAGTTGTTCTTAAGACCAGAAAGGCTTTCTTTGAATTACTGACAGGTTTTAAAACACTCACTTAAGCGCTAGGAAGGTAGCTCAGTGGTAGAGTGTTTGCCTTACATGCATGAGGTCCTGGGTTCAATTCCTCAGCACCACATAAACAGAAAAATCCAGAAGTGGTGCTGTGGCTCAAGTGGTAGAGTGCTTGCCTTGAGCTGAAGAGCTGAGGGACAGTGCCTAGACCCAGAGTTCAGGCCCCATTACCGATGAAAAAAAAAAAAAAGAGGAAAACCCAACAAATAGAGTAAAAAATAGTAATAATGATATAAAAAACACTTAAGTGGCAAAACATGCTTAGCTTCAAAAAAAGAGGACTGATTTTTGCCTATTATTTTCTCAGGATGCTGTTGTTAACTACAAATTAATCAAGAAGCTTAAACATCTTGTGTATATGTTTATATGGTAGAGAGAGACTCTTAAGAGAATTTTGGTGCAATCACTGTACTCCCCTAAATAATAGTTCATTCCCCACCCAAACCAAATAAATAAACAAGACCTCACAGTTTGAAGGCAAACAGACAAGTTCACATCTTGACGGTGCTATTTTTTCTGGCTAAAAGGACTGAAGGCAAGTTTCCTAATCTTTCTTGTGTTGTACCCTCATTTGTAAGATTAACAGTGTAATTTCTGCCTTAAAAAGTACAGCTAGCTAGGTATACAGGTGGACCCATTACAACAATGAGATGTACAAGTCCTTATATCGAAAAATGAACTTTACAACTTTGGTGGGGGGAGGGAGGAGGATCGGGTAGGGGGAGGAGGGGAGTATTGGGAAGGGATGGGAAGGGCAAACAAAGAGGAGGCAACAATACTTGATAAGAATGGTATTCTCACAATAATAAAATAAAGAAGTACAGCTAGCCAGGTGCTGGTGGCTCATGCCTATAATCCTAGCTGCTTAGGAGATTGAGATCTGAGGATCATGGTTTGAAGCCAGCCCGTGCAGAAAAGTCTGTGAGACTCTCCACTAAACCACTCAAAAAGTTAGGAGTGGCGTTATGGCTTAAGTGGTAGAGTGCTACTGAATCTCAGGGCTACTGAATCTCAGGGCAATGTAGAAATTCATGCGCACTCAGCTAGAAAGTGACCAAACTATTAGCAGCAGTGGATGGCATTGTATTTACTAGAGCCAGCATGCTAACAACTGAGACTGCAATTGGATCTATAAAGGACCAAAAATATGCTACCAATCTTTTCCTCTGTTGACATACGGCTTCCATAGATCCAAACAGTGTTGGAAGCTCGTGGCCTTCCCCAGTTGCTCAGGAAAGCAAGTGAGGCTTGCAAGACCTGCCACGTACTCTAAGTATGAAGGGACAGGGAGCTGGTGGTATATAGTTCAGGGCATAGCCTGTGCATACGACAGAAGGTGTAATTCTATGCGACAGGAGCCAGGCTTCCAGTAACCAACAGTCTGTTCTCTGACCCAGAGGTCTCTGGTCTTCTGTCAGTGGGTGTGTGCAAAGCTTAGGCAGACTCACTTGCTAGCTTCCAAGTAGGGTAGCCTCTCCTATCCTTTGAAGTTTCTGATTCAATGCTGGGGAAAGGTCGAGATCCTCACACTTCTACATTAAAAGGGACATCAGACATCAGAAGCAACCCCTGCTATTCTGATTCTCAGAGTTTCCTAAGAGAAAGTGGTTGGTGGGGACCACACACACACACGTGTGTGTGTGTGTGTGAGAGAGAGAGAGACAGAGACAGAGAGAGAGAGAGAGACAGAGAGAGAGAAAGAGAAAGAGTGAGAGAGAGAGAGAGACTCACAGGAATTTCTACCTGAGAGTCATTTAGGAATAAGCTCCAAAATGTCCTAGAAATTTCATGCTAGACATGTATATAGAAAGCCAGGGGCACGAGGTAGATAGAAAGCTACCCATGGCCACACTTCTTAAGCATGAATATTTGAAAAAAGTTGGGCAAATAAGTCAGTGTGGTTTCCCTGACCACATTCGGTTGTAAGGCTATCATCAAGCAATTTAAAATGCATCATACATTCTGGACCCACTTAGCAGTGGTTTTCCGTGAGTGAAGATTCTACAACTGATCTCCAAAACACAAGATCTGGAAGGAGCTAAGGGAGTTCAATAGGGCTAAATGATCAAAGTGGAATGTGTGTTATTAGAGTTTTAAAGACGAAGAGAATTACTTTGGAGAAGGAAAGAAAGAGGAGGGGGAGAAAAAGGAGGTTTTTTTTTTAAAAAATAAGAAAGTATTTAGCAGGAAAGATTTTATGTGAGCATAAAGAAGAATGTTTGGAGCCCAGTGCCAGTGGGTGAATTCTTAGATAACTGGCAGGAAGAGATTAAGAGGATTACAGTTCAAAACTACCCTAGAAAGAAAAGTTTGCAAGACTCTTCTCTTTCTCAACCTATAGCTGTCATGAGCCTGTCATTCCAAGCTGAGTAGGAGGCTGAGATTTGGAGGATCTCAGTGCCAGGTCAGCCTGAGCAGAGACATTCTCGAGGCTCCGTTTTCCACAAAAGGAGCTGGAAGGAGCGTCCACTTGTCATCCTAGCAATGATGGGAAACCTAAAGTAGGAAGACTGTGGTTCAGTCCTGTGCCCATAAAGGAGGTGAGACCCTATCACAAAAATAACCAGCAATAAACAGACTCATAGTGAGCTAGCCTAGCTAGTGTGAGGCCCTAAGGCCCTAAGTGTCGCTACATAAAAGAAAAAGTTTAGATGGTACGCTAAATATTGCAAAAGAATATTTATAAACATATTGGTCATATATGTTCTCGTTTTGTGTTAGCTTCGGGACTGAACTCAGGCCGGAGTGCCATCCCTGAGCTTTTTTGTGCTCAAGGCTGGCACTCTACCACTGAGCCATAGCTCTATTTCTGGCTTTCTGGTGGCTAATTGGAGATAAGAGTCTCAGCCAGCCCTGGCTGGCTTTGACTGATGATTCTCAGAGCTCAGCTTCCTGAGTAGCTGGGATTATAGGCATGAGCCATTGGAAGTCAGCAACTTTTTGAAATTAAACTGGCAACAAATCCTCACTTTTACAATCAAGCCATATGATGAAGCATGTAGCCTATTTTACTCCTTAGCATTAGGTATTCAATATTTAACATTACTATCATCTTGCTTAAAGATATCCCAGAGAAAGTAAGAGACTTTGTGTGTTGAACTATTCTCTATTGTTGTAAAGCAGATTTTGTCAGGTGTGTGTGTATTCTGTGTAGTTAAACTCAGTTCCACTCAATGACATTCAATAAGCATTCGCTGAAGATCCTTGTGTACCAGGTGCAGAAGCAAGTGCTAAACTTACTGACTCTGTCTTTACCATCATGGTGATTCAGTTTAGTGGGTAAACAAATAATCTCTAATATGGCACCCATCACTAAAAGGAAACTAGATGGAAAAGAAATGCAAGGCAAAGTCAGTAAGTGTTTTACTTTAGGCTGGGCAGGCTATTTGGGTCTCATGAGAGGAAGCAACAGTTTTCCATCCATGATTTCTTGGGAAGTAGCCATTTTATTCACGTACATAGCCAAATGCTTAGGAAAATTTGTTTCACAATCTTATGTCTTTGCATAACTTTGAGCAAAGACTATGAATGGTATAAAGGACTGTTTAAAATTTCTGGGGATACTTATTTTTAGGTGCTTAATTATGAAATCCTTCCTACACGTCCTATATTTCATGAAGATGTAGACTAAGACATCACATGTCATTATGTTTGCTATGAAAACTGGAACCTGGTTAAAAAAATATTCATTGAAGTGAGCAATAGGGATAATTTAGTCATGCCCATGGTTTGGACTGTGCCTGTGTTTCAACAAAGAGCAGTGAATGAGAGAAAGCCTTAAAAAGAGGTGCTTTGTTTTCATTTTTGTCAGTTGTGGGGCCTGAACTCTGGACCTGGGCACTGTCCCTCAGCTCTTCAGCTCAAGGCGAGTGCTCTACCACTTGAGCCACAGTGCCACTTACTGCCTTTTCTGCTTATGTGGTGCTGAGGAATCCAATCCACAGTCTCATGCATGCAAGGCAAGCACTCTACCACTGAGCCAACTTCCCAGCACCAAGAGTTGTTTTCTTTAGGGAAGACGTGAATCAGATTGCTCTTAGAGGACTGTTCCAAATATTCCCTCCCTTTCCAAGGCTAGAGGGCCTGGCCAGACCCTCCACAACAACACAATTCAGCTGGAAACACACAACCCAATTGGAAAGATAGAATTTCTTTTCAGAGTTGTCTCCTTCTGAGGATGTTGTTGGATTGGATGAATTCAAGGAACAAAATGTCTCCTGGACCCAAAGTATTGCTTAAGAGTTTCATGGCTGTTTTGTTAAGCAGGTGCTTTAAAAAACTAAAGTCAATGACATCCTTTTCAAATGCTGACAAAGCCTCTCTCCTTAAAATACTGTTAGTCAGGCTCTTTGGCTCAGCTAGGCCTGAACTTGGACTTCAGTATTATCTATTCCTGGAGAATCCAGTTCACACAAGAATCTTGCAAAGTCAGTTTAGTGACAATCCTCCACCCTCCACCCTCAGTGTCTGTTCATCCTTCACATTTTGTTACGCCAGCCTACTCAGCAAGGAATCTGTTATTTATTTTAGTTTATTTTTTTTAACCAAGAACTACTCTTCCCCTTTGTGTTTCCTTTCGGTTATTTTCCAAGTGCTAAACTCTACTCTGCTTCTTGGTTTAAAAATCCTTACTTGTCTCAATCTCTTTCTACAAGACCCATTGCAGTGGTCCCTTTATTTATTAGAATAGTTCCAACTCTTGACTATTCTTCAACAAATATTATTGAATATTTTTTTCAGTAACAATGATGATGTCTGTGGACATGAATACCAATATTTAGTTATTTGTTTATTTAATATATGTTTATCAGGCCAGAGTCTCAAACTCTTTCCACGTTCCATGCCCATGGTAGTTCCTGAGGAAAGGAGGCTGAACAAGATAAGATTCCTTTGCTCAAAAGAAGGGGGAGTCTGTGGCAGAGAAGAGAAGCAGATAAGTTATACCATAATAAATGGTGTGGATTTGAACATGTCACCCAGGGTGGTGGGAGGATTTCCAAAGGAGGGGACTTGGGAGTCAGCACAAATGTGCACCTTTTCCAGGAACTCTAAGGTTTCGTTTCCCTCATAGATCATTGCAACTTGGTGGACATATACTGAAATAAACAAATGAATGTTCTAATGATTTGGATCATGATGTGGTGTTAATGGATGTGAAGCGAGCCCCGTCTTCAGGCGGTTGATGTTCCAGTGTTCTGTACAGAGTGGATAGATTCCATCAAGGTGCTTCGAAGTTGCTAAGGACTTCATAAATTCCTCCTTGTAATTGACTTGCCTCCAGACAATAATTGTTAACCGCTAAATAGGAGAATTGTCAGGTGTGGAATCAGTGGTGAGAGGAAGATGGTTTCTCTGTTGCACTTACGAGGAATGCGTCGATAAGACCTCTGATCCCATTAAAGATAGAAAATCTCTGCAGCTGGAGTTGATGACAGCCCACAGGCTGCCGGAGCCTCACCACCATGGCTGTTCTGAGCGCCTGATCAGCCAAAGGCCTGAAATCAATGCGGGGATTTCATGGCCTCCAAGAAAATGACTGGTGAGAAGTGACCCAGTTCTTTGATTAGTGTCACCAGAAGACAGGCCTCCTTGAGAAATGAATGTAATGACATCCACCAGCTGCTTCAATAATTCTTTCTATGACATGCATTTGCTTTCAAATGGCCTTAGCATTTTAGCATAAACGACCACTTGCTTCTTTCCCAGGTTTGGGCTCCGGGCAGCAGGCGGAGGAAGTGCTCTTGAGCCGCACACGGCTAGATGGAAGCATTGTTTTGCTTGGATCCCTTCATGTTAAGGAGCCAGGAAAGTGGCACAAGTGGATGAAAGGTTCTAAATGCAATTCTTCCCTTCCTTTGGTTGTGTTCTCACTCATGAGAATCACAGCTAGAGGTGTGGGCTTACGTCCTAGACCACTGGGTCACTGGTATACCACTTTCTCTTCCATTACCCTCCTCGATCCCTACACTGGCAGGTTATTCATTTTCACATCTACACTGACTTCTGAACACTTGGGAAAGGATCCTGTTTTGTATGAATGAAAGACACAGATATACATAGAGAAGGTTTGTAAGCAGGAGGAGTGGAGAAAAGAAAATGAGAATGGAAGTCAAAACCAGGACATCCTGTGCAGGAGAATGAGACTTTAGGGGACCCTTGGAGACTTTTTGGGGGCCTCCTCTGCTCTGTTACCAGTGTCTTTCCCCTTTTCCCACCCCCTACTTTATACATGGCAACATAGTAGATAAGAGGTTGCAAAGGTAAGATGGTAACAGGTACCTAGTATTTGAAAATGATGACCTCTCTACTGAGTGCTAGTTAAGTAGTTTTTGTATATGAATTCACTGAATCCTAACAACAGCCTTACAGGTTGGTGCTATTATTTGTACCAGCTTTCTCAGACCAATGCCCCAGGAGTTAGAGAAGCCTGCCTTAGGTGACTTAGCCTCTCTTAGTTGCTGCTCCTCTACTTAGGGTAACAGTAAAGCATTCAATAAAGAACCTATTCAAGAAGCTAATATGACTGCTATTTTTTCTTTGCCAGATAGAAACCTAGTCATGGAGAAGTGTTGGAGAGAAGACAATGGAAAAGAATAATGACCTTTTGTTTTTCTAGCACAGTTCTTCAGACAGTATGAGCTACCCCAAGGGGTGCTATGTCTAGGATGGGTCATACTAAACACTTGGCCATCTCAACCCAAGTGCTTGTCTGCATGAGGACTGAGAATAGTATCTTCCATACAATTGTGGATGGGAAACTCCCAGGAGCCCACAACTGGCCATCCTCCTCTTCCTGCTGATGGATTTCCAGCAACTGCAGGCAGGCAGGCCAGCTGTGGTGGGGATTCTAACCAGCCCTAGACTTTCATTCTAATCCCAGGCATTTAGGACAGAGCGAATGTGCAGGACTGGTTATTTTCCATGTGTCGTAGGCGTCCGGGAAATGCTTTGGGGACGTGATTCCCTGGGGACCTCATCTTCTTCCCCACATTGGGACCCAGAGATTTCTCTCTATGGGAACACAGGATAGCTGGAAGAGCTTCCTTGAGGCCTTTATTATTCTTGAGCTGCCCAGAGCAAATGAGAACAGAGATAGACAACTCTGCAACGTCAGTCTCGCTCCAACTGTGGGCTCTGGATGGATTTTCTAAATGGAGTACTTGATTTAGAGCAGCCTACAATTGAGCATATTATACATATGTATGTATGTATATATACATATATATGTGTATATATAGTAGACCATTGTACTTTATGGCCTCCTTAGGAAGCCATCCCAAGTCCCTTTGCCTCAGGTTTCTTTGAGAGAGCTCCACCAGGGCTGCAACAGACCCCTGGATGACTTACTCTGGTGTTTGACATTGGGTGGTTGTGCTATATACTGACCAGCGGCATGAAGAGCAAACGGTTGGGAGTCCACACTCTGGGCCTTGTGTGCCTCACATGTGTGCTTCGTGTGTATGAGAAGAGGCAGCCCCGCACCATAAAACCTGCCTGAGAACCACAGAGGAACCTCTCTGAAAACCATAATGGACTGTGCTGAAAGCCTAGCTTTGACTGATGTGAGGTTTGGGACTCTAACCAGGTAAGAGTCCAGGCAGCCAGGAGACGGGAGAAGGCAGATGACCCAGAGTAGGGCCAAACTGTTTACCAGCAGGTGTGTTTTTGAAAATCTTTCTTAACTGGTCATGGCAGCGGAAAATATCCTGCTGTTAAACGCATCTGCAATCCACCGCTCTCCCAGACCACCTACAAAAATTTTGACCTTTAAAGAAATGATGGAGAAGCTGGTGATTTTTTTTTTCCTGCAGCATTGACAAGCTCAGTCTATTTTAGGCTCGAAGGCAATTGCAGCTCTCTTTGCTCCCCATTTCTCATCCCTTTTAAGTCTTGTTCTGGCCACTCTGAACCCTTCAGCACTTTCTCCCCTTGCAATCATTTCAGTGAAGATCTGTGATCTTTGATTTGCAGATGACATGTACATTTCTGGGCTGATCTTGGCAGAAGCCGTTTGCAAACCTAGGGCAGTGGAAGGTATGAGTCGGGGGAAGTAGAATAGTAATGCTACCTAAATTTCTGTGTTCATGCAAATGTATAAGTGCTTTCTCATTATTTTGATTGAAGGGAAGATAGCTCAGTATTCCTGTTGGTATGAATTACCATATTCATGTTTTGATGACCAAACAATTGGCTGATTTCTATGACAGTGTAGCATTTTAGCAATCTAGTTAGGTTAGAAGGGAAGTGATGTTATTAAAGAAATTTCCTTCCTTCCTTCCTTCCTTCCTTCCTTCCTTCCTTCCTTCCTTCCTTCCCTCCTTCCTTCCTTTCCCAGATATTCATACACAAACAGGAAATTCTGGGCTTGCTTCTATCCTGATGACAATCTGTTTATGGGGATGCATGGAACCACAGCTTTCTGAGCTTTAGATCAATGATGGCTGCATTTGGGGCCATCTTTCATTCGAATCTCTACAAACTATGCAAATGAGCCACTTTTTGTGAAAAGTTATTTCAGTGTCAATTATTGCAAATTCACTCATTCTGAAAAGACCATCTTAATGAAAAGCTAGCCTGATTTGACTTTTTAAGCAGACATGATACATGTATAAATGTAATGTGATCTGAAAGACACATTAATGAGATTGCCGTCAGAAGGATTACGGAGATTCTGTGTTCAGACACCGAGAAAAGCCAAATGGGTGTATCAAGCACCCATCCCTAATCTTCAAAAGCAAATTTATTGGAGTGTCTCAATTTTGCCACACACCCTAACATCTGCATACGGGCCCTGATTCCTAATCCTGTCACACTGTGAGCCTGTAGATTAAGAGAATGTATAATCAATGTCTCTGTCACTACATATAAATATAGACTGTTAAATCAAGTGTGGCTTTATACACAGCCCCTGGTCTTAAGCAGATTTTGCACTAAATCTGGCTCAGATTCTGAAAGAGTTATTTATGTATTTTTTAAGTAATTCAGTAATTTATTCTTCTAAAAAAGTGTGTAAAAGTATATAGCTCTCATCACAAGGCATATACAACTGACATGTAAAGTGGAAGCCTTTTATTGTATTTTTAGAAGACTAAGTAAGACAAAACAAAAATAGTCCTTTTCTTCCTTTACCTAATTGAACGAAGTTTATAAATAGAAATTATGGTATTTAATGTTGCAAGAGAAAAGTTGAAGAAGAGAAGAGGTCACCCATGTATCACTTTATTAAATACTTAACACATTATTCCACTTAAGAATATATCAGTATAAGTATGAATCATTGAGAGTCCCCATGTTAGTGTTCTATTGAAGTATCTTCTGCTGAAGTTCTAATACTTCAATGTCTTCCATCTGTCTAGGACATCTTTCCTCTGTCTTGGACTAATGCTCTTACTTGTGTTTCTAACACTGTAGTAAATGTGAGAATGTTTGTGAAGGAGTCTCTGAAAACTTCACAGATCCTCAAATTTATAAAAGTTTTATAAGAAAACAAATTTGAGAATAAAGTCCCAGTGCTGAATTAAATGTGCTTTTGATTTCAAGTGAAAAGCGATTCAGATTCATGCCTCAGCAAAATTGCAAATTACTACATGTGACTGGCTTTCAGGGTCATTTAAGAGCATTCAAAATGATGAATGTTAAATCCACCATTGCCAAAAGCTTATTGTATGTGTGTGTTAGCACAGTACTCAGTTGTTATTTCCAGTGACAATCAAAATCATTTCCATTTAAATTATTTGCCATGAGCCTTTATAGGATTTCAAACTTTTTGACTAATGTATATTGTATTTTGCCTTTTGAATTCCATTTGCTCCAAGTCAATGTAAGATAAAGCCTGGATGTTTTCTTGGCTCCTCAGAGAAATTGCAGAAAAATCATTAGAGACAAAAATCCCTCACAAAGCATTGGAAAGATTGGGGAAGGGTCCCTTTGCAACTTTTCCTAGTAAGGAAGAAAAGTATGGCTAAAAAATATTGCTGGATTTTCCAAACACATAAAACCAGCCATTTAGCTAGTGAAATCCAAGTCACAGCTCTACTGATTCTGTTACTGGATGAAAAAAGAATCTCAAGATTTCCATTAATATAGACAAGAAAAGCAAACCCTGATTTACCTTGGGCGGATTCTACCATGAACTTTGTGTCTACCTGGATTTCATTTATTTGCTCTCTTGCAAAAACCGTCTATATTTGTTTCAACATCTGTTGAATTTACAATTGCTGGTGACGCAGATATTCTCTAAAATTCTAGTTCAATCATCTCTGTGTATGATGCGTTGACTTTTTCAGTAGCAGCAAAATCCACACATATGTCAAAACCTAGGAGGTGGATCTCTCCAAGACCACCTCATTGACAGCTCTGGGTTACTTCCTCTACTGCTTTCTCTCTTTTCTCCACCATCATCATTTCCTTTATGTGGTTCTGAATTCTGGGGAGAGGGTTGAAAGGACTTCTCCTTGTTTTGGGACAACTATGTTTCAGGAACCATGACAGGGACCCAGGAAGCATAACCAAAACTCAACATTTCATTGTTACATCCAGGTTCACCTTTTTTTTTTTGGTCGATTGTGGGGTTTGAACTCTGGGCTTGGGTGCTGTCCCTGCACTCTTCAGCTCAAGGCGAGTGCTCTACCACTTTAGCCACAGCACCACTTCCGTGTTTTGGTGCTTTATTGGAGATAAGAGTCTCATGGACTTTGCTGCCTGGGCTGGCTTTGAACCGTGATCCTCAGATCTCAGCCTCCTGAGTAGCTAGGATTACAGGCGTGAGCCACTGGCGCCTGGCAACTTTATTGTTATTGTAGAGATGATGTACAGAGGAGTTACAGTTACATAGGTCAAGTAATGAGTATATTTCTTTTTGAACCATGTCACCCCTTCCCTCACTCCCAGTTTCTCCCTCCCATCCCTACCTACAAATTGTATAGCTCATTTTCCTCATAGTGTCTAGTACCATTGCTGCACGTGATCACTCTTTGTCTCGCCATTTCTATGCCCCCCCCCTCCTTGGTCTCCCAATACAAATAGACTAACAAGACAAAAGGAAAAGACACCAAAAACAGCAGCAACAGCAGCAATAACAACAAATCTCGTGTTTCCTTTTCTTGGAGTTCATTGAATAAAATATTATTTTATCTGATCATATGCACACAGCTATTGAATCTTTGTGATCCACACTTAGGAATAGCTCCCTTTGGTCTCACTATGTGAGTGTTTAGCAACTGGTAGTCCCAGTGTATTGGTTTTCAGTCATCCAGTGTGTTTACTTGTAGATTTATAGGCACATTCTAGTCCTCACGGTCTTATGTATATAGCATTCAGTATAAAGGTCATAGATCAAACATGCCACTCTTACATGAATGAATGCATGGTCCTATTTCTTAAATCCTACAGCCGTTCATATTTCCCTATCCTGAGGACAAACCGAAGCTCAAAGAAGAGGCTAACCTTGGTTTCCTAGGTCAGAGAAAAAATCAATGATTCTTGTAGACAGAATATCTTTGGCCTTTTGAAGAATGTTTCCAACAGGCAAACATGAAGTTGTTTTCTATAGATATGTGAGTATCTGTCTCATATCCCAAACCTAGGTTTGTCGATCTGTTGATTGAATCATGTTGAGAATGTATTTCACAAAGAGAAAATCCCATGACTCTACAAATTAAGCTTGCACAGGCAAGAAGGACTAGATAAACTACTACCAGGATGTCTCCTTGGGTGCTTTTCTGAGTCTTTAGAACCTCATAGACTCATTTATGTGCATGGACTCATTTGAATGACTGGCTTTCGGAATTGATCTGATTTTTAAGGTCTTCCTCTACAGAAAATGAGATTAAAAAAAAGTGCTCCCCATTTAAGTTCCACTTTCCTCTGGAAATAATGAATCACAGAAGAGTTTATTCAAGTTCACATAATGCAAACAAATATGCTTGTATTCTCTGAAACTGCGAATGATCTGGTGATACTGAGGAAACAATTATAATTTTAATTGGCATCAAACGATAGAAAATTAGTTTCATGATAAATATTCATTCCCTCTGCTCTCAGATCTATTATTTACTATAGAGATGCAATATTTAGTCCAATAGAAGGAACCTAATTTCATTTGTTTTTATAAAGAATTTTAATTGAGGATTAAACTCCAATCTGTAGATTGCAGAAGAATTTTCTGTTTTGTTCAGATAACACCAAAACAAATGTCATGATCACCTATGCTTAACATTAAAATCCCTGAATAAAAATTAGTTTCTGTTCTTCAAACATCAGAAAGCATACATTAACAACAACAAAACCCTAGCAGGCTTGAGGAAAAGAAATAAATAAAAATAAAATGATTAGAGTCTATTAAAGGCCGTGTCTGCTTATCTATTGCTGTACAACTAACAACTTTAACTTAGTTCCTTGAGAAAACTTGTTATTTGTACCTGTCACAGGTCTGTGGCTTGATTAGGCTCAGCTGAGAGGTTTTGACTTGACTTTCTCAAAGGTGTGTGGCTGGGGCTGGAGTCATCTGAAGAACTGGATGAATTGACTGTCTATGATCCATTCTTCACATCCGTGTCCTCTGTCTCCCATGGTGTAGCTGACGCTGGCTGGGTGCCATCACCCTCTGTCTGTGGTTAGCTTGGGTTTCCTCTCATCTTGGCTGTTTCAAGGCAGTTGGATTCTTAGAGAGAGTTTGTTTCTCCCAGAGGGACATTTTAAGAAAGTCTGATGGAAATTATAAGACATCTTAGGAGCCAGCCTTGAAATTCTACACTGCTTCACTTTAAAAAAAAAAAACAAAAAACAATACAACACAGCTATGTCCTACTGGTCAAAGCAGTTACAAACTACCCTAGTCTTGAAGGGTGAAGGAAGATACTTCATCTCCTGATAAAAAACAAATGTGTGTATTTATATGGAAGGAAGGAGTTGATGGTCATCTCCCTGAAGACAATGGGGAGAAGATGCCAGCTTCACACACAGGACCCTCGGTCTGTCCACATCGGAGGATAGACGCAAATATCCTCCAGTAAACAATACATTGCCAACCGCAACATACAGTTGCAGAAAAACAGCTCTACCAGAGAGGGCTGAGGGAGGGAAAGTGGCTGCCATCTTAGTGTTCTTTCATTGGATGGTATTTCTATACCATGCAAAGGAAGAATTGAGGAGAACAGCATCCATCTTCTCACTACAAGTTCATGTTACTCCCCCATGCATCTTGAGAAGGTGAAGAATAGGCGAGGAAGAAACAAGTGGTGACAGTCTCTGTTGGCTTCTGTCTCTCAGAGTAGACTATATCTTCAGGATGCAAAAAAATCATGCTTTCCTTCCAGGAAAGCCAAGAAGTGAAGGACAAAGTTACCCAATTTAGGACTGGATTGTTGGACAATCACTGGGGCACCATGTGTGGGACAAATCCCGGAGACACACAGACTCCAATGCAATGTCTCCACTGGTCATGTCATGGGAGTCAAGTTAATCCCAAACACTCCTCTCCCATTTTCTGAAGATGAAAATTTTGATTAAAGAATTCATTTTTTTTTCCTGTTGCTACTACGCACTGAGTGCTTATTTTGTGTCAGGTACTGACCGGCATTGTCTATTTGTTGGCTGCTTCACTCCTCAGAGCAACGCTGTGCAAGATAGTTTCCCCACTTTTCTGGTGACAAATTGGATACCCAGTGTCACAGAGCGAGTTGACCTTCAAACCTAGGTTCGTTACTGCTCTGCTCTTCTGCATGGTAAGCCAGCCCCAGCCCCTCGGTTACTCACCTGTATATGTTGACTGACCGTGCTCTCTTGTGACTTGTTTCAGAAAGGCTGTTATACCAAGTAAATGGTGATAGTCATACAAAGTAAACACACTGTGAGCATTACAAGGGGTCCCAACCTGCATTTTCCACGGATGTCCCTGTTTGATGTTCAGACCTATCTTATGAGGTAGATACAGTTATTTTTTTTTTCCACAAGGAAAGACAGAAAGCAGCGTAGATCCAAGTTGATTCTGTAGGATGCTTCATGGAGTGGCCTGTGGAACATTGGGAAAGTTCTTTTGTACCCTGTTGTCTCTCCTGCTTGTTCACTGCCTGATTGTTCTGTATCAGCAAACACAGCACAGGAAGAAAGCTTTATATACACACAGAGAAGTGGGGATTAACTTAATTTCATGATGGTTTGTCATCTCAGAGCAGGTTCTGATGGTGCCAGGAATTTGGAGGGGGTTGGGCTGGTATGGACACACCTGAAGAATGGCCAGTACCACAAAGGCAGAGGAGCAAGAAGGACGTGCATGAGACAGTGATTTCCATCCATTGTAAATCTTCCCAGGGCTGGGCCGTTTCTATTAGACTTTGAATAACTCATACTTTCCCTAGAGTTCTTCAAAGCAAACAACTATTGAGAAAGCAGCCCATAAGAAAGTTTATTTCCTGCTGTTTCTCTGCTTCTGGAACTGGCTGAAGTTTACTTTTTGATACTCCAGAGACCTAGCTTCTTCTTGCCTTCTTCCAGTGTGGTCTATTTAATCTCCTGTCGTGTGGGAAATTATGTTCAAAATCTCCGTGATCCTCTGTCCATAGTAAGTTATGCATGTAGTGACAAGTACATGCCACAAGGTCTCGAGATTATATCTGCAATGTGTTGCTGCCGGCTGTTGATCAAGATAGGCTGGAAGAAAAACATTATTTTCAGGTGTGAAAAACCGTCACCTTTATCAAATAATTTTTCTTGCATTTTTTCCCAAGACGTTGTAGCCTATTTAAACTTGGGAGGTTAAGTTTGTAGCATTCATTATGACTGAAAATTTAGTTCACACAATCATGATGCTCTCTTTATTAGGTGTTACTGTTAAACAATATTAAAATAAACACAACATGGCTGGCCTTTTGTGGGCTCCATGACATGTTTACTTCTTTGCTTGGTTTCTTAATTGCATTTATTCATCCTTACCAATACCAAGGTCACTGTCACCCAGAATACTTGTGAGTTGAGAGGATGCGGTTTGCATTTGAGTTTTGTCCAGTGACAGCATTTTGTGGGGACATCTAATTTAAGTGGTTTGTGGCATACTGTATGTCCGGATGGCTGGCTAGTGGTTTTCTGCAGTCCATTCTGAGTTTTGTAAATGGAGGATGGTGGCTTCAAAAAAGGAGACAGACTATAACACCACCAATGCCCTCCCAGCTTTTATAAATGACGAAGGCAACATGCAAATGATAGAAAAGGCAATGTATTTGGAACAAAGAATCCAATTGGGTGATTAAAACCCAATGACTTAAAACAACAACAATAAAAAGGGTAACCTTTCTTCCATGCTGTTCAAAAACCCAGAGCACTGAGAATCTCTGAGGGCCAATGTCAAGCCTGGAGAGAAAGGCACATTTGGTAGATTTAAAACATTTTAGAAGGCACAAAAGTAATATGGAAGGCAAATTTGAATGCAGGAAAAATACACCTGACCCAGTACCTTGCATGCCTACTTCGGTGCATTTATCATCTCAGTAGGTCTGTGGTTGAAGTCCTAGACAATGTCCTGTCCTCTAAGCTTTTATCCTTCAATGTCACTGTGGGGGAGGTAGACACCGTTCCATGTTTCTATCTAGGTATCATCAAAATTTTCCTAGTAAGTTCTGTATTGTCGTCTTAGGAAGAAGCATGCACATGTGCATCACCTGTTTATTCTTCTGCCATTTGATGAATTTTCATAAGTGAGGTCACTGATTCCAAAAAGGAGGAAGGTTTTAGTTATCTTTAATCTTGCCATATTCCTTGTTAAAGAAGTGACAGAAATTATACCACTCCCACAGTAGTGATTCAATTCCAATCAGAGGCTACTACCCTGGTTATTATATTTCCTATTGTAATGGGAACCTTTAAAAGTTTAAAACAAACTAGACTGTCTTTCAAGACCCACTGCCCAGTCAACACCTTGCTATCTTTATTCTTAACCAGAAATGAGCTATGGAGGAAGATCAACTTAAAAAAAAAAGAAAAGACCACTAGACAATTTGTGCTCACTGGAGTGGTCTCCCCTGGGCGAGAGGATATTTTTCAGAGTAGCTCATGGTGTTTTCTGGCAAGGAGCAAAGTATCCAAGTGCTACATCAGGCCTTGGGCCAGAAAGACAGGTACAGCCTTGTCGGTGTCAGGGAAGAACATGGGTAGCAGGAGACCTAAGAGTGAATGAAAATTGAATTATCCTTACTTCTAGGACTTGTCTATTGAGAAACAGCAGCGCTGGCTACCATTTACTACCAACAAGAGGCACTTCCAAGAGAAGAATATAAAATATGCTCTGCTCAACCTCACGAAACTCAGAGTGTCTCACAATGGCCAATTTATTATTTTTACCCTGTCCAGTGACATGGAAAGATGCATCAGGGAGCTGCTAGCCTTTGCGATGAATAACTTAAGTCAGGCTGCAACATGTGAAATAATTCAGCTGACCAGGATTTATAATGCTGCTGGGTTTTTTCCCCCTTTCTTTGGAGTTCATGAAGCATGGTGTCATGAGGTACCACAGGACGCCTGTGTTGAAGTTCCATATCTATTTCTCTTCCTTATTTTTATTTTTTGATATTTTTATATTATTTTATCACCTTAGTCCAAATGTCTTTCTAAGAAGGGTCCAGTCTCCAAGGAGATTCTTCTCTGCTGACTTGGAAAATTAGAACCAGATCAGATTCCTAAGTCC
Source organism: Dipodomys ordii (assembly GCF_000151885.1). Classification (NCBI taxonomy): domain Eukaryota; kingdom Metazoa; phylum Chordata; class Mammalia; order Rodentia; family Heteromyidae; genus Dipodomys; species Dipodomys ordii. The sequence continues at coordinate 9,971,434 of NW_012267255.1, forward strand.
TCTTATTTTTAAACTCTTTTTTTTTTCATAGACCTTGTCTGAGGTGTTTTTAACTGCGTGGTTCCATGTGGAATGTATTGGGCTATTCTTTATTTCACTCATTATTTCCATGTATTTGCCCAAATGAGAGGGATTGACAATCAGAATCATTCTTATTATTTATCCCATTTGTTTTCCAAATTAGTTGTTAGTTTAAGGGATGGCTAGCAAGATCTGCAAAGGGATTTTGGGGGTAGGGACTGGGGGTTATTCTGTCTGCTGACATTGCAAAAAATGATGTGTCAGGATTCTTCTCTTTCTAGATAAAGTCCAGGCACCGTTTTATGCCACTGAGTAGAGTCTGGATCTTTCTTCTCTAGGTGACTCAGAGGACCAAAACAAGGGGACACCATACATCTTCATCTTAGGACACTACATTAAATCTGGAGCTAGATGAGATCTCCAGAGAGCATCTGGTCAAATCTACCTTCTCAGAATCCTCAGTTTTCAGAAGACCAACCACTTACAGCATCCCTTTCTATGTGTGTGTTGTAATTTGGAACTACATAAAAAACCCCATCCTCTCCAAAGTTACTCTTAGCTCCTCCAATTTCTACTTTAACTGAGAAGTTTAATGAGATCCCTCAAGCAATTAAAAAAAAAGAGGAGAGAAAAAATACCCTCTCATAGAAGCAGAATTTGGAGGATAGCTGTGTTTCCTCTGTTGACAAACCCCCTTTTGACTTCTTGACACCACAGAATCTGGGCATAGTGCCTTGAGAGGCCAGCGCCTGACTACAGGTTAAATATTTTAATATTCACTGACTAGAGGGGGTGGGGTGGGGAAAGTACCAGGAGCAAATCAAATGCAAAGTCTTAGGATGCTGAGGGCATTCGTGGCTCCATAAAATGTAAATGCATTCTTAATTATCTCAAGTCACTGCACGCCCAAGTAGGTCTTTTACAAGAAAAACACAGCTTACTGATAATGAGCATGAAAATTACTAAGAAATTGGTGGGGTAAATCTCTTAAACCTCTTTGCTCTCCTTCCTTCCTATCTTCCTCCCTCCCTTGCTCCCTCCCTCGCTCCCTCTCTCCCTCCCTCCCTCCCTTTCCTTCCTTCCTTCCTTCCTTCCTTCCTTCCTTCCTTCCTTCCTTCCTTTCTTCCTTCCTTCCTTCCTTCCTTCCTTCCTTCTGATGTGACTGTTAATTTAAGTGCACATCTCTTTCCAGACTCTACAGCTAGCCATAGAGCCTCTCAAGGGACGTGGAGGGAGCAGGGGTTGGGACAACAGTAGTTTCCCCTGGAGGACTTGCTGTAAGAATACCTGTTATCATCATCATGACTTATTTGATGGGATCCATGAAGCTGATGGTGTTAGACTCAACACTTGCAAAGTGATTTGTCTTTACATGTATGTTATCTCTACGATTTCATTTTATGGCTGCAATGTTATCACGATGCCAGGGTTTTTTTTTATTGCCATTTTTCAATAGGAAAACAGAAACACAGCAGGACAAATGACTTACCTTTGGTCATTCAGTCTGCACATGGGAAGTGAAGACTGGACCTCAGGTCCTCCAACCCCAGGGACCATGCACTCTCTCTCTCTCTCTCTCTCTCTCTCTCTGTCTCTCTCTCAGTCTCTCTCTCAGTCTCTCTGATTTCTTCAAGCCCATTAGTAGAAGTGATTTGAAAGCTGTATTCTCAGGCTATGAGAAAGTGGTTCACCAGAGGTGTTTCTTCACCACTCTCTTTCTTTAATGTCACCTGACACCAAAGACCTCATTACGGGAAACACTGAGCGTGTATTTGACTAGTCTGCTGACAACAACCTGCCAGGCATCAGAAAATTAGCTAGGCTCATCCCTCTGAGAGGAAGCAGTGGGTAGTGGCAGGCAGGGCCTTCACGGCAGTCCTTCCCACCCCCACCCCCATACACTGAAGGCACAGCTGGTTGGCAATCTTCACTGACATTTAGTGATTTGGTGTAGAATTAAGAGCATCCTCCCTGAGCGCTGAGATTTGAGACGATGCACCAAGTCAAGCAGAAGTGTGCGGGTCCAATACCCTGGAACCATGCTGTCTATTGTCATATGCCCACAGCCCTGGCCCTGGCTGCCATCGGCTGACCTCAGGAGCTGCAGCTTTCGCAGGAAACAAGTAGCATCATCTATCTGCTTCTTGAGCAACGTTAGCAAGACTTTCTGTTGAGCTTCTTGACTCACGCTGTTTACCCCGAAAGAGCAAAAGTGCAACCTACAGTGTCCAGATGGCCCAGGTTTCAAAGTAGAGCAAAATTCTTCTTTGTAGACTAGAAGCTGAGGAAGCCCTTACCCTGCCCAAGACTGGAGCAGGGGGAGGGTGGATTTGGGTTGAACCTCTAGAAAACCCTCTTCTCTCCCCACAGTACCCTACTGTGTCTGGACTTTCGTGCTGTTTCCAGGGGTGGCTGGCCTAGTGTGTGTTCTTATTCCTTTTAGTCTGGAAGGTCCAACTCGTGGACCCCTAAGTGGCGGACCAGCTTCTTGATGGGAAGTTGTAGCCTGGGCTGGCTTCAAGGGCTGTTCCTGGGCTGTGGCAGAGGTGCTGAACTCAAAAGAGTTCTGCAGTTGGCTTAATGCTCTACTGTCATATTGAAATTCATATATATATATATATATATTATATATAGTTGTTATTGTTGTTCAAGTACTGGAGCTTGAACTCAGAGCTGGTCATTGTCCCTTAGCTTTTTTGCACAAGGAGCCACAGCTCCACTTCTGGTTTTTTGGGAGTTAATTGGAGATAAGAGTCTCATGGTCTTTCCTGTCTAGGTTGGCTTTGAACCATGATCTTTAGAGCTCATCCTCCTGAAGTAGCTAGGATTACAGCTGTGAGTCATTGCTGCTGGGCTCATGTTGAAATTCTTAAATTTTGAACAGAATCTTGTAGTTTAATTTTGGTCCCTGGAAAACTACAAGCTATAGAGCTTGTTCTGGTGCTTCATTGGTATCCCTGTGTATGAGAGTTAGGGAAGAAATCATATGTTGTTGTCTACTTTGATCTTCACAGTTTACAAAGAACATAGAAAACAACCGCTGGTGACTGGGCTGAGGTTACTCATGAATTAGAGGCAGTCGCTGCTAATAGCAGGTTCTTTCTAGTGCACCTTGGTCTCCAAATCACTTCCCAACTACGGGAGCTAGGTCTGCCTCACATGGTGGGCCTGGTAGTGGTGTTGTTTCCCTAAGATGAATTTGTTCTTTGTTTTGGCCATAGGAACTGTGAGGGACCTCTTGGATTGCCTACCCAAAGTACCTCTTGGCAAGAACAACAAATAATAGAGAGATTTGACTTCAGACCAGTATTTCAGTTATGGGTCGAAACAACATTTCAGTTCAGTTAAAAAAATTATCTGCTAAATAGATTGTTACTAATGATCAAGTTAGTGGTGTTTGTGACTGATGTGGTTTTCATAGCCATCCTTGCATAACTGTACACATGAACAGGACTGATTTTCTATGAGCATGTTTCTTACTCCTGGGATTATGAACTGCTTTCTTGTGTAGGAGCCATACATAAGACTGAGTCTAGCCTTGGAAGAGTGTTTCATGTGTGATAATCTATATGTGAAGAAGGATGAGAACAGAGAGTATACTAGGGCATTTAGCAGTGCAAGTTCTCAAAGATTTACACACACACATACACACACACACACATACACGCACACACATGCACACCCCAGATGAGATCAAAGCCATCTACTTGTGTTACATCATTCTCCCCCTAATCTTGAATTGTTTGTGCAGAGTTTTCTTTCATCTTATAGTAGTAGGTCCAGATTGCTTATTGAGCATAGATTCAGGATACCTAGAGGTACCAGCATCACATCTTTGCCCTTGGGTAGCATTGCCTTCAAAGGCCTTGGATTTTAAGTCATCCCGGGATTCTTCTATCCTGTGGCAAATTCTTAGTAGTGTTTCTGTTTTTCCTCCTGGTGACATGGTAATGGTAGGCAGGAGGAGCCAATTATCCCATTGCTTTTGCTCCATTCACCAGGTTTGCCAGGAAGCATGGATGCTCAGAACTGGGTGTTCTTGCTTTCAGCCACCTACTCTTTTGTTTACATTTTAGTACACATTTTCTTTTCCTTGTTTTTTCTTTGGAGAAATTTAAAAGATATAGAAACATAGATGAATATAATGAACTCCATTCCTCCAATTAATATTTGTTAATGTTTCATTGAGTTTATCTTCAGCAATTACTTTTAAATAAATAGTTATTGCATGTTCTATCTCCACCATCTCTGTCTCCTTCTACTCTGCCAATGGAGGCAGTTACTAGGATGACTTGTCAGGTTTCAGAGTCTGTTTCTTATACTTTAACATCTGAATTATATATTTATTTTTTTAAGAAAAGTGTTTTTGTAGATTTAAGCACTTACAGCAAGCACATGCTGTATGGTCTACAGTACTTTTAAATATACAGTGCTTTTTGAGATTACTCATGTGGATGTGTACAGATATAATTGACTCCTTTTAATTACTATATACTTACCCCCCCATAGGAATATTCCATTCCCTAGTAAGGAACATTTTTTCACATATAATTTTTTTTAAGGATATGTGTATGGGTATTCCCTCACATGTAGATGGAGTGCCTTCAGAGTATCAAGCAATGAGCAGAGTTAAATAACCAAAGAATCTTGTAGTTACTGTCTCTTTGCTATAGGAATCATTTTTGTTTTTTTTTCCTCTTTGGGTTTATTATAAGCAACTTCACATTTTCTCTAGAATTAAGTTTTCCAAAGTAGAAAGAAGTAGTTAGAGGTAGGTTATTAAGCTTTTACTGATACTGTGGGAAGAAGGTTTAATGAGAAAGCACCAATGACCACCTACCTTCTGCTTCTGAGTGATTAAAAAACAGCACTGACGAATAATATTTATTCTTCACCATCATTCCTTGTTTGGAAAGAAGCTCCAAACCCAAGCAAAATAAGATTCATTTCAAAACAGCAAAGGTTATCCTTAAAATTTCAAAAGGGATAGCAAAAAGGTCATCAGAAGAGCCAGGTGTTATAAATCAGGACCTCTGGAGTAGCCTTTTGTTTGGTTTTGGCTTTGGTTTCTTGTTACTTCAATCTGTCTAATTATCTTGGACACCCTAAGAATACTGCAGACTGTCAGCTGGAGTCCTTTTCTCATTGACATTTGTCACTGGTACTGGCAACACTTTCTCCTGGGGCCTTCCTCCACACAGAAGAGTTTGAGGGTCCCTAGCCTTTTCTGGCTCTTCTCAACCCTTTGTCTTCTCAACCCCAGCAGCCAGAATGGGTGTTCTGTCCACTAGGTAGGCCTCTGGTCACATGTATGAGAAGAAGCCAATTTATGGGATTGAACCATGAGGGACAAGTTTATTTGTCAGAGGTTTCTAGGCAGGAGGAGTCTAGGGATAGGGGGATGGGGGAGGGAGGGCTGGAATTTAGTGGTTCAGTGACATCATCAACTTCCAAGTTCTTTTTGCCACGTTATTTTTACCATCTTCAGACTTCAGACCACCTCTTCTCATGGTTACAAGGCCTGGTACCTGCTGGTGCAGTGGGCAAAGAATGGCCTTTCTTCTTTTCAGTATACCTTACCATGTCATTGTACACCATGATTCTAGCACCTGTTCTTATATAAAAGAGCTAAAACTCTGACAGCCTACAGTTCATGGCACTAGCATCCACATTACCAGTGTTAACCAACACCATGTTTCCTTGAGATTTCAAAATTATGGCAAGAAAAATCAAAGCATGGACATCCAGCTAAGGTTCCTGAAGGATAAGACAAGGTGCCATCTGAAGGGAGCTTAGAAAAAGGCACACTGCAAATGATTTCCACTGCGTTGGAAAGCCTAAGAGAAAGCAGCAAGAAGCTCTCTCAAGAGCTTCCAAACTTCAAACACTTCTGCGATCCTACTGGCCACTAAAATGCTGTTACTCTCATGGTTTTTCCTAAACATAGTTGAGTTTCTAAGCTGCCTGTGAACGTGACTGTGGCTCTCTAAAACCATAGTTATAGGAAAGGCAATCTGTTGATTGCTTTGTGGCAGAGTCTATATATCATTTACACTTCACTTCTCTGTGGGTGGAAAAGCTTTTTTCATGGTTTATTTAGCGGGAAGTCATTTTGATCAGCAAGATGAGTAATACTTTACAGCTGTTTGCAATTACAGCCTCTGCTCTGCCAGGAGTTCTAACTATTACACAAACTGAAATACCAAGCGAGATGACTCAAGATGGGGAAATGAGAAATGCATATTTCATAGGTCCATTCGTGTCACGAGAAATTATCCATGACTCTTGTATTCCAGTCGGTGCTTCTGAAATCAAAATAAATCATATCTCCAGGTAACTTCTAATTACTTTTAAAATCACAAAGGGTTCTCTCTCTCTCTCTCTCACACACACACACACATACACACACACACATGCCATACCATTAGCCACTTGCCCCAAGTAACACAGGTATTGAGTGAGCATCCAAGTTTGAACACAGGTCCCAGATTTTATGATAAATAACCCGCCTCCTCACGAATCCTATAGGCAGCTTACAAGAGGTTGCTCAGGGGCTGGGAAGGTGGCTCAGTGGTAGAGTGCTTGCCATGCATGCTCGAAGCCCTGGGTTCGATTCCTCAGCACCACATAAGCAAAAAGAAAAAAGCCGGAAGTGGTACTGTGGCTCAAGTGGTAGAGCGCTAGCCTTGAGCTGAAGAGCTGAGGGACAGCACCCAGGCCCAGAGTTCAGGCCCCACGACCGGACCCAAAAAAAAAAAAAGAGGTTGCTCAATAATTCCCTATGACGGGGATTTGTAAAGCCAGGTTTATGTTAAATAAAAAGGAGGAGATATTTATTTTATTCTTTTGATAGCTGAAATATTTTGATCATTATACTTTTACAATAGATATTTTGAAAAGACAAGCAGATTAAGGCCTATGGTAACTTCCCAAAGGTCACACCCACACCCCCCCCAAAGTTTTAATCAATAAAGGATTGTACTCCATAGCAGTAGGGTTCCTGTGACCTTTGGGAGGTCACCATAGGCCTTAACCTGCTTGTCTTTTCAAAATATCTATTGTAAAAGTATAATGATCAAAATATTTCAGTTACCAAAAGAATAAAATAACTTAAGTATCTCCTCCTTTTGATTTAACATAAACCTGGCTTTACAAATCCCCGTCATAGGGAATTATTAAGCAGCCCTTTGTAAGCTGCCTATAAGATTTGTGAGGAGGCAGGCTATTTATATAAACTCTGGGACCTGTGTTCAAACTTGGACGCTCACTCAATACTGTGTTACTTGGGGAAGTGGCTAATGGTATGGCATATGTGTCCTAACCATATAATCCATCTCATGCAGTTGTTGTGAGAACTAAATGAAACAATCCATACAAAGTGCTTAGCACAGCTGCCTAACACAAATTAGTCTTCTATAAATGGTAGCAATGATCTTTCTAGAAACAATCCTTCATAGTTTTGAGATAGGAATCATGCTTCTCCTTTACTTCCTTCTCAACTTTGCAGAATAAGTCCCATAAACTATGCCTGTACCCCACCCCCCTCAACATACATGTGCACGGATGCACATATACACATTCATATAAGTGAGCAAACTCAGAGGCAAAAGTCTTAGGATCAGCTGGTCGCCAGTGGCTCATGCCTGAAATCCTAGCCATTCAGGTGGCTGAGATCTGAGGATCATAGTTTGAAGTCAGCATGGGCAGGAATGTCCGTGAGACTCATCTCCAATTAGCCACCAGAACTGGAAGTGGAGCTGTGGCTCAAGAGGTAGAGTGCTGGTCTTGAGCAAAAAAAAAATCTCACAGACAGCTCCCAGGCCCTAGGATTGGCAAAAAATGTCTTAGGATGAATTGTGATTGGTCATGATTGTGTCACATTTCATTAGTGGACCAATCATTTGCATAGTTTTGGTCCTAGTCACATATTCAACTCAAATGATAGAGGAAGAATAATCTTGCTTAATTGACCCACTTGGGACAAGATAAGGTAGACCTTCTAGAAAGACAAAGATGCTTTTCTAAAAAAAAAAGTAGAATTGGAATGAACAAAAACATCAAATTTCCACTATAGACTTATCTTCCCTGGGTGATTGACCAAAAAAACCTAGGGTAAACTGACCTAGATTGCAATGATTTATTGAAAAATGGCATGCCTATTCAGATTGCCCTATTCAAATTGACAACAATTTATAAAACTTGACTATATCCAAAAGCCAGCACTCCAGTGAAAGGGTAATGCAATGTTTTATTAATGCATATTAATAATTAATAAGTACTCTTAGGGATACCTTGCTCTCTGCTTAGCGGAAGATGTTAGATGATAGACAAGCAATTGATCAAAAGGTCAGAGGATCACAAGCAGACTTGTGATGTAGAGAGCACCAGAGAAGAGCTGTGGAAATCAGTATCAATAAAGGAAGATTTGGGTTCCTAAACACTGACCTGTTTTCAAGTTTGGCAAACTTTTATTTGCACTCACATTTGGCTTACAGTATTTTAAAACAGAGGTTAATGCAAAGAGAAGACCTCAAAGATAAGATAGGAAAGACAGATACATACATATGTACATATACATCTACTATATATAGTATATATACATCCACACATATTCATGCATCAGTGTACATATAGACACACATACATGTATACACACACATATATAGGTATATATATATATACCTATATATATGTACTTTGTGATATGTATGTAAGACAAACATAGGGGTAAAAAGAATTAAAACTAAAGTTCTATTAACTTCTGGGGCTAAAGGAAGAATATAAATAATGATCAGGATCTGATTTCCTATTTATGTTGCTTTAATGGGGAAAGCAGAAAATTTCAGACTCACAGACAAAAGTAAGAGCATTGCAGCATGCTAGGCCTCACTTGAGTCCATGTATGATTTCTTTAATGGTCATGAGGCGTCCAGGAGGGGATATTGTTTTCTCCTCCTTAGAAAAATGAGGTAATTGAGGTCTGAAAGGTATCACAAGGCTGTGCAGTGGTGATTCTAGAAGATGGACACCAGTCTTTGAGCTCCAGTTCTTTACACAATGTCTTTTCAGGACAAAGTGAATCTTCCATGCAGCTGAAGGGTTTTTCCATTACATAGATGAGGCAGGAGGCTGTTCCAAGTAGAAGGAACAACAGTGGAGAGACAGGAAAGGCACAGCGCCATGGTTCCTAGAATGGCCGGAAGTGGATGGAGAGGCGACAGGAAGCAGGCTTCAAAGATAGACACATTTACCTGCCAAGAAATATGAATATTTTGCTTTCACTCTCTCTGTCTGTCGGCCTCCATCTCTTGTCTGTCTTTCTGTCTCTCTCATACATCACAATTAATTGGTTTGCAAAATAAGAACTTTGTGTCACTCACCTGAATGTTCCTGGTGGAGAGATGTTTTTATTCTTCTTCTCCAGATTCCTAAAGAATGAGACTCTGGGTAAATAATTGGTATCATCTATGTTTGTTAGTATCCCCAGCACAGCAATCTCAAGGGATAACAACATCTAGAATTTTCTGTGCAGCCTATTTATGGAACAAAGCCAGAAAGGTTGGAAGGTATCTTGTTGTTTGCCTAGGATGACACCTGGAGTTCAGGCGCTCACTCTTCTTGCAGCAGTGGTTGCTTGGCCTGCTTCCGCTGGGGCTGGGGCTGTCAGACTCCCCCCCCCATGTCAAGCAGCTCCACAATCACCCAGCAGTGGCACCTCACTCTGTCCCATTAGAGAGGCATGTGAGGCCCGCTTGTTGGGCATGTTGATGCAGGCTTGGGAAGGAAAACATAATTCACTTTTGCCAGTGACAGAAATGTTAACACTTACTTGAAATGGCTGATAATCTGACACAGGAGAGTTAAAGGATTACTGTGTTTCATTTGGCTAAATAAGAAAAGCTGTTTAAAAAGCTATATTAAAAAGCCTTAATGTATAGTGACTGAATATTGCTTTAATATCGTCTATGTCATCAGCTATTAGAATGCGATCCCTCTTATGGTGTGACTGTTGATTTCTGCCTCTTCTTGTGGAGGAGATAATAGGAAGCAAAATCCATTCACAGAGCTTTTCTAAAGAAATAGTCATGCAATAAGTATTTCCTGAGGACCTACTATGTACCAGGCACATGGTATGCAAAGACAAAGCACATGTGGTCCCTGAAATTGGAACTTTTTTTTTTAAAGAATTGTTAGGAGATGACAATAAACAAATGACAGGAAAAATGTATTTGAGATTTAGTTGCTATAGGAAAGAAGCTGGTTCAGTTCTCATTGAATAAATGACGAAACTGAGACTTAGAAAACAACGTGGTATGCTGGGGGCTGCTAGTCTAATCTGCAGGCAATGTCTGTCTGGCATTTTGATCTTTTGCTTCTCCTTCTGATACTGGATCACAATTTCCTCTAGCCCCATTTTGCCTAGTGCTCTCCATTTACTTCCTGCCATGTCATATTTTCCCCTCCTTGTATCTGCCTCAAAGGGAGTAAGCCTGGCTGGCAGTGATTTTCAAGGCGAGTGTCCAGATACAACCTGGCTAACCGCAGGAAGAAGTTGGCACGTATGACTGAAGCCTTTTAGCTATAAGCTCAGCCAGACCCAGGGGTCGCTACTAGCCCTACAGCCTGTGCCCTCTCCAGAAAGGTCAAAGCTGCAGAATCATGACCTATTCTTGGTTGGAGAAAGCCATCCTTCTCATCTTCCTGGGAAATCGGCTCCCATGGGCACCACCCCCAGGACTGTGGACCACACTGCGCCCTTTTTTGAAGTTGACTTTTGGAATGTTTGTGAGAAACAATGTGTGTTGATGGCTGGAAAGCATTTGCAGATACTTCCAGTGAAGGAAGCTCCTACAATGGTGTTGCTTCTTCATGATTACAATGCAGTGGCCAACTACCTAGGGACAAGACCAGCCTGTTCCCATTTTTCAGGTGGGGATGCCAGAACAGGTAGGAAGAAGGGGTCGATTTAGCCAGAGGTAAAGACTATGATGAAACTGAGGCTGCTCTTCCTCAGTGGGTTCTCATCCCAGAGACCATGTTCAATGCAGCTCTGCTTTGCCATCAGCACCACACGGCAGGTGGACTTAGGAGGAGAAGGAGCAAGAGGAGAAGGAGAAGGAGAAGAAGA